>NC_136422.1:177629197-178234197 GCF_052625555.1 Lactuca saligna | reverse complement strand
TAACCTTGATGGACTAGAGTTGGTTAACATGCTTTGAGGGTTATATCGTTGAAATCAATGCTCTCAATCTTTTATCTTTTCACACAATTGGATATTAACTTTTTTGTTTAGTTTAAAAACATGCAGGGATGTGCATGATAACCTTGATGGACTAGAGTTGGGTTAACATGCTTTGAGGTTTCCTAATTAAGAGTTGATGTTTAACGACAGAAGGGATGTGCATGATAACCTTGATGGCTAGAGTTGGGTTAACATGCTTCGAGGTTTCCTAATCAAGAGTTGATGCTTAACGACCCAAGGGACATGCATGATAACCTTGATGGACTAGAGTTGGGTTAACATGCTTTGAGGTTTCCTAATCAAGAGTTGATGCTTAACGACCCAAGGGATGTGCATGATAACCTTGATGGACTAGCGTTGGGTTAACAAGCTTTGAGGTTTCCTAATTAAGAGTTGATGCTTAACAACCCAAGGGATGTGCATGATAACCTTGATGGACTAGAGTTGGGTTAACATGCTTTGAGGTTTCCTAATCAAGAGTTGATGCTTAACGACCCAAGGGATGTGCATGATAACCTTTATGGACTAGAGTTGGGTTAACATGCTTTGAGGTTTCCTAATCAAGAGCTGATGCTTAACAACCCAAGGGATGTGCATAATAACCTTGACGGACTAGAGTTGGGTTAACATGCTTTGAGGTTTCCTAATCAAGAGTTGATGCTTAACGACCCAAGGGATGTGCATGATAACCTTGATGGACTAGGGTTGGGTTAACATGCTTTGAGGTTTCCTAATTAAGAGTTGATGCTTAACAACCCAAGGGATGTGCATGATAACCTTGATGGACTAGAGTTGGGTTAACATGCTTTGAGGTTTCCTAATCAAGAGTTGATGCTTAACGACCCAAGGGATGTGCATGATAACCTTGATGGACTAGGGTTGGGTTAACATTCTTTGAGGTTTCCTAATTAAGAGTTGATGCTTAACAACCTAAGGGATGTGCACGATAACCTTGATGGACTAGAGTTGGGTTAACTTGCTTTGAGGTTTCCTAATCAAGAGTTGATGCTTAACAACCCAAGGGATGTGTATGATAACCTTTATGGACTAGAGTTGGGTTAACATGCTTTGAGGTTTCCCAATCAAGAGTTGATGCTTAACAACCCAAGGGATGTGCATGATAACCTTGAAGGACTAGAGTTGGGTTAACACGCTTTGAGGTTTCCTAATCAAGAGTTGATGCTTAACAACCCAAGGGATGTGCATGATAACCTTGATGGACTAGAGTTGGGTTAACATGCTTTGAGGTTTCCTAATCAAGAGTTGATGCTTAACGACCCAAGGGATGTGCATGATAACCTTGATGGAGTAGAGTTGGGTTAACATGCTTTGAGGTTTCCTAATCAAGAGTTGATGCATAACGACCTAACGGATGTGCATGATAACCATGATGGACTAGAGTTGGGTTAACATGCTTTGAGGTTTCCTAATCTAGAGTTGATGCTTAACGACCCAAGGGATGTGCATGATAACCTTGATGGACTAGAGTTGGGTTAACATGCTTTGAGGTTTCCTAATCAAGAGTTCATGCTTAACGACCCAAGGGATGTGCATGATAACCTTGATGGACTAGAGTTGGGTTAACATGCTTTGAGGTTTCCTAATCAAGAGTTGATGCTTAACGACCCAAGGGATGTGCATGATCACCTTGATGGACTAGAGTTGGGTTAACATGCTTTGAGGGTTATATCGTTGAAATCAATGCTCTCAATCGTTTACCTTTTTACACAATTGGATATTAACTTTTTTTTTAGTTTAAAAACATGCAGGGATGTCATTGATAACCTTGATGGACTAGAGTTGGGTTAACATACTTTGAGGTTTCCTAATCAAGAGTTGATGTTTAATGACCGAAGCGATGTGCATGATAACCTTGATGGACTAGAGTTGGGTTAACATGCTTCGAGGTTTCCTAATCAAGAGTTGATGCTTAACGACCCAAGAGTTGTGCATGATAACCTTGATGGACTAGAGTTGGGTTAACATGCTTTGAGGGTTATATCGTTGAAATCAATGCTCTCAATCGTTTACCTTTTCACACAATTGGATATTAACTTTTTTTTTTAGTTTAAAAACATGCAGGGATGTGCATGATAACCTTGATGGACTAGAGTTGGGTTAACATACTTTGAGGTTTCCTAATCAAGAGTTGATGTCTAACGACCGAAGGGATGTGCATGATAACCTTGATGGACTAGAGTTGGGTTAACATGCTTCGAGGTTTCCTAATCAAGAGTTGATGCTTAACGACCCAAGAGATGTGCATGATAACCTTGATGGACTAGAGTTGGGTTAACATGCTTTGAGGGTTATATCGTTGAAATCAATGCTCTCAATCTTTTATCTTTTCACACAATTGGATATTAACTTTTTTATTTAGTTTAAAAACATGCAGGGATGTGCATGATAACCTTGATGGACTAGAGTTGGGTTAACATGCTTTGAGGTTTCCTAATTAAGAGTTGATGCTTAACAACCCAAGGGATGTGCATGATAACCTTGATGGACTAGAGTTGGGTTAACTTGCTTTGAGGTTTCCCAATCAAGAGTTGATGCTTAACAACCCAAGGGATGTGCATGATAACCTTGGTGGACTAGAGTTGGGTTAACACGCTTTGAGGTTTCCTAATCAAGAGTTGATGCTTAACAACCCAAGGGATGTGTATGATAACCTTGATGGACTAGAGTTGGGTTAACATGCTTTGAGGTTTCCTAATCAAGAGTTAATGCTTAACGACCCAAGGGATGTGCATGATAACCTTGATGGACTAGAGTTGGGTTAACATGCTGTGAGGTTTCCTAATCAAGAGTTGATGCATAACGACCTAAGGGATGTGCATGATAACCATGATGGACTAGAGTTGGGTTAACATGCTTTGAGGTTTCCTAATCTAGAGTTGATGCTTAACGACCCAAGGGATGTGCATGATAACCTTGATGGACTAGAGTTGGGTTAACATGCTTTGAGGTTTCCTAATCAAGAGTTCATGCTTAACGACCCAAGGGATGTGCATGATAACCTTGATGGACTAGAGTTGGGTTAACATGCTTTGAGGTTTATATCGTTGAAATCAATGCTCTCAATCGTTTATCTTTTTACACAATTGGATATTAACTTTTTTGTTTTGTTTAAAAACATGCAGGGATGTGCATGATAACCTTGATGGACTAGAGTTGGGTTAACATGCTTTGAGGTTTCCTAATCAAGAGTTGATGCTTAACGACCCAAGGGATGTGCATGATAACCTTGATGGACTAGAGTTGGGATAACATGCTTTGAGGTTTCCTAATCAAGACTTGATGCTTAACGACCCAAGGGATGTGCATGATCACCTTGATGGACTAGAGTTGGGTTAACATGCTTTGAGGGTTATATCGTTGAAATCAATGCTCTCAATCGTTTACCTTTTTACACAATTGGATATTAACTTTTTTTTTAGTTTAAAAACATGCAGGGATGTGCATGATAACCTTGATGGACTAGAGTTGGGTTAACATACTTTGAGGTTTCCTAATCAAGAGTTGATGTTTAACGACCGAAGCGATGTGCATGATAACCTTGATGGACTAGAGTTGGGTTAACATGCTTCGAGGTTTCCTAATCAAGAGTTGATGCTTAACGACCCAAGAGATGTGCATGATAACCTTGATCGACTAGAGTTGGGTTAACATGCTTTGAGGGTTATATCGTTGAAATCAATGCTCTCAATCTTTTATCTTTTCACACAATTGGATATTAACTTTTTTATTTAGTTTAAAAACATGCAGGGATGTGCATGATAACCTTGATGGACTAGAGTTGGGTTAACATGCTTTGAGGTTTCCTAATCAAGAGTTTATGCTTAACGACCCAAGGGATGTGCATGATAACCTTGATGGACTAGAGTTGGGTTAACATGCTTTGGGTGTTTTATCGTTGAAATCAATGCTCTCATTCTTTTATCTTTTCACACAATTGGATATTAACTTTTTTGTTTAGTTTAAAAACATGCAGGGATGTGCATGATAATCTTGATGGACTAGAGTTGGGTTAACTTGCTTTCAAGTTTCCTAATTAAGAGTTTATGCTTAACGACCCAAGGGATGTGCATGATAACTTGATGGACTAGAGATAGGTTAACATGCTTTGAGGATTCCTAATCAAGAGTTGATGCATAACGACCCAAGGGATGTGCATGATAACCTTGATGGACTAGAGTTGAGTTAACATGCTTTGAGGGTTATATCATTGAAATCAATGCTCTCAATCTTTTATATTTTCACACAATTGGATATTAAATTTTTGTTTAGTTTGAAAACATGCAGGGATGTGCATGATAACCTAGATGGACTAGAGTTGGGTTAACATGCTTTGAGGTTTCCTAATCAAGAGCTGATGCTTAATGACCCAAGGGATGTGCATGATAACCTTGATGGATCTTGATGGACTAGAGTTAAGTTAACATGCTTTGAGGTTTCCAAATCAAGAGTTGATGCTTAACGACCCAAGGGATGTGCATGATAACCTTGATGGACTAGAGTTGGGTTAACATGCTTTGAGGTTTCCTAATCAAGTGTTGATGGTTAACGACCCAAGGGATGTGCATGATAACCTTGATGGACCTTGATGGACTAGAGTTAGGTTAACATGCTTTGAGGTTTCCAAATCAAGAGTTGATGCTTAACGACCCAAGGGATGTGAATGATAACCTTGATGGACTAGAGTTGGGTTAGCATGCTTTGAGGGTTATGTCGTTGTAATCAATGCTCTCAATCTTTTATCTTTTCACACAATTGGATATTAACATTTTTGTTTAGTTCAAAAACATCCAGGCGAAAATGCTTCGGCTTTGGATAAAAATTGTTGTGCCGGACAAGAAGCCAACATAGGGTTTAGGGTTTAGGGTAATATCGTTGAAATCAATGCTCTCAATCTTTTATCTTTTCACACAATTGGATATTAACTTTTTTGTTTAGTTTAAAAACATGCAGGGATGTGCATGATAACCTTGATGGACTACAATTGGGTTAACATGCTTTGAGGTTTCCTAATCAAGAGTTGATGCTTAACGACCCATGGGATGTGCACGATAACCTTGATGGACTATAGTTGGGTTAACATGCTTTGAGGGTTATATCGTTGAAATCAATGCTCTCAATCTTTTATCTTTTCACACAATTGGATATTAACTTTTTTTTTAGTTCAAAAACATGCAGGGGAAAATGCTTCTGCTCTGGATAAAAAATTTTGTGCCGGACAAGAAGCCAACATAGGGTTTAGGGTTTAGGGTTATATCGTTGAAATCAATGCTCCTAATACTTTATGTTTTCACAGAATTGAATATTAACTTTTGTGTTTTGTTTAAAAACATGCAGGGATGTGCATGATAACCTTGTTGGACTAGAGTTGGGTTAACATGCTTTGAGGTTTCGTAGTCAAGAGTTGATGCTTAACGACCCAAGGGATGTGCACGCTAACCTTGATGGACTAGAGTTGGGTTAACATGCTTTGAGGTTTCCTAATCAAGAGTTGATGCTTAACGACCCAAGGGATGTGCATGATAACCTTGATGGAGTAAAGTTGGGTTAGTGTGAAAAGATAAAAGATTGAGAGCATTGATTTCAACGATATAACCCTCAAAGCATGTTAACCCAACTCTAGTCCATCAAGGTTATCATGCACATCCCTTGGGTCGTTAAGCATCAACTCTTGATTAGGAAACCTCAAAGCATGTTAACCCAACTCTAGTCCATCAAGGTTATCATGCACATCCCTTAGGTCGTTAAGCATCAACTCTTGATTAGGAAACCTCAAAGCATGTTAACCCTACTCTAGTCCATCAAGGTTATCATGCACATCCCTTGGGTCGTTAAGCATCAACTCTTGATTAGGAAACCTCAAAACAAGTTAACCCCAACTCTAGTCCATCAAGGGTATCATGCACATCCCTGCATGTTTTTAAACAAAACAAAAAAGTTAATATTCAATTGTGTGAAAACATAAAATATTGGCAGCATTGATTTCAACAATATAACCGTAAACCCTAAACCCTAAACCCTATGATGGCTTCTTGTTTGGCACAACACTTTTTATCCAGAGCCGAAGCATTTTCCCCTGCATGTTTTTAAACTAAACAAAAAAGTTAATATCCAATTGTGTGAAAAGATAAAAGATTGAGAGCATTGATTTCAACGATATAACCCTCAAAGCATGTTAACCCAACTCTAGTCCATCAAGGTTATCATTCACATCCCTTGAGTCCTTAAGCATCAACTCTTGATTTGGAAACCTCAAAGCATGTTAACCCAACTCTAGTCCATCAACGTTATCATGCACATCCCTTGGGTCTTTAAGCATAAACTCTTGATAACCTTGATGGACTAGAGTTGGGTTAACATGCTTTTAGGTTTCCTAATCAAGAGTTGATGCTTAACGCCCCAAGGAAACCTCAAACCATGTTAACCCTACTATAGTCCATCAAGGTTATCATGCACATCCCTTGGGTCGTAAAGCATAAACTCTTTAATAGTTATCCTCAAAGCATGTTAACCCAACTCTAGTCCATCAAGGTTATAATGCACATCCCTGCATGTTTTTAAACTAAACAAAAAAGTTAATATCTAATTTTTTGAAAAGTTAATAGATTGAGAGCATTGATTTCAACGATATAACCCTCAAAGCATGTTAGCCCAACTCTAGTCCATCAAGGTTATCATGCACATCCCTTGGGTCGTTAAGCATCAACTCTTGATTAGGAAACCTCACAGCATGTTAACCAAACTCTAGTCCATCAAGGTCCATCAAGGTTATCATGCACATCCCTTGGGTCGTTAAGCATCAACTCTTGATTAGGAAACCTCAAAGCATGTTAACCCAACTCTAGTCCATCAAGGTTATCGTGCACATCCCTTGGGTCGTTAAGCATCAACTCTTGACTAGGAAACCTCAAAGCATGTTAACCCAACTCTAGTCCATCAAGGTTATCGTGCACATCCCTTGGGTCGTTAAGCATAAACTCTTGATTAGGAAACCTCAAAGCATGTTAACCCAACTCTAGTCCATCAAGGTTACCATGCACACCCCTGCATGTTTTTAAACTAAACAAAAAAGTTAATATCCAATTGTGTGAAAAGATAAAAGATTGAGAGCATTGATTTCAACGATATAACCCTCAAAGCATGTTAACCCAACTCTAGTCCATCAAGGTTATCATGCACATCCCTTGGGTCGTTAAGCATTAACTCTTGATTAGGAAACCTCAAAGCATGTTAACCCAACTCTAGTCCATCAAGGTTATCATGCACATCCCTTAGGTCGTTAAGCATCAACTCTTAATTAGGAAACGTCAAAGCATGTTAACCCAACTCTAGTCCATCAAGGTTATCATGCACATCCCTAGGGTCGTTAAGCATCAACTCTTGATTAGGAAACCTCAAAACATGTTAACCCAACTCTAATCCATCAAGGTTATCATGCACATCCCTGCATGTTTTTAATCAAAACAAAAAAGTTAATATTCAATTGTGTGAAAACATAAAATATTGGGAGCATTGATTTCAACGATATAACCCTAAACCCTATGTTGGCTTCTTGTCCGGCAGAACATTTTTTATCCAGAGCTGAAGCATTTTCGCCTGCATGTTTTTAAACTAAACAAAAAAGTTAATATCCAATTGTATGAAAAGATAAAAGATTGAGAGCATTGATTTCAACGATATAACCCTCAAAGCATGTTAACCCAACTCTAGTCCATCAAGGTTATCATGCACATCCCTTGGGTCGTTAAGCATCAACTCTTGATTAGGAAACCTCAAAGCATGTTAACCCAACTCTAGTCCATCAAGGTTATCATGCACATCCCATAGGTCGTTAAGCATCAACTCTTGATTAGGAAACCTCAAAGCATGCTAACCCAACTCTAGTGCATCAAGGTTATCATGCACATCCCTTGGGTCGTTAAGCATCAACTCTTGATTAGGAAACCTCAAAGCATGTTAACCCAACTCTAGTCCATCAAGTTTATCATGCACATCCCTTGGGTCGTTAAGCATAAACTCTTGATAACCTTGATGGACTAGAGTTGGGTTAACATGCTTTGAGGTTTCCTAATCAAGAGTTGATGCTTTACGCCCCAAGGAAACCTTAAAGCATGTTAACCCAACTCTAGTACATCAAGGCTATCATGCACATCCCTTGGGTCGTTAAGCATAAACTCTTGATTAGGAAACCTCAAAGCATGTTAACCCAACTCTAGTCCATCAAGGTTATCATGCACATCCCTGCATGTTTTTAAACTAAACAAAAATGTTAATATCCAATTGTGTGAAAAGATAAAAGAGTGAGAGCATTGATTTCAATGATATAACCCTCAGAGCATGTTAACCCAACTCTAGTCCATCAAGGTTATCATGCACATCCCTTGGGTCGTTAAGCATCAACTCTTGATTAGGAAACCTCAAAGCATCTTAACACAACTCTAGTCCATCAAGGTTAACATGCACATCCCTTGGGTCGTTAAGCATCAACTCTTGATTAGGAAACCTCAAAGCATGTTAACCCAACTCTAGTCCATCAAGGTTATCATGCACATCCCTTGGGTCGTTAAGAATCAACTCTTGATTAGGAAACCTCAAAGCATGTTAACCCAACTCTAGTCCATCAAGGTTATCATGCACATCCCTTGTGTCGTTAAGCATCAACTCTTGATTTGGAAACCTCAAAGCATGTTAACCCAACTCTAGTACATCAAGGTTATCATGCACATCCCTTGGGTCGTTAAGCATCAACTCTTGATTAGGAAACCTCAAAGCATGTTAACCCAACTCTAGTCCATCAAGGTTATCATGCACATCCCTTGGGTCGTTAAGCATCAACTCTTGATTAGGAAACCTCAAAGCATGTTAACCCAACTCTAGTCCATCAAGGTTATCATGCACATCCCTTGGGTCGTTAAGCATCAACTCTTGATTAGGAATCCTCAAATCATGTTAACCCAAATCTAGTCCATCAAGGTGATCATACACATCCCTGTGTGTTTTTAAACAAAAGAAAAAAGTTAATATTCAATTGTGTGAAAACATAAAATATTGGGAGCATTGATATCAACGATATAACCCTAAACCCTAAACCCTAAACCCTATGTTGGCTTCTTGTCCGGCACAACATTTTTTATCCAGAGCCGAAGCATTTTCGCCTGCATGTTTTTAAACTAAACAAAAAAGTTAATATCCAATTGTGTGAATAGATAAAAGATTGAGAGCATTGATTTCAACGATATAACCCTCAAAGCATGTTAAACCAACTCTAGTCCATCAAGGTTATCATGCACATCCCTTGGGTCATTAAGCATCCACTCTTGATTAGGAAACTTCAAAGCATGTTAACCCAACTCTAGTCCATCAAGGTTATCATGCACATCCCTTGGGTCGTTAAGCATCAACTCTTGATTAGGAAACCTCAAAAGCATGTTAAAATATAACGTATGCAGTCATTATACAAGCCTCGTTTTATTGTTGATTCTGGGACGTAATGATCCTTAGGGAGATAACTGTAATGCCCGCAGATTCAGGCTAGTCAATTAGGAGATAATAAGCATCAAAAAAATGAATATTTGATAGAAGATTATTTATAATAAATAATCTTAACCAAGTTATAGTAAATGTCACAATGGTTCCATACATATAAGGAATGTTGAAATCCGAGTTATAACGAATAAATTATGACATGTCGAAGTTTTGTTGCAAAACCGACATGACACCAGGAATCATAAAAGACGAGTTTATGATAAAGGACTTTTTAGGCTTAGTGATCTAAACTAAAGTTGTAGAGTACTACTCCACTTATGTGTGGATATAAAGAACGTCAAAAACGGAGCTCGTATGCAAAAGTTATGACTTTTCGAAGATTTAGTTGTCTGAGAGCATGACACGTGATAGAAACCCTAATCTGTAAGGGCTCACGACGTGAGCATGTTTTCTCACGATGTGAGGAGTCAAACAGACATTAATTGAGGCTAGAAAACACCTGGAAAGACTACATAATGACTCTTGGAAGCTCATAACGTGAGCATATCATTCTCACGACGTGAGAAGTGATTCGGACACCTTTCAAAGCTATAAACACATATGGCATGTCTATAAGATAATACAACCATGGCTCATGACGTGTAACACCTAGTTTGGGTATTGGTTGGAAAGTTACTAATTTGGGAAGGTTTTATGCATGGACTCAACGGGTTGGGAGATCAACCCGTCGAATAGGGTCATGTCATCTTGGACGCCTATTTGAACTGACTCGACGGGTTGGAAGGCCCGACTCGGTGAGTCAGGGTTGTTTAAAGAAAACACTAGTCTCGGGGTTTGTATGCAAGAGTTATGACTTTTTGAAGATTTAGTTGTCTGAGAGCATGACACGTGACAGAAACCCTAATCTGTAAGGGCTCACGACGTGAGCATGTTTTCTCACGATGTGAGGAGTCAAACAGACACTAATAGAGGCTAGAAAACACCTGGAAAGGATACATAATGACTCTTGGAAGCTCATAACGTGAGCATATCATTCTCACGACGTGAGAAGTGATTTGGACACCCTTCAAAGCTATAAACACATATGGCATGTCTATAAGATAATACAACCATGGCTCATGACGTGTAACACCTAGTTTGGGTATTGGTTGGAAAGTTACTAATTTGGGAAGGTTTTATGCATGGACTCAGCGGGTTGGGAGATCAACCCGTCGAATAGGGTCGTGTCATCTTGGATGCCTATTTGAACTGACTCGACGGGTCGGAAGGCCCAACTCGGTGAGTGAGGTTGTTTAAAGAAAACACTAGTCTCGGGGTTCGCCCCCTATATAAATGTCATTATCCGCCCTATTAGCCTCCTTAAACACCATAGAAGAATGTTCACGGCCGCAAACCCTCTAGTGTGTGAAGTAAGAACAAATGAGAGCTTATCAATGAGAATTTGGGGAAGCTTCCAAGTTTGAAAAGGAAGTATCCAGGGAGAAGTGTTAAATCATGCATCTATTTCGTGTTGGGCATCTTTCTGAGGTATTAATCTACTACCTTAAGACTTGATTTCTTTTTGGAACTTATGGTTAACCTTGAGGAGATGGAAGCAAACTTAGATCTGGACCTATCAAAAGGATATGATTCCACATATGGACCTCCTTATATCCCAAATATTATAAAGTTCCACCTTTTATTTAGCTTATCCCCTCTCCATGCATGAAAACCTTGTTTGAAGGTTAGTTTTGGTGTTTTGGCCATATGAGGCCTTGCATACACGTAAAGTTTTCAACTTTACATGACATCTTCATTAGGAGATTATGGATCTGAAGTTTGAGGTCTTAAATCCCAATAGAAAGGACCGAATACGTGAGAACTCGGCGAGTCGAGGGCGTTTTCTCATTCACGACCAAGGGTTTATGGTTAAAGGTTCTCGGCCAAGGGTTCATGGTCAAGGGTGTTCGGTTGGAAGTTTACGGCCGTGAACATCAAGGAACTCCACGAGTCTCTCGGGTGACTCAGTGAGTCGGTAAGTGATGCAAGGAACTCGATGAGTGGCAGGTTCCACTTGACGAGTTGAGTTCAAAATTGACTGTTGACCTTGACTCTGAATTTGTCTAGGGTTGACTCTAAGGGAATTTATGGGATGGTGTTAAGTGAATCACTTGCTGGTTATATGTAGTTGTGAAGAGGTAGTGTGGGATATATCCAAATTCAACGTACCAGTCCAACATTCCAAAGGTGAGTCTTCTCACCATTTCTATGGGTCTATGGCACCAAGGCAGACCCATGATGTCATTATGATATATGCATTAGTTATTCTGTGATTTGATATGATATGTGATTGTGTGTTTTGCATAAAAGACCCCAGGGGGAGCCCGTGACATTGGATGTAAGACCATGTGGGGTACCCCATTGCAGTCCTAGGTAAAGACCATGTAGGGTAGCCCATGAGATTGGATGTAAGACCATGTGGGGTAGCCCATGACATTGGATGTAAGAGCATGTGGGGGTAGCCCATGGCAGTCCTAGGTTAAAGACCAGGTGGGGTAGCCCATGACATTCTTACGAATTTTATGTATGCATGGCTTATGTGATATATGTAGCTTATGGCTAATTTGATATGTGTATGTGGTTTGTGTGTGGGATATGCTCTGGGGGGACTAACTAAGCATTTCTCTTACAGGTTGTTGATTTGTTTCAGGTACATCTGAGCCCAAGGGCAAAGGCAAGGCGTGATGGCGCGACATGCACTCTATCTCTCTTTCATTGATATGGTCTGCGAACACTCTGATGTTTTAAATAAATAAGATATTATGTATGTGGATTTGAAAGCAGTTGTGTTGGGATTTCGTGATATATGCAAATAATTTTGATTAATTAAAATGAACTTTTTCGTTGTAAAATTTGGGTAGTTACAAGCTAGTATCAGAGCCTTGGTTTGAGAGATTCGAGCATACTCTTGGGTGTGTCAGGACTCATACTAAGGAAATGGTAAAATTGTTTTCAAAAAGTTTTTCAAAAGGAAATGAAAAGATGAGAGTACAACGGGCGTGATCAGCCAAGCCAAGTAAGTGGTTTCCAAATATGTTAGCCATGATATACTCATATTTGAGCCTTGTTGATTATATAGAACTTGCTATGTGTATGCTTTTAAAATTGTATATGGTTAGGAGCTTATAGCCTCAGAATGATTGATTTGGCCTTATTTCTTATTCCTTGTTTGGGTGTGGTACTCGGGTAGAATCTTTTATTTGAAAGTCTACATGATCCTTTTTTGTGTACAATTTGCATGCATGAAGGCAACCTGTTAAGAGTGGTTTGACTGATATGGGTAGACTAAATATTAGGACAGCCTAGAATTTGTGCGCGGTAGTTGTGGGACAGGGTTTAGTCATGGGACAAATTGGAGTCTTCAGGTAGAATAGTGGGGAAAGGTACAGGTAGGTGTGGAAGGTAGTATTGGGCCCGTACTACTGAAAGCACAGGACCTGTACCCGAACCAATGTTAGATCTGACGATTTCAAAGAGGACTGGTGAGGGAAGATTCATTATATGGAAATCATAATTGTTGTGATATATGATATTTCAGTTCAGCATGGTGATGATACGATTTGGAATGGGAGGGCGGGATCTGGAGACACTACTGAGATCATAGATGAGAGGCTGTGCGATCTTATTGCAGTCGAGATTACCAGGGGCATCCTTGACGCTACCCCAGTCATTTTTGGGATGGTCAAGGAGGGGATAATGGAGATCATGGTGGAGAGACTCGGATCATTCGGGGCTGAGATTGCTACGGGCCAGTCGGGGACCTGAACTCCCTCGTTCTTGGAGTTCAAGGCGTGTAGGGCACCGAAGTTCTTTGGAGTCATGGACACCATTGTCAGCCGACACTGGGTGGTAGATATTGAAAACGTCCAATGCATGAGTTCTTGCCCGGATACGACAAAGGTTGGGCTTGCTTCTTGTATGCTAAGGGACAAGGCCCGAGATTGGTGGGGCGAGGTTACTAGCCAGGTGGGGCCAACCGGGGTGGCTGAGATGACATGGTCCGAGTTTGTTCGGAGATTTGATACAGAGTTTGCACCACCTATTGAGGTGCAACATATAGTGCGAGAGTATCATGACTTACAACAGACCACCGAGACTGTGGTGAAGATCACTGTCAAGTTTCAGGAACGAGCTTTGTTGATCCCACAGTATGCTACCAATAAGGAGTTGAGGAGGACCCGATACCATTCCATGCTAAGGGATGATATGCGGGAATTTGTGAGCTTTATAAGGTGAAAACCCCTGAATAAAATGGTGGAGAAGGCACATGAGATGGATATGGAGTTGGATACCCGTACGAAGCAGAAAACTCAGCAGGCGCCGGGGCCGATGTGTCAAGTACGGGAGATTTCATAGTGGGGCGTGTCGGACAGCTGGGATGTCAGGATGTTACTCTTATGGTCAGCTTGGCCACATAAGCATGGATTGCCACAAGAAGGGCTTGATATGTTTCCACTGCAACGAAATTGGCCATAAAAAGGTCGACTGTCTGAGGTTGTTGGGATAAGGAGGAGCAGTGGTGGCGCCCGTGCCCACCACAATGAGGATTACCGATGGTCGCCCTATTAAGGTGGAAGCTCCGGCAGTGATGAGCCACACATTTCAGCTGACTACCGAGGAGGCATGTGCAGAACCAGATGTTGTGGCTGGTACATATTTATTCTTCTCTCATCTATGTATTTGTTTTTCTTATGTGTACTATATGCTTGTATAGCGACCTTTTTCGTCAATGGTATATATGCTCATGTCTTGTTTGATTCGGGTGCTACCCGATCGTTCGTATCTCTTACGCTTAACAATAAATTCCGAGACGCGTCGGGAACTTTGAATTCCTCGCTCGAGGTGGAGATTACCGATGATCGCACCGTTAGTGCTGCAAGGGTGTATCGGGACTATGTCCTAAATGTGCTTGGCGAGAGATTTTGTGTCGATCTAGTCCCGATACAGTTGTGAGGGCTGAAAGTGATTATTGGAATGGATTGGTTGGGGGACAAAGGGGCCATGATTGACTTTGAGCATCAGTTGGTGAGGGTTTGAACCCTAAGTGGGGGAGAACTGGTGATACATGGTGATAGGGCATCACAGGGCCTGACCCTCTGTTTGGTTACAAGGGCTAGGAGGTTCCTATAGTTGGGTTGATCATGATTTCTGGCTTATATCTCGGATACAAGGGTAGAGACCGCGAAGGATGTAGGTAGTGTGTCGGTTGTTCAGGACTTTCGGGATGTTTTCCCCGAAGAGTTGTCAGGAGTGCCTCCGGAGAGGTAGGTGGAGTTTCGCATAGATTTGGTGCTGAGTGTCGTTTTGATAGCAAAGGCACCATATCGGTTGGAACCACCCAATATGCAGGAGCTATCTACACAGCTTCAGTAGCTGTTTGACTGAGGGTTTATTCATCCGAGCAGTTCCCTGTGGGGAGCACCGATCCTTTTCGTGAAAAAGTATGATGGATCCTACAAGATGTGTATCGATTATAGGGAACTAAACAAACTAACGATGAAGAACCGTTATCCGTTGCTAATGATTGATGCTTTGTTCGATCAGCTGTAGTGTGCGTCTTGGTTTTCCAAGATTGATCTTCGGTCAGGGTATCATCAGATGAGGATCAGAGATGAGGACATACCGAAGATGGCTTTCAGGACTCAGTATGGGAACTATGAGTTTGTAGTGATGCTGTTTGGGCTCACCAATTCCCCAGCATCATTCATGGATCTCATAAACAGGGTGTCTCAATCGGTGGGTGATCGTTTTTATTGATGACATTTTAGTCTATTCGAAGATCAGGGAGCAACATGAGCAACATTTTATGGGGGTGCTAGGGACTCTAAGGGAAGAAAAGTTGTATGTCAAGTTCTCAAAGTGTGACTTTTGGTTGCGAGAGGTACAATTTTTGGGGCATATCATCAATCAGGAGGGTATTTCAGTTGATCCAGCCAAGGTTGAGGCTATGATGTGATGGGAAATACCGAAGAATACATCAGAGATTCGTAGATTCTTGGGTTTAGCAGGGTACTACCGGAGATTTATTCAAGACTTCTCCAAGATTGTTGTGCCATTGACCCGATTAACCAAGAAGAATGTGGCGTTTCGGTGGGGCTCGGAGCAATAGTTGACCTTCAAGACCTTGAGGCAGAGGTTGTGCGAGACCCCAATCCTTATACTACTCGAGGGGCTAGATGATTTTGTAGTATATTGCAATGCTTCGATTTCAGGGTTGAGTGCAGTACTGATGCAGAGGGGCACATGATAGCGTACGGCTCGTGACAGTTAAAGCCACATGAGGCGAATTACCCCACTCACGATCTAGAAATGGGGGCTGTGGTGTTTTCCCTTAATATTTGGAGGCATCACTTGTACGGAGTGTGGTGTACCATTTACACCAACCATAAGAGTCTAAAGTATTTGATGGATCAACAGAACCTCAACATGGGACAGAGGAAGTTGTTGAACATGCTAGAGGACCATGATTGCGAGATTCTATATCATCCAGGGAAGGCCAATGTAGTGGCCGACGATTTGAGCTGTAAGATGGTGGATTCCTCGATTGGGAACATGTGTTTGAGAATGATAGTGGTCTCTCCATTGTTGGAAAATAGAGAGAATCCGAGGATAGTATCCTTTGTTTGCCAAGGACGGTTGTGGCATCTTGACGCAATGTGGCCGAGTGTGGGTACCGATGACTGGGGGAGTGAGACAGAAGATATTGAAGGAAGCGTATAAATCCAAGTTCTCTATACAACCTAGAGCTACGAAAATTTATAAGGACTTGAGGTTGAATTATTGGTGGCCCTGCATGAAGCGGGAAATCACTTGGTTTATTGAACGGTGCTTGACCTGCAGGAAGGTCAAGACCGAGCATCAGCAGTCTCATGGTAAGGTCCAGCCGATACCCATTCACATGTGGAAGTTTGAAGAGATCATGATGGATTTCATAACAAAGCTGCCAAGGACGGAGAGGGGTGTGGATACCATATGGGTGATTATGGATAGACTAACGAAGAGTGGCCATTTCATTCCGATTGCTGAAAGTATATCCATGGACAAGTTGGTAGATATTTGTGTACGGGAGGTGGTGGCGAGGAATGGGGTGCCAGTGTCGTTAGTCTTGGACACGGATGTTTGATTCGCATCTAGGTTATGGAAGAAGTTCCACGAGGAACTGGGCGCCCAGTTATATCTTAGCACGACGTATCACCCCTAGACAGATGGCCAGAGTGAGAGGACAATCTAGACTCTAGAGGACATGCTTTGAGCATGCATATTAAATTTTGGAGGAAGTTAGGACACGTACCTCCCACTGGTAGAGTTTTCATACAATAAAAGTTACGATACCAGTATCGACCGAGATCCATTCGAGATGTTATATGGTCGGAGGTGCCGAACCCCGGTTTGTTGGGATGAGGTTGGACACCGAGTCATGGGAAGAACTGATGTAGTGCTCAAGACTACTAGGATGATTCAGCAGGTGTGCAATCGGTTACGGGTCGCACAGAGCTGTCAGAAAAGCTATGCTGACCGACAACAATCAGATCTTGAGTTTCAGGTGGGGGATTTCTTGTTGTTGAAGGTGTCTCCCTGGAAAGGGATCATCAGGTTTTGGAAGAGGGGAAATCTGGGGCCTCAGTATATAGGCTCGTTTAGGATCACTGCCCGGGTGGGAAGGTGGCATATCGCTTGGATCTGCCAGGGGAGCTTACTTAGATTCACAACACATTCCATGTGTCGCAGCTTCGAAAGTGTGTCACTGACGAGGCTGCGGTTGTCTTGTTGGGTGATATCCAGGTGGATGAGAGCTTGAACTACATTAAGAAGCCCGTTGCCATTTTGGATAGGAAGACGAAGGTTCTTCAGAATAAGGAAGTAAGACTGGTGAAAGTGCAACAGTAGCATCGAAAGGGTTCCGAATGGACTTGGGAACCAGAAGAGGAGATGCGAGAGCATTACCCCGATTTGTTTGGGTCAGTAGACTTCGAGGACGAAGTCTAGTTCAAGTGGGGGAGACTTGTAACACCTGGTTTGGGTATTGGTTGGAAAGTTGCCAATTTAGGAAGGTTTTATGCATGGACTCAGTGGGTTGGGAGATCAACTTGTCGAGTAGAGCGCGTCATCTTGGACGCAGGTCGGAACTAACTCGGCGAGTCGGAAGGCTCGACTCGGCGAGTCAGAGCTGTTTAAACAAAACCCTAGTCTCGGGGATTGCCCCATATATAAACATCATTATCTTCCCTAGTAGCCTCCCTTACCACCATAGAAGAACGTTCACGACCGCAAACCCTCTAGTTTGTAAAGTAAGAACAATTGGGAGCTTGTCTTTGAGATTTTTGGGAAGATTCCAAGCTTGAAGAGAAAGTATCAAGGGAGAATTGCTAGATCAAGCATCTATTTCGTGTTGGGCATCTATTTGAGGTATTAATTTGCTACCTTACGTCTTGATTTCTTTTTGTAAGTTATGGTCAACCTTGAGGAGATGGAAGAAAACTTAGATATGGACCTATCACAAGGATATAATTCCAGATCTAGAACTCCTTAGGTCCCAAATATCATAAAGTTGCACATTTTATTTAGCTTTTCCCCTCTCCATGCATGAAAACCTTGTTTGAAGGTTAGTTTTGTTGTTTTGGCCATATGAGGCCTTGTATGCACGTAAATTTTGCAACTTTACGTGACATCTTCACTAGGAGATTATGGATATGAAATTTGAGGCCTTAAATCCCACTGGAAAGGACCGAATATGTGAGGACTCGTCGAGTCGCTAAGATGACTTGGCGAGTCAAGAAGGTTTTCTTATTCACGGTCAAGGGTTTATGGTCGAAGGTTCACGGCTAAGGGTTCACGGTTAAGGGTGTTTGGTTGGAAGTTTATGACCATGAACATCAAGGAACTCGGCTGGTCTCTCAAGTGACTCAGCAAGTCGATGAGTGATGCTAGGAACTCGACGAGTGGTAGGTTCCACTCGACGAGTTGAGGTCAACATTGATTGTTGACCTTGACTTTGACTTTGTCCAGGGTTGACTCTGAGGGAATTTATGGGATGGTGTTAAGTGAATCACTTGCTGGTTAGAGGTAGTTGAGAAGAGGCAGCTTGGAATATATCTGAATTCAGCATACTAGTCCAACATTCCAAAGGTGAGTCTTATCATGATATCCATGGGTCAAAGGCACCAAGGCCGAACCATGATGTAATTATGATTTATGCATTAGTCATTCTGTGATTTGATATGATATGATATGTGATTGTGTGTTCCGCATAAAAGACCTCGGGGGAAGCCCGTGGCATTAGATGTAAGACCATGTGGGGTAGCCCATGGAAGTCCTAGGTAAAGACCATGTGGGGTACCCCATGGACTTGTATGTAAGACCATGTGGTGTAGCCCATGGTAGTCCTAGGTTAAAGACCATGTGGGGTAGCCTATGGCATTCTTAAGGATTTTATGTATGCATGGCTTATGTGATATATGTAGCTTATGGATAATTTGATATGTGTATGTGGTTTGTGTGTGGAATATGCTCTGGGGGACTCACTAAGTATTTCGCTTACAGGTTGTTGATTTGTTTCAGGTACATCTAAGCCCAAGGGCAAAGGCAAGGTGTGATGGCGCGACATATACTCTATCTCTCTTTCACTTATATGCTCTGGGGACACTCTGATGTTTTAAAAATAAGATTTTATGTATGTGGATTTGAAAACAATTGTGTTGGGATTTCCTGTTTTATTCAAATGAGTTTGATTAATTAAAATGAAAATTTTCTTTGTAAAATATGGGTCGTTATAACACATGAGCATTGATTCTCATGACGTGAGAGAGCCAAAATCAACCTATAAATAGCGATCTAGGCTCATTCATTCCTTACCCCTTCTACTTTCATTCTCTCTCGTTTTCCGAGGGTCGTTTCCCTTCCCGAGCTAGACGATCACGGACCGCTGACCGTTTCTAGTTAGATTCTATCCAATCACGCTACTAATGTGAGTGCGTAGTAACTTTCATCTTACACATATATATGAAATAGTTAATATAAATTACGTGCTACGTGTGCATATTATGTGTGTTCTTGATATCAATGCTAGATGAATAATTTTTACACATTTTAAATGATTTAAAATACATATGTATTTTATTTTTATGAATATGTTGAGTAGAACATGGGTAGATAAATAATGAGGGATGAAGGATGACATAGATGAATATTGGTAGCTGTGCCATAACCCGTAGGTGTTTTTGATTTACATGTTCACCAGATGTACTCTAAATATCCTGGCAGCTGCGCCTAAAGGATAATATCGGCAGTTGAGCCTAACTGTAACACCGTAAATTTCAAAACAAATTTTTTGATTTTCTTATAAAACATAATTCGATTAATATTCATCAAACAACCATATTAATTATCCAATATAGGTTAATACAAAATCTCAAGATCACAATGTAAAAACTCCGAGTGTGTGTGTACGGATCAAGCCGGCGCCTTCCCGCGGTCGTCACTAGTACCTGAAACAATAACATCAAACACTGTAAGCACAAGGCTTAGTGAGTTCCCCAAAATACCACATATAACACATATTAGCCACTCGAGGCTATAACTCTGTGGGTCCGTGCACCCAAACTCTGTGAACCCTCAGGTTCTAGCTCTGATAAACATGCACTACATAAATCACATAGAAATAATGCAGTACAACACATAACATACATAGCTTACAAATACTCTATCACATAACTCTGGTTACCTACTCAAGGTAATATAGTATAGTGAGAAGACTCACCTCGCGTATCTCGGTATCTCACGAATCCTGGAAATCCCTCGTGCTCGATCCTCCGAGCTCTAATCCTCCTATAACATTATATGTTTCTAATTAACACTTTATATCTCTAAGGTTGACTATCTACAAGAAGTCAACACAGGTCAACGGTCAACAGTCAACTCTGACCGGACTCGGCGAGTACCAAGGCGACTCGGCGAGTCTAGACGTTTTCACCAACCCTCTGAAATCCTCTTACTACACGTCGAGTATCCCCCCTTTACTCGACGAGTTTCACCTGAATGAATCGCGGAGCCACCCCGACTCAACTCGGCGAGTCTCAAGGACAACTCGGCGAGTCCAAGTTTGACTCAGTCCACTCGTCATCCCCCTCCAACTCACCCTAACTCACTGAGTCAACCCATGACTCGATTGGACCACTCGCTGAGCAGTCCCAAGGCAATCTTCAAGCTACTCGCCGAGTCGGATGAACAGACTCGGCGAGTCCATGCCATGCAACTACTCCAACTCGCTTCTAAGGTCAGATCGGCTTCCAAAAACTATAGATCTGGCCTCCCTCGACTGATTCATCACGTAAAGCTCCTATCTTGGTGCTCCTAACACACCCTATAGCTCAATAATGGAGTTTTTGACCTAAGGCATGAGGATTCCAATCCAAAGCCTCCATTGATTCCCAAAAAGCTTGGGTAAAGGGACACTCTGGACCTCTAAGGGTCCAGATCTATGGTTCCAACCTCATAAGGGACCAAAAGGACACTAAATCTTGCCATAAAAGGGTTCAACAAACCCTAAATCTAGATAAACAACAACAAACAAGAAGGTAACTCGGATTTATTACCACAAAAGTGATGCTCTGGACTCCAAACCCACAGAAGTGGCCCCTTCTTGCTTTCCCTTGGCTACCTCTTCTCCTTCCTTGCAACAATGGCACCTCCAAGGTCAATAATGGCCTTCTACTTAGCTCCAAATGCTCACACTCGATTAGGGTTTCACTCAAGGGGCTGGTGAGCACAAATGACGGCCATTAGGCCCTTTAAATAAGTCTCAAACCCGAGAAATTAGGGTTTCATTACACAGTGCTGACTCGCCGAGTCCATATCCTGGACTTGTCGAGTCCAGGCGCGATCCCGCATCCAAATCCGCGTCCCTACTCGGCGAGTCTGAGCTCCAACTCGCCGAGTCCCCCTCACAAATCAACAAAATACAATAAACAAGATACCTGATAAAAATCCGGTTGTTACAACTCTCCCCCACTAGGACTAGACTTCGCCCTCGAAGTCTCGCTCTAAAAACAGTTCCGGATGCTGCTCCTGCATCATACGCTCTGGCTCCCAGGTCATCTCTGATCCCCTCCGGTGTTGCCACTGAACCAACACCAGAGGTACCTCCTTGTTTCTCAAAATCTTGATCTTTCGATCCCTGATGGCCACTGGTCTCTCGGCATAATTCAGGCTTGCATCTACCTGAATATCCTCTAACGGAACCACTGCCGATTCATCGGCTATACACTTCCTCAACTGCGACACATGAAAAGTGTCGTGAATCTGTCCCAACTCTGCTGGCAACTCCAACCGATAGGCTACCCGGCCTACCCTCGCAATCACACGAAATGGACCTATAAACCGGGGCCCCAACTTGCCCCTCTTCTTGAACCGAATCACCCCTTTCCAAGGAGAAACCTTCAGGAGAACGAAGTCGCGAACCTGAAATTCAAGCTCGGACCGGCGCCTGTCCGCATAACTCTTTTGTTGGCTTTGGGCGGTCAATAACCTCTGTCTGACCCGCTGTATCTACTCTGTCGTCTGAATCATGATCTCTGTACTGCCCATCACTCTCTGCCCAACCTCACCCTAACAAATGGGAGTCCGACACCTCCTACCATACAACAGCTTAAAGGGCGGCATACCGATGCTCGAATGATAGCTGTTATTGTAGGAAAACTCTGCCAAGGGTAAATACGTATCCCAGCTACCCCCAAAATCCAATACACATGCTCGAAGCATGTCCTCAAGTGTCTGAATCGTCCGCTCACTCTGGCCGTCTGTCTGGGGGTGATATGCGGTACTAAAATGCAGCTTAGTACCCAACTCCTCATGAAATTTCTTCCAAAATCGGGAAGTGAAGCGCACATCACGGTCCGAAACAATCGAGATCGGCACCCCATGCTGAGATACTACTTCTCTCACATAAACCTCCGCCAACTTCTCCGCCGAAGAACTCTCACTGATGGAAAGAAAGTGAGCGCTCTTCGTCAACCTATCCACAATCACCCAAATTGCATCAACTCCTCTGGCAGTCCTTGGCAATTTGGTGCTGAAATCCATAGTGATATGTTCCCACTTCCACTCGGGAACCTCCAATGGCTGCAACTTGCCATGCGGTCTCTGGTGCTCGGCCTTCACCCTTCGACAGGTCAAACACCTCTCGATAAACCATGCGACGTCCCTCTTCATACAAGGCCACCAATACTCTTTCCTCAAATCCAAATACATTTTTGTAGCTCCAGGATGGATCGAAAATTTCGATCTATGAGCTTCCTCCATCAATGTAGTACGCGTACCGCCCATAAACGGTACCCAAATCCGGCCCTGAAAAGTCATAAGCCCTCGACTATCCGACACAAACTCAGAAACCAAACCAACGACCCGTTCTCTCTTCTGCATCTCCGGATGCACAGCCTCGGCCTGTGCCCCACGAATGGCATCCAGAACTGGAGCTATCACGGTCAATCTCAAACATACATTTCGCAGTGGAGTACTCTCCGCCCTGCGACTTAATGCGTCGGCTACCACATTAGCCTTGCCCGGGTGGTACAAGATCTCGCAATCATAATCCTTGACTACATCTAACCACCTCCTCTGCCGCATATTTAGGTTAGGCTGATCCATCAAGTACTTCAAGCTCTTATGGTCCGTGTATATCGTACAACGAACCCTATACAAGTAGTGCCGCCAAATCTTGAGAGCGAACACCACTGCCCCCAACTCTAAATCATGTGCGGGATATCTCATCTCATGAGGCTTCAACTGCCTCGATGCATATGCTATCACATGTTCCTTCTGCATCAGCACCGCTCCCAGCCCTAAAATCGATGCATCACAGAATACCACAAAATCTTCCATCCCTTCTGGAAGACCTAATACCGGAGCTTCGCACAACCTTTGGCGAAACGTCTCAAAGGAGGTCTGCTGCTCGGGACCCCATAAAAATGTAACACCCTTCCGGGTCAATCTGGTGAGTGGCACTGCGATCTTGGAGAAATCCTTGATAAACCTCCGATAGTACCCTGCCAACCCAAGGAAGCTCCTGATCTCAGAGGGTGACTTTGGCACCTCCCATCTCATCACCGCGTCAACCTTGGCCGGATCGACCAATATCCCTTTCTGATTAACGAGGTGCCCCAGAAACTGGACCTCCCGAAACCAGAAATCGCACTTGGAAAACTTTGCATAAAGTTTCTCCGATCTCAAAACTCCAAGAACTTCCCTCAAATGCTCCTCATGCTGCTCTCTAGATCTCGAATATACTAGAATATCATCGATAAACACAATCACCGACCGATCCAACATCGGCCTGCATACCCTGTTCATGAGGTCCATGAACACAGCCGGGGCATTGGTGAGCCCAAAAGGCATCACCACAAACTCATAATGCCCATAACGCGTCCTGAATGCTGTCTTCTGGACGTCCTCGTCCCGCACTCTCACCTGATGATAGCCCGACCTCAAATCGATCTTGGAGAACCAAGATGCTCCCTGCAACTGATCGAATAAATCATCGATCCTCGGCAACGGGTAACGGTTCTTGACCGTCAGCTTATTCAATTCTCGGTAATCAATACACATTCGATGCGAGCCGTCCTTCTTCTTCACAAACAGAATGGGTGCTCCCCACGGCAAGCTACTCGCCGAATAAACCCCTTCCCCAGCAGCTCCTGAAGCTGCGAGGATAACTCTTGCATCTCTGGAGGTGCAAGACGATAAGGCACCTTAGCGATAGGTGCGGATCCCAGAACCAAATCGATACCGAACTCCACTTGCCTCACGGGAGGCACACCTAGTAATTCTTCGGGAAAAACATCTGGAAACTCACGCACCACCGGAACTTCATCCACTGAACTCGGTCTCTCGGAGATCACTCGCGTATCCATCACATACGCCACAAAACCCTTACAGCCCTGCTGTAAACACTGCCTCGCCCTAGCGGCCGAACAAAAGGCTGATCCAGAACGTGTACCCTCACCGTATACCGAAAGAACTCCCCCACTAGGATCTCGTATGGTCACCAGCTGACGCTCGCAGTCGATAACCGCGCCGAATCGGCTCAACTAGTCCATGCCCACTATGACACAGACATCACCCATCGCAATTGGAACCAGATCGATCGGAAACTCAACCCCAAAAATCTCTAACACACATCCCCGGAGGACCTCCGTGGCACAAATCACTCTGTCGACGGCTATGGAAACCCGCAGAGGCCGACTCAATGCCTCACGACTAACACTGATATGCTGACTAAAGGCCAAAGAAACAAAAGTCTGACTCGCACCCGAGTCAAATAACACTAAAGCAGGCACAGAGTTCACAAGGAAGGTACCTATGCATAGCATAATATAAGCATAATATCTCAACACCAAAAATAAATATATAAAAGGAAACGTACCAGCCACAATGTCGGGTGCAGCGCGGACCTTTTCCGCAGTCAGCTGAAAGGCTCTCCCTCGAGCTCTCGGTGCCTCGGCCTTCACGGGCCGACTCTCTGTAGCTCTGATGGCGGCGGGAGCAAATCCCTGAGATGCTCCACGCAGCAGCGGACACTCCGCCTTCCGGTGTCCGGTCTGGTTGCAGTGAAAACACACTGCAAACCCCTTGGGTAGTCCTTGGCCATATGCCCGTCCTTGCCACATTTGTAGCAAGATCCTGCTCGACAGACTCCATCGTGACCCTTTCCGCACTTCCCGCAAGTGCGGCCCTTCTGGCTCCCGGGTTTGGGATCAGCGGGCTTGGCCCGCTTGGCTGCTGGCTGGAGCTGTGCCGGCCACCGATCCCTCCCCAGAGACTCTGCCTCCTCCCTGGCCTGAGTCTCAATCTCAATCTCCCTCTTCCGGGCATTTGCCTGAAGCTCAGCAAATGTCCGATACAAGGAGTTCGCGGCGAACTCCCGAATATCCCGTCTCAAAATGCTCAGGTAGCGGCTCATACGTGCCTGCTCAGTGGACACGTGCTCAGGCAGAGCATCGCCCTCTCATGAAACATCCTCGTGATCGCTGTAACTGACTCAGTACCCTGCTTGAGGGTCAGAAACTCCTATGCCAAACGCTCCCTCTCCACCTGGGGAACGTACTCATCTCGGAACATGGTAGTGAACCTCTCCCAGGTCACTGAAAGCTCAGCAAGCGTGAAATGCACCGTCACAAACTTCCACCAGTCCTTCGCTCCCAAGCGAAGTTGGTTCAGCGCGAACCGAACCTTCAGATGCTCAGGGGATGAGCAAGTGAAGAAGCACCCCTCCATATCAGATATCCACCTCATAGCTGCCACCGGATCCTGTGTACCATCAAACTCTGGTGGTTTGGTGTTGCTGAACTCCCGAAACAGTGACGCATCACCTCCCTGGGGTCTCGCCGCAACGATCGCTGCGGTAGCCGCTGCAACAGCAGCCTCAGAAAGAGTGGCATAACGCTCGTCAAATGTCTCAATCAGCGCGGTCTTAATAGACCCGAACATCTCTGGTATCTCAGCTCTGATGACCGCAGCCACCTCCTCATGAATGATCTGTCGAATCTCCTCATCACTAGCTCCGGCACCCTCCGGCATATGACGTGTCCTCACCATGATCAACCTCTGAAATACAACATGCGATAAATTAGAATTCACTCGAACATTCTTACACTCGACAATCCACCCCTCCTTGATTCTTGGTATCCCAAGATTCTTATTTGGACTGTATACTGCCTCGGTGCTTTCAGTAGTACGGGCCCAATACTACTGTCCACACCGTCTCAGTACACACCCCAAACCTTCCTCTTCGGATCCCAATTCCCAAGTACTCTATCATGCGTAGACCACTCTCTAATAGATCTCTCATAAACCCCTTGCTGCTACCTACTCACTCTCAGCATCTCATAGCAGCTCACCCCTCCCTAGGCTAAGGCATCACAAATCAGGCCACTCTAGTCCTATTAGCAATACCTAGCCTACTCTAGCATGCAGATACATCATATCAATATTAATATCACGTAATATAAAGGTATTTTGGGAATTCACCGTTCGGGCACTGACTGATCGTACACACGTTTCTTCCTGGAATTTGTTTATTTTTCAAGAAAATCTTTTACTCTTAGAAAAGTTAGGTTTTCTTTTGAAAATATCTTTCCAATTCCTCAGTTTGAGTTCAAATACTCCCGAAGGTGTACCCGAATCCCTCAAACCAAGGCTCTGATACCAAATTGTAACACCGTAAATTTCAAAACAAATTTTTCGATTTTCTTATAAAACATAATTCGATTAATATTCATCAAACAACCATATTAATTATCCAATATAGGTTAATACAAAATCCCAAGATCACAATGTAAAAACTCCGAGTGTGTGTGTACGGATCAAGCCGGCGCCTTCCCGCGGTCGTCACTAGTACCTGAAACAATAACATCAAACACTGTAAGCACAAGGCTTAGTGAGTTCCCCAAAATACCACATATAACACATATTAGCCACTCGAGGCTATAACTCTGTGGGTCCGTGCACCCAAACTCTGTGAACCCTCAGGTTCTAGCTCTGATAAACATGCACTACATAAATCACATATAAATAATGCAGTACAACACATAACATACATAGCATACAAATACTCTATCACATAACTCTGGTTACCTACTCAAGGTAATATAGTATAGTGAGAAGACTCACCTCGCGTATCTCGGTATCTCACGAATCCTGGAAATCCCTCGTGCTCGATCCTCCGAGCTCTAATCCTCCTATAACATTATATGTTTCTAATTAACACTTTATATCTCTAAGGTTGACTATCTACAAGAAGTCAACACAGGTCAACGGTCAACGGTCAACGGTCAACTCTGACCGGACTCGACGAGTACCAAGGCGACTCGGCGAGTCTAGACGTTTTCACCAACCCTCTGAAATCCTCTTACTACACGTCGAGTATCCCCCCCTTTACTCGATGAGTTTCACCTGAATGAATCGCGGGGCCACCCCGACTCAACTCGCCGAGTCTCAAGGACAACTCGGCGAGTCCAAGTTTGACTCAGTCCACTCGTCATCCCCCTCCAACTCACCCTGACTCACTGAGTCAACCCATGACTCGATTGGACCACTCGCTGAGCAGTCCCAAGGCAATCTTCAAGCTACTCGCCGAGTCGGATGAACAGACTCGGCGAGTCCATGCCATGCAACCACTCCAACTCGCTTCTAAGGTCAGATCGGCTTCCAAAAACTATAGATCTGGCCTCCCTCGACTGATTCATCACGTAAAGCTCCTATCTCGGTCCTCCTAACACACCCTATAGCTTAATAATGGAGTTTTTGACCTAAGGCATGAGGATTCCAATCCAAAGCCTCCATTGATTCCCAAAAAGCTTGGGTAAAGGGACACTCTGGACCTCTAAGGGTCCAGATCTATGGTTCCAACCTCATAAGGGACCAAAAGGACACTAAATCTTGCCATAAAAGGGTTCAACAAACCCTAAATCTAGATAAACAACAACAAACAAGAAGGTAACTCGGATTTATTACCACAAAAGTGATGCTCTGGACTCCAAGCCCACAGAAGTGGCTCCTTCTTGCTTTCCCTTGGCTAGCTCTTCTCCTTCCTTGCAACAATGGCACCTCCAAGGTCAATAATGGCCTCCTACTTAGCTCCAAATGCTCACACTCGATTAGGGTTTCACTCAAGGGGCTGGTGAGCACAAATGACGGCCATTAGGCCCTTTAAATGAGTCTCAAACCCGAGAAATTAGGGTTTCATTACACAGCGCTGACTCGCCGAGTCCATATCCTGGACTCGTCGAGTCCAGGCGCGATCCCGCGTCCAAATCCGCGTCCCTACTCGGCGAGTCTGAGCTCCAACTCGCGAGTCCCCCTCACAAATCAACAAAATACAATAAACAAGATACCTGATAAAAATCCGGCTGTTACACTAACAGAGAACATCATAATCCTGGAAACTGCGCTTAAAGGATAATATTGGCAGCTATGTCGATACGAAGCTATATTACACTGAGAGATTAAAAGATATATAGATCACTTGTGTAAATGAATGTAAGGTCTTTTTATGCTTATGTTTCTGTATTCACGATGACATCCCAAATTCTTAATGTGAACAAAATACATTTCTTAGGAAATGCTTTGATAATATATTTATCATGTTTTTTTGGGAACAAATTCCGCAACACTTTTCTTTAAAAGGATACTCTGATTTTCAAATAAAACATAAACAAATTAGTATTTTCTGACCATGAAAATGGGGATGTCACATTTTAACTACTATGTACAGATAGGGGCCAGACATGAAACACCGGAGGGCAGCACGATTTTGGCATTAAAGTTGTTTTGAAATCCAACAACCCTATGCAACCCTTCAAACCAGATTCTCCGTACTGTGAGCAGTTAAAAGATATTATAATAAAACTTTGGATATCTAATACTTAGCTCATATATTATTTATTGGTTCATAATAATGATAATGAACTTAAATATAAGTTATACTTAAAGTAAGGTAGACATAACTCGCTTACAAGGGTTTTAACGAAGAACAGGGCATTGCGCGTGCAGAACTTCTGAGCCAAAAGCTCTTCTTCTCGGAGCCTTATGACGCTCCGAGACTCGCCACTAACTCCTAGGAAGGCTAAAGAAAATCCATGAGTCTTTGTGTGTGTTTGGGAAAGATTTGGTTGAAGATATTGAGAAAAGGAGTGAAAATGCCTTCTATTTATAGGATGTCAGCACCGACTACGCTGAGTGTACTTAAGAGTTACGCTGAGCGTAATGGTTTTTTAAGGGTTACACTAAGCATAATCAAAATTACGCTAGGCGTAATGTGTCATGTGTTGCGATCTCGTGCAAAGCCGTGGGGAAGCAGGTGCGGCTTAGATTGCACCACGTGTCGCTCGCTCGTTGGTTACTCCAAAAACTAATTATCTTTTAAAATCTGTAACTTTTGCGTACGAGCTCCGTTTTTAACGTTCTTTATATCCATGTGTAGGTATCAACGAGATCTATAACTTTTGGTTAGACTCCGTCGACAAATTTTGATTTTATTTTTAAAGTTATATTTTAACAGGCTTAGACAGATAAAGTTTGTTAAAATTCATAACTTTGTCATCCGACTCCCGTTTTCATCTGTCTTTATATCGTTGAGCTCCTATTAACGAAATCTTCGATTCTTTTAGATTGTGTGCTAAAAATTGGTCAATCTAAAATTTGAATTCCAAATTGTGCATTGTTATGTTGAATCTTATAAAAATCATAACTTCCTCATACCAAGTTAGATTTGGACGTTCCTTTTATACAGGCTCTCAATTTAACGTATACTATGACTTTCATTTAGATTTCTAAGGCTAAAAAATATTTTATCACAAACTTAGTTTTTACGTCACACAACGTCGTGTCGATTTAGCCGTAAACCGTCGACAGGTCCTAACTTCTTCTTTATAACTAGGATTTCAACGTTCTTTATATGTACGGAACCCTTGTGACATATACTATAACTTAGTTAATATTATTTATTCTAAATAAACTTTATTAAAAAGTAATTTTTGATGTTTATTGTCTCTAAATTGACTAGCCCAAATCTGCGGGCATTATATAAGTTTTCCATGAAAGATTTGGGAGAGGGTGATGTAATTCTTGGAATAAGAATTAAATGGTTGAAAAAGGTTTGTTTAAGATTCAAATTCATTATATTGAGAAAATTCTCAAACATTTTAATTTTACCAAATTTCTCCTGTGAATACTCCTATGGATCCAAGTGTGAAATTAATGCCAAAATAATTAGGTTCCCATTTCACAATTGGATTACTCTAGGGCTATTGATAGGTTGATGTATGCTATGACAAGTACCACACTTGATATTGCTTTTGTTGTGGGCAAGTTGAGTAGGTACACTAGTAATCCTAGTGCTCAACATTGACAAGCAGTAAATAGAGTGTTTAAGTATCTAAAACGAACCATGGATTACGGTTTGAGTTACATGGGGAGTCCTTCAGTTTTAGATGGTCATTCGGATGCAAGTTGGATAACCAACATGGAAGACCATTCCTCAACTTCTGGTTGTGTATTCTTGCTTGGGGAGGTGCCATTTCTTGGGCTTCTACGAAGCAATCTTGCATTACAAACTCAACAATTGAATATATGTTTATTGTGTTAGCAACTGCTGGTAAAGAAGCAGAGTGGTTAAGGAAGTTAGTCTATGGGATTCCTTGGTAGTCTAAACTGATAGCACCTATTTCTATCCTTTGTGATAGTGCATCCGCTTTGGCTAAGGTATACAACCAGGTTTTGTTAGAAATTTAGGTATAGAAAGGCTTGGAAATTCTGAGAATTGTGATTATCAATTTCAAATCAAAGTATTTGGGTGGTACTCCCAAATCCTTAATTGGATAAGACTCAGAGAGACAAGAATAGAGAATGTTTGTTGATATTTTCATATGTACCAGAAATGAGACCAAAACCAACTTTAAGATCTTTGTATGAAAACTATAATATTGCCATTTTAAACAATCATAAAATCATAAAAACTATCATAAAAACGGATATATGGATAAGGGTCAAACCAATGGTCAATTATCTGAAAAACCAATTTTCTGATCCATTTTTAATACAGCTCGACCCTAGCCAGGGGCTTTATCCCTTGGACTCCGCCAGGGTCTGCCGCCCTTTGGACCCCGCTCCCAGTGGCGCTGTCCTCGGACCCCCGTTCGTTCAGGGGCCTCGCCCATAAATGACAATATACTTTGAAACTTGATCAAACTTAAGTGTGTACTCCACATCTTCCTTACTTGTTTAATATTTATCAGGATCACTTTTTGTCAACAAAGTAATCACATTACACTTAAATAACATTTATGATCACAAATCACCAACATGTTTATAATGGGAAGTCTAGACACCTAGGTGCTTGACATATATTATGATTAGAGAACTAATCATGAGCAGTGTGATTTCGATTGAATTTGTGAAATCGCAACAAAATTTGGTAGATCATTTTGCTAAAGGTCTGACAAGAGGCTTAGTACACAAGTCTGTAATCGATATGTGATTAAAGTCCATTTAGTTTTGTAATGGTGAGACACCCAATTCCTTTCTAATATAATGTTAGGAGTTGACTTCAATATGGAAAGCTCACACTTATGGATCGGAACACATGAAGCATGTGTTCGGTTCTGCAAGTTAGCCAGGTTGAAGTTAAACTTCTTAATAAATTTTTTGATAAACGTATGTGCAGATACATTGAAAGGAGTTACCTACATGATTGTGAAGTGTAGTCGTATTTCAAGAAATTGTTGACTTGACCTTGATATGATCATGAGAGGATTGGGACACATGGCTTATATAACAATGTCAAGTTGTACTTTGCTAGAAATTCAATAAACTAGTATGTATTTTACTTTTTGGTATTCAGATAGGTTGATGGTTCAATTCTTAGAACACCCTAATTCTCGAGTGTTTGCAAGTGTATGACACTATGTGGAAATTCATTCATTTCGATATTTTCATTATGCACTAGTTTGGTTTGTTTGATAAGGTAATATTTGTTCAAGGGTTACACTAAAATGGGGGAGTAGGATTATTGGTGATTTTAGTGTCACTATGTCATTTGATGTAATAGAAACTAACATGTGAGCTAAGGGGTTTCATATTTTGTATTATAATATATGTACAAGTTTGTGTGGAGTGCACACATGTATAGGATCAAATTAGAATTTGGTTCGACGACAAGTCAGGGATACGGGGGTAGCGCCCTTGGGTCCAAGGTTTCCAAAGGGGCAACATCCCTTTGGTGGGGTCTAGGGGCAGCGCCCCCAACGAGGTCCAAGGGGCAGAGCCCCCAACGAGGTCCAAGGGGTAGAGCCCCTGGCTGGGATCCCTTTAAGAGGCAAACCCTAATCTCTTTTATTATAGATAAACGACTCTTATCTTTGAGAAAAGACACATGGAAAATCATTAACTATCTTTTCTTCAAACGAACATAAAATCCTTCTAGTAATTTGACTTATGATTTTTGTGCATAGATTTTTAAGTGTCCTCTTGGATTATCCTAAGGTGAATTTCTTGCAACCCGTGCATAGTGTAGAATAGCAGTTCAGAAAGTGTTCACACGATCCTAGGGATGAGCATATGGACCGAGGAACCGGCCGGAACCGGTACCGGAACCGGAACCGGCACCGGAACCGGAACTTGATGGAACCGGTCGGGCCGGGACCGGGATGTTATTTTTGTGGATTTTTGGAACCGAGAACCGGTAGGAACCGGAACCGATATAACCGGAACCGGTAAAACCGGTAAAAATCGGTAGAACCGGCAAAAACCGGAACCGTATGATGCTATTTTTCGAGGACTGGTTTCAACATTTGAAGACATAATAAGAACCGGTAGGAACCGGAACCGGTAGAACCGCCGGGCCGGTTCGGTTCTTAATTTTGGCCGAAGCCGGTTCCCGGTTCCGGTCCGGTTCGGGCCGGTTCCGACCGGTTCGGTCATTTTGCTCATCCCTACACGATCCAATGAGTATCCAGATCTCCAACATAATATTTCATCCAATAGTGGGTTCTCTATTTTTTAGATGTGCTACAAACATGTAGGGACCAAATGGTCATCATATTCACTATCTTAAAAAGAGAATAAATCCATATTAACATAAATATGCTAATTAAATGGTCGAAATGCAGTGAAATATTTCTTGGTAGGCGTTCTAATCTAAATCACTCATATCGAACAACGATATAACATATATAACATGAGAAGGTATTCACTTAAATTCTTAAAAACGACCGGTCAAAGATAGATGTATCATGCTTTGTCGTAATATATTTTCTATAAAAGAGAAGAATAAATTCTTATGGTTTTAAAGTTATGACTAGTAATAATAAGAGACTCATCCTTTATGGAATATAATCTTAAATCACATAAATCAGATTTTTTTTTTTTTTTTCCTTTTATCATAATATGAATCACATATAAGGTATCTTAAAAAGGAAAAATATTCCTACAATAATATGAATCACATATAAGGTATCTTAAACAGGAAAACTATTCTCACACAAATTTGTCGTTATACATATCCATGCTTGTGGATGAAGGATCATTTCTAGCCCTATAACATTTGTTAACAAAACGAGTTAGCGATTTAAACGTCACCTAATTATTTTAGCGTATCTGGAATGCATACTAGTTCCAAAGGAGTTCATACCGTGATAATACAAATATTATGGTGGAGAGTGCACACTTGCATAAGACATGTATAATACCAAATAAATCGAATGATAAGGGTCAAGGGGCAATTCCCCAAACCTAACCGAAAATTCAGATTAGAATTACAACGGATTTTCTAGAAACTGGTTGATTTTGGTCGGTTCAAAGAGTAAACTATCTCAAGCTGACGTATAGATGAATAACTAAACTTTTTAGGTTTACCAAAATGACCATTTATAATTTATACGATATATGAAACTAATAACTTTTTCCGGTGACGCCATGCAAAATATTTAGTTTTTTGGACTATTTCAAACTAAGTACGACACATTAAAATTATTTTTTTTGAAGAAAAAAATATCATATTTTAGATTCAAATTCCAAACTTCTGAGAGAAAGAAAACTAACTATATCCTAAAATTTCAAAACTACGTCTAATATTCCATGAATAAATCCATAATTTTTAAAAAATGTTTTTTTATTTATTGAAAATTTTCAAAATAATTAAAGAAACATAACCTAGATAAAGTATATGATACAAAATGATACAATTGCAAGTTTAAAAGATAAAATCAAATGGTTCACTATTTAAGTGAAACATATGGAACTGAAAATGTCAAAAAAAATACAAGTAGTGGCCGGTTTATATAACCAAAAAAAATTTAAAGTTCTTACATAAGTAGAATGTATACTATATTCAACATTTATTTTCAATAAACCCATATTGATTAAGATGCTTATCTCCAAAAGCATGTTATAGAAACTTACGGTTTTGTAGTTGGAAATATCCTTTTTTGCAACTATGCTCTTCTAATTTCATCTTGTTAATTAATATGACACATGGTCGTTCAGTCGGATCAATAAGTGCACAGTGAATCAAATGCATAAAATTTGAAAGTGATCAAATGATTGTAATTAAAATATTAAATAAAGACCAAAAAGATGAAAAATCAACTGTCAAATTGTCAAATATATTAACAAAATCACCTCTGTAAATAAATAATAAAGGTCTTGGAATTTGATCATTTAGAGCTCGGAAAACAATAAAAAAAAAAATTGTCATTTGTAAAATACAGTAACTAATAAACAAAATTGCCGCTCCTATTGAATCGAGGATTGGAAAACAATTAATAATGAACATTGGAAGTGACTAAACATAATTACATAAAGTTATGAAAACCTTAAAACTAGGGATGAGCAAAAGGACCGAACCGGCCCGAACCGGACCGGAACCGATAACCGGCTTCGGCCAAAATTAAGAACCAAACCGGCCCGGCGGTTCTACCGGTTCCGGTTCCACCGGTTCCCGGTTCCTACCGGTTCTTGTTATGTCTTCAAATGTTGGAACCGATCCTCGAAAAATAGCATCATACGGTTCCGGTTTTTGCCGGTTCTACCAGTTTTTGCCGGTTTTACCGGTTCCCGGTTCCAAAAATCCACAAAAATAACATCCCGGTCCCGGCCTGACCGGTTCCATCAGGTTCCGGTTCCGGTTCCGGTACCAGTTCCGGCCGGTTCCTCGGTCCATATGCTCATCCCTACTTAAAACAAACACCATTATACCAAAGTCGAACAAATGTGAATTCATAATTGCACAAACTTATTGGAGTGTGAGTCTGAGCAACGGTGGGCGGTTAGGCAATGACCAACGGGTGGTGGTGTCATCAGGGGAGGCAAATGGAAATCGTTTGGTTAAGGTTGTCCATCACTATTCATTATCGTTTTAAATTTCCTACAAATTAATGTATTTTTTTAATTATTAATGGGCCATTGTTTATTGGGTTATATTAAAGGAATTGGGTATATCATCCGATGTCGAGATATAAATTGTAAGGTAATGCGCCCAAAATTCATAAGGTAGGTCACTATTTTTTTTGTCATATAAATCTCTATAAAATTAGAAAAATTAGGTGGGTGAAAGGACTCACCTTCACAAACAATAACCTCGCAAATAAAATGATATAATATAATAGTTTGTTTAAAAATATATAATATTAAATATTTCGACCTGATCATTTGTTTAATTGGTAGAACAATTGTTGAAAAGTGTTATATATATATATATATATATATATATATATATATATATATATATATATATATATATATATATATATAGGGTTAGGTTTATTTGAGACCACCAATTTTTTGTGAGACCGTGAGACGCATTTTTTTATTTTTTTTTTATTTATTTTTATTTTTTTTAGTTAATTCATGTTCCGAAAATAATATTTAAAAAAAGAATTTTTTGATTTTTCCATTTATTTTGCATTTTAAAATTATTTTTAGAATATGTACAGTGTAATATTCTATTTATAATATTTCACGTATTTTTTAAAAAAAATATAATTTTTTTATTTATTTTTATTTTTTATTTAATTCAAGTTCCGAAAATAATATTTAAAAAAAGAATTTTTAGATTTTTCCATTTATTTTGCATTTTAAAATTATTTTTTAAAATATGTCAGTATAATATTCTATTTAGAATATTTCACGTATTTTTCAAAAAAAAAACGGAATTTTTGTTATTTTTTTATTTTTTTTATATTTTTTTTAGTTAATTCAAGTTCCGAAAATAATATTTAAAAAAAGAATTTTTGGATTTTTCCATTTATTTTGCATTTTAAAATTATTTTTAGATTTGATCACACGGTCTCACAAAATTAGAATGGTCTCAAATGAACCTGAACCTATATATATATATATATATATATATATATATATATATATATATATATATATATATATATATATATATATATATATATATATATATATATATATATATATATATATATATGTTCATGTGAGACGGCCGAATTTTGTGAGACCGTGAGACGCATTTTTTTATTTTCTTTTATTTTGTTTTAATTTTTTTTAGTTAATTCAAGTTCCAAAAATAATACTTAAAAAAAGAATTTTTGGAATTTTCCATTTATTTTGCATTTAAAATTATTTTTTAGAATATGTCAGTGTAATATTCTATTAGAATATTTCACGTATTTTTCAAAGAAAATGAAATTTATTTATTTTTTTTAGTTAATTTAAGTTCCGAAAATAATATTTAAAAAAAAGAATTTTTAGATTTTTCCATTTATTCTGCATTTTAAAATTATTTTTTAGAATATATGTCAGTGTAATATTCTATTAGAATATTTCAATTATTTTTCAAAAAAAAACGGATTTTTTATTATTTTATTTATTTTTTTAGTTAATTCATGTTTTGAAAATAATATTTAAAAAAAGAATTTTTGGATTTTTCCATTTATTTTGCATTTTAAAATTATTTTTATATTTGATCTCACGGTCTCATAAAATTAGAATGGTATATATAAACCTAAACATATATATATATATATATATATATATATATATATATATATATATATATATATATATATATATATATATATATATATATATATATATATATATATATATATATATATGGTTTTAACGGATACATGAGTAGTCAATCCATAATTTATTGACTTTTTAGAAAACTAAAAAATCAATAAGTCATTTAGAAACACAAAAACCAATCACTTCTTATTATAATGGGGAAATGAAAAGCGATGCAAAATCAAAATCACATTATTATTAAGTTGTTACAAAACATTTGTTATTAAGCGATTCAATTCATAGCTTATTGACTTCTTGAAAAAGCTAATAAGTCAATAAATCATTTTAAAACACAAAACCAAAACCCTGTTAGTCATAATAGGGAAATGAACAACGATGCAAAATTGAAATCATGTCATTAACTTGATTGCAACAATCCATAGCTACAACAAAGAAAATAAGAATCACTGAAAATAAACTAATTTGAAGTAGTTTCCTAATTTAATTCCTCGCGAAAGAGAAAATTCAGATTAAAAACAATAAAGGTAAGTAATGGTAATAGAGAAAATGGTGGAAAGATAGCGGTCGAGCGGAGGTATATACGCTGTACGGAGTCACGCTATTTTAACCATATTTTTTTTCCTATCACATAAACGTGACATCAATGCCACCTCACTTTTACCACAAATTTGTGGTTTCTTGCCACATAAGGTGTGTTCACTATGACATTATTTATTTATTTATTTTATGAAAATTCAATATAAATAAAAAAACTTAAATTTCATTAATCTAAATTAAAATACATAACATGAAATTAAAAAAACTTAAAAACATAACATTGAAATTAAAAAAACTTAAAAACATAACATTGAAATTATAAAAAAAAAAAAAAAAAAAAAAAAAAAAAAAAACCATAAAAAAAAAAACCATAAAAAAAAAACATACAAGTGCTTAAAAAAAGACTAAAGGTTATATCTTTTCCTAATGCCGATTGTGATTGCTAAAGGCAATTCTAGGCAATTCTCACTCCCACCTGGTGTAGTGAGTTGTGTTTTGTAATGAATTTTTCATGTTACCATCGCTTTGTTTCCAATACTTTCTTTCGGTAGCAACATGTAAAAATCTGTCCATTATTGAACAAGAAAGTGACCAGCCATCTAATGTGAAGCTCATCCGAGCTTAGTGTATGATCTGAAGAAATCTTTCATTCAAGAAGGTTTTCATTTTTTATATATCTATCGGAGCAAGTCTACAATAAGAATAAAGAAGATGGTTTGTCTTATGCATGTTAGTAATTAGAGAACAAAATCTACATGATCTTTTGTCATTTTATTATTCTGGACTATTCTGGTTAGATAACTTTTTAGTACTTCATTTTTTATTTCCTTGAATATTAGCATATACAAATGTGCATTTAAATATGATTGTAAAAAAATACAATCAATCATATTTTTCTCAAACATTATTGTTGTTCTTATTTATTATTTTTAGTTATTTATTATTTGAAATTTACTTCTTGCATTTAATATGTCGATATTTAAGTCTTTGACTGGATTATTTCAGACTTAGATTAGAACATTATATTATTAGTTTTCTTGTTGTTCGGTTTTATACTCTTGTAGTCTATACTTGCATTTAGACCATTCATCTCTCCTCCTATCAGTTTCAAGTCACCCAAATCTAAATATTTTCCTTTTGTCTTTGCAATTTGCTTTGTCCTTTCTCATTGGTTAGGAAGGTGGTGTAAGTTGAACTATATCATCACCGTTGAGGTTGATTCAAATGCGAGCATCGATGTAGTGTACTTAGATGCAAACGTTTTTAGCGTTTTGGACCAATAGTGATATGTTCGTCGGATGTTTTGTTCGCTGTTCACTTTTGTTATCTTTCACAAAATTTCAAAACTCAACAAATTTGAAATTCTTTCTTGTTTTCTTTTTGGTACACTTTTAACGCTTTCTATAAAATCACATCACTTGTTCCACTTTTCCATTGATGTTGCATGTTGTTATACAAATCATTAACAATATGTGTTCCTTGTTTGCCTTCCCTCATTTAGAGTACATTTGGTCGTTTGTATGATATTCTATTTGGTTCATATTTTGTGGCATCGTTTTTGAATGCGCCTCAAAAAATGGTCATCTTTTTCATCTTTGCCCACTTTCGGATCCTCGAACACATCAACCCATGCATATACCAATGTCTCCGCTTCTACCAGTTCCCAAGTATTTGGGGCCTTCCCTTTTTTCCTGGGTGCTGATGTGGGTTGAGTTTCATGAACGAATTCGGGCTCAAATTCGGAATCGACTTAAGTTTGACGAAAAAAATCTAATGTCAGATTGAAATTGTGGTTGTGGTCGTGGGTGTTGTTGTAGGAATGGTGGTGGATATGTTTGTGGATAATATGGTGGGATAATGACTTAGGAGGGTAATAAGGTATCCAGTTTGTCCGTATTAGGTCACTAAGGTTTTTTTTGTGCATATTAGACCAATATGGTTGTTATTACCGTTTAGAAATAGTCCTTTCACCGGTTAAAACCGGTAAAATGACTATTTCTAAACGGTAATAACAACCATATTGGTCTAATACGCACAAAAAAACGTTAGTGACCTAATGCGGACAAACTGGAAACCTTATTACCCTCCTAAGTCATTAACCCTAAGTATTTAGAAAACATGCTTACTAATCAATGTGACTGATTTGTTTGACTGAAAATAATTGCTTCCATTTAAACTTATCTCACAACCCTTCCAGAACTTCTAAGTCAAAAAACTCATATGATTGATGATCTTCATTACATAAATATGCAGCATTTTATCAATAACTTCTTTTTTGTCATTTAAATGTTTACATGAACACATCCATATGTACAAAAAAATCTCACTTTGATACCTCCCATCAATGTCTACATTTGATAACGAATGAAAATGTAAAACCAACAGGAACTTGCAGAGGATGTCTATTATCAATTATTTTATAAAAAGCAAAACCACAACATGAACTAAGAAACTGAAGTTGCAAAATGAATAAAAAAATCAACACATAAACAAATACATACATACTATATACAACACATAAACAGAAGTTTATAAAACATGAAACTTAATGACAAGAAAAGTAAAAAACTTAAAGGAGACTTTATAGAAAGAAAAATCACCCTTACATGCCACAAATGGTTGAATACATCAACAAGAAGATCAATCTAACCATAGAATCCACATGTTGCCTGATGATGACTTTAGTATATGAACTACTGAAACGTAAGAATTGCAATTGAACTCTATTAGAATTTGAAAAGGGAATTAAGGTTCCAGAGAAGACGACGAAGGGTTGAATTTTTTTTGGACCATTTCTTGATTTGTGTGTGTCATCCTTGCGCAGGGGCCATGCTAATCTTCTTTATATCGTTCCAATTTTATCGGATGTATCCAAAGGGACGACTATAGATGAAGAGCTTCACCATATAGAGGAGTAGCAGGTTATATGGGATGACACGAGTTCTAAACGAAGTAGTTTACTGTTGATAGTCATATATTCTCAATTTCTTTAAAATTAGGGTTAATAACTTAGGAGGGTAATAAGGTTTCCAGTTTGTCCGTATTAGGTCACTAAGGTTTTTTTTGTGCGTATTAGGCCAATATGGTTGTTATTACCATTTAGAAATAGTTCTTTTTACCCATTAAAACCGGTAAAAGGACTATTTCTAAACGGTAATAACAACCATATTGGTCTAATACGCACAAAAAAACCTTAGTGACATAATACGGACAAACTGAAAACCTTATTACCCTCCTAAGTCATTACCCCTAATATGGTAGGATGTCACCATAGTGGTAAACAATCGACAAATATATTTTCTGGTCAAATCAAGGGGTGGGGGTGTTTCTTGTGCGTGTTTTTCTAGTTGTTTGAAGAAGACATGATTTGAATTCTAGAGAGATAGAAATAGTATTTTAGAGAGATAAAAGAAATATTCTAGGTGTAGTAAATATAGATGTTTAAGATTCTATTTATAACTTCTTTTTGATTTTTCAAAAAAAAAACAATAAAGAAAGAATTGAAAGAGGAGAGAGAAATTGTGACATTAAGAAGCCAAGCTTGGTCTAGGCCACCCGAGACCCGACACAGTGTTCACCATGACTGTGTTGCCATATCACATCCATGTCGTAGTCATTCCCTATGGTCTAAGGCGGCGTTTGGTTAATAGAATATTTTTTAAGGAATTAGAATCTATTGAGGAATTAGAATTTGTCTTGAATTTGAATCTAATTCAATATTCTGTTTGGTTAGCAGTAAATGGAATTTGAATTCAATAATATATTTTGTTTGGTTGACGGGAAATGAAATTGGTATAGTGTAAAATGACAAAACTACCATTCTTGGTTTTTCTTACTTTAACTTTTTTTATATATAATTATATGTGAAAATATATTATATAAATTATAAAAATAGTAAACGGTAGTGGTGGCGGCGGTGATGGTCGCAGAAGTGACGGTGGTGGTGATGGCGGTAGTGTGTGGTGGTGATGAAGGTGGAGGTGGTGGTAGTAGTGACATCACTAGTGTTAATGGTAGAGACAGTGATGGTTGTGGCGGTGGGTGTTAGTGGCGGTGGTGGTGGGTGCAGGTGGCGGCGATGGTGGTGGTGGTGGTGGTGGCAATCGATGTGATGGTGCTGATGATAGAGTTAGTAGTAAATATGGTAGTGGTAGGGTTGTGGTGTAGGTGGTAACGGAGGTTATGGGTAGTGGTGGTAGTGGTGGTGGTGGTGACGGTGGTGATAGTAGTGGTGTCAGCGATGGTGATGGTGGTAACGGAAGCAGTGGGCGGTGGTGTAGAAGGTGGTGGCAGTGGCGACGACATTAGTGATGATGGTTGGTGGTGGTGGGTGGGTGGGTGGGTGGCGGAGGTGGTGGTGGTGGGTTGTAGTGGATGTGGTGGGTAGTGGTGGCGAAGGTTGTGGTGGAGGTGGTCGCGAGTAGTGACAGAGGTTTTTCATATTTAATGTTAAAAATGAAAAGGGTAATATGGTAATATTCAACACTATCACTTGAAGGAATTTGAATTTCCTCATCTTTTAGATGAAATTTATTTTCTCTCAATGAAAGGAAAGTTGGACACATTTAGGAATCAAATTCCTTCTCAAAACTTGAACAAAACATAGGAAAGTGATGGAATTAAATTCCAATTCTTTCCGATTCCAACATATTCCAGCGAACCAAACGACCCCTAAGAGTATTGTAATTATGTATGTATTCAATAAAAGATAACATTTCTCTATATTTGAACCCATTCATTCTTCTTTTTCATAGAGTATGTTAACTAATAAAAGAAACCACACCCTCATCGGTTAAGAGACAATTAACTAATTAATTTCAAAAAAATATGGCTTTATATATATATATATATATATATATATATATATATATATATATATATATATATATATATATATATATATATATATATATATGTCATTATTAAGGTTGTGTTTGGCATACTAGCTGAAAAGCTAGCTGTTAGTCGAAGCTTGTTGATAGCTGAAAAGTTAGCTGATAAAAAAATGATGATTGGTAAAACTAACTGAAAAGTTAGCAGAAATTTATAAAAGGGAATTTAGGAAAATGCGTTTCTAAAATTACTTAAATGATATATCTATAAGATTTTTAAAAATTCCTAAAAAGCTTGCCTAAGTAGCTTTTTAAAAAGCTAGCTTATAAGCTAATTTTTGGCTTCCGAAACATGACAACATTAAAAAAAACTTGAAAAACAAGCTAACTTATCTGCTAGCTGTGGTACACCTAACTCAAGCGTAGTATTATAGTTATTAAGTTAGTTAAGTCAATTAAAAAATAAACCCACCTAAACGAGACCTTTTAAATCGCCCAAAATTAATAAACTTCTAAAAAGTTCATAATTATGGTTCCCAAAATTACGATTAGGGCATGCTCAATGCTCATGCTGATGGATAACACCCTGATGTAAAATTTAGGAGAATTGACTCGAGCACAATCATACATGCACACAATCAATCTTTTTCATTTTCTCAGAAATTATGCTTTCTCACAAAAAAAAAAAAAATTTGAGTTTTGAAACAAATTTTCGTGCTTCAATACTCAAACATTTGTCACAAATCAATTTCTTTACACATGAAAGGACCACTACGTTACCTACTTGTCTAAATATCCTTGATTTGAACTGGAAAGAGTCGCTGAAACTAGGTTTGCCCAAAATCAGTTTCAATTTTTTTTAGATTTGTAAGTTTTTATATTAAAGAAATGATTAGTGCGGTATGTGCTGGAGGAATTAGGGTTTATGTTGGAGATTTGGATATCCCTTGGATCGTGTGAACACTCTCCAAACTTATATTTCTACCCTGTGCATCGGTCGTAAGAAATTCAGATTAGGATAATCCAAGAGGACACATACGAATCTAGGTACAGAAATCATAAGCCAAATTGCGAGAAGGATTCTATGTTCGTTTGACGAAAAGAGTGCTAATGATCATATGTCCCTTCTTAAAGAGAAGAACCATTTATTTACATAAATGAGATTAGGGTTTGCCTTTTAGGGTTGGTTGTCATGGGTTGCTTTGGAAGCAAGTTAGGGAAATCTGAATTTTGATGATGATTTAGGGTTTCCAAAACTAACGGATTTTGTTAGTTTTACACTAATTACCCTCAAGAATTCGATTTTGCCACTATGTTCCCATATCTAAAATTCCTAGACCCTGCTAAAGGAGCGATGTGTGACATCCACATTTTCATGGCTAGAAAGACCGATTTGTTTATGCTTTATTTTCAAATTGGAGTAACCTTTTAAAGAAAAGTGTTGCAGAATTTGTTAATAGAAAAACACGATAAATATGTTATTAGATCATTTCCGAAGAAATGTATTTTATTTATTATAAAACTTTGGGATGTCATCGTCAATACAGAAACATAAGCATAAACAAAACTTACATTCATTTAAACTAGTGATCCACATCTCTTTAATTCGCACATTTGTTGCTATATTCTTTTTGAACTTTTCTAAAGTCCTTGGTTTTGGCCTCTAGTTGTGCTTTTAAGGGTTTATGACCATTCCCAAGTGTATAGCTTTCATATTTAAGGTCCTCATTTTCTCTTTTTAATATATCAATTTGATCATGGAGAAATTTAATAGTAGCTTCACAAGATTGAGTACATGGAGTTTCATCGACCTTAGTGTTTGAAGAACTCATTGTTTATCAAAAATTTCCCTTTGAATTGAAATCTTGAAAGTTAACCTTAAACATCAAATTTAAAAAGTCAAACTTAAAAGTCAAACCGAAAAGCCAATTGTGAAAACTTGAAAGTTAAATGAAAATGTCAAAGTTTAAAGTCAAAGGTCAACCTTGAAAGTCAAAGTCAAATTTTAAGGTCAAAAGTCAAATTAGGAAGTCAAAAATTAAAAGTCAAAGCTTTATGTTGAAAACGGAACTTAAAAATTCGCAAAAATGATTTTTCAGCCAAAAATGTCAAAAATCCAAAAATAGGTTCAAAATTGCAAGGCTACTTGAACTAATTAGGGAAAATGTTAAACATGTGGCATAGTAGACCGATTGACAAAGGTGTGGGTTGCGTCTATGAGAGACCTGGGTTCGATTCTTGTTCCACTCAATTTTTATACATAAGCTATTGACCGAGAACTAGACCACACGCGAGGACCACAAACGAAGACCGCAAATGAAGGAACCGAACACGTGCGAGACGAAACCTGCAAACCGAACACGTGATTACCGAACACTCTTCGGAAGCCGAAAAATCCGAGGCAAGAACTAGATTGCGGCCGAGAATACGTTTTTGTCCGAGAGCCCTTGCAGCGCTCCATCGAGAACCTTCGCTTTCGGTTGTAAACGCTTCGGATCAAGAACTTGGTGACTGCAAATATGATTTTAGCCGAAAACTCTGAGGAAACCCTAACCGATACCGAAAATGGCAACCACTCCCTCGCAGATTATGTAAAAAAAAAACGTTTTTTTCACCTTTTTAAGCCCAAAACTCGATCAAATTTTCATTTTTATGAAGAACACGAAGAACAAACCCCCAATATTTCTTCAAAAACTAATCAAAAACACAAAAACCTTCTAGAAAAAAAATCCAAAAATTCAAGATCTTTCCAAATTATTGATACAATCCAAGCTCTAATATTAACTGTTTGTCCCCAAAATTGCTTAACATATCAATCTGATCCACTTGATGGTGCAGAATCCCAATCAAGTGGATGATGCAAGATGAAATGGAGAAGAAGAAGAAGTACTTGAAGAATCTTCAATGTATTCAAGATAAGAATGATAAACAAACATAAGATTCACACACACAAACTTCTTCTCTCTACTTTCTCCCTCTAGCACATGATAATGAACGCTCTCTTTACAATATGGCCAACTAATGTCTCACCCCTCCCCCAGACTCCTAATGACAATATATATATATATATATATATATATATATATATATATATATATATATATATATATATGTATATATATGGAGTGAAAACCCAAGGTCCAAACCCAATACCTAGACCAAAAACCGATGAGTTTTTGGTAAAAGGCTACAATTAAACCAATGTTAGTTTTCGGTCCTGGACCGAAAACTACAAAAGCATAGAAAAGAAAAGTATAAACCATATTTTTGTTGGGTTTTTGAGCATTCTAACATTCCTAAGTGTACATGCAACCCTAACTACCTTGGATCTATGTTTTCTCTATTATACATGCAAATATGAATATTCCAAGGTATTACCCTATCTAGCATACAATCTTTTGATACTTGGGTAATATAACAAGTTATAATTCATACCTTGTTGATGTAGCTTGACTCCATGATGCTCGAGAGCCTAGTGCCCCAAGTGTGACACCTCAAATAGTTCACACAACATCATCAACACTTGTAATAACCATGAAAAGAAGACACTTCATGCTCAAATTGGCTAGCTCTCTTGTGTACATCTACTAGTGCCAATTTCTTGAGCTAAAGGGTTGTTTATATAGTGTGGCTATTAGGGTTACACCATGTAACTCATGACTTTACCCATTCATTATGCTCTATGGGTTTTAACCTCCATGGAGTATCCATGGGTCACCACATGGGTTAAACCCAACATAAGGAATCTTGGATTATAAGCCCACATATAAAAGAATTAATGATTTACACAATCAATCCCCATATATTTAATTAGTCTCTTTTGATCACTAAATTAAGTCCAAATTAATTATTGATCAATATTAATTAAATAACATGATTTCATACTAATATTTTAGAACTTATAATATATTAATATGTCACAAATGTCCTCTTCTCACAAACGGTCTATCCAAATGTTCTGATGCCATGCAACCCAAAAGGACCATGCCAAGTTGGGTCAAGTACATACTAGTTATAGTTGTGGACTTAGACACTCATCCAACAGTCTCCCACTTAGATAAGTCTAAAACTATTATTGAGTATGACTTCAAACCTATCTAGCAATCGTAGCTCTCAAAAGCTGTTGTTGAACTCTGACCTTGTCGATGAACTCTGACCTTTCTTAATGACTTGTCCATTAGATAAGGGATCATATATTCCTCAATTCTAGATATCATATGGACTGAGACATGGATTTAAATCATTCTCTCTGTCCATTTGTTGTTTCCCGATTTCCGATTTATGACGACTGACAGATTGAACAAATCAAATCAGTCCTAGCTTGGCCTAGCACTCACATGTATCATCATTAAATCATCGAGGGGCCCACAGATATCGCTTTTATCCCGAAGGTAAAAGGAATGGATAAACTTTGACTCATATGGCTTGTTCTACTACTTGTTGAATCATACACAAAGGCATGTTTTATAACATCGAGTTACTAATGCGGTTTCGTGCAATCAATGTATAACCAACTCATAGTAACAACTCATATCTTTAGGTTTAAAGAATATAAGATATTATCATCTCATGATCACTCATCATAAAATGCATAAAGTGATTCAAATGAGTGTGGGTTGAATCCAATACTCAAAACTTATGAGCACTCATGAGTGTTGTAGCACCACTTTGTCCAACATCTTAGACCTTTACAATCCAACCCATGACAGTCTTGATTCATATCTACTTCCAACATATGACCGACTGTGGATGGTTTGAATAACTCAGTCATTCGGGAAGAATGACCTAGTTTATTTTGGAAGTCAAAACATGCAAAATGAAACACAAGAAGAATTGAATCTAGTATGGTATAAAAACCCATGAATATAAATAGAACACTTTTTATTTATCACCATACTGATTACTCATTATTCATTGTTTCGGTTTATCAACTTTGTACTTGAATTAAAAACACTAGTTGTCCCGTGCTCCAAGCATGTACACTATGTTTTTCTATATAATAGCTTTTCCATACACTAAGTATCCACTCTATGTTTTTCTGTGATCCTTACTTTGTGAAATAAACCAATTGAACATAATTTCAATGATTCTAATTTCGCACTCCCAAATCCTTACCGCAAATGCAGGAATTCCAAATTCATGCCATTTACCGAAATCTGTTAGATTTTAAACTTATATGCACAGATCCTCTTGTAATGACTATGTACAAAGTCACAAAGACTTGTCAAAAGACATTATAGAGTATTCCAATGGAGATCAATTCCATGGGAAACATCCTTCTTGCATTATGTTTTTCTAATATTACCAAAAATAGCGAATAACTTCAACCTATGGAATCATTTCCATATTCCTATTTTGACTATCACTTCTGAACAAGAGTTGCCTCTATTCAGAATATGTCAATATGGTCCTTCCACACATTAACACTATACTTCCAGCTGTCCCTGAGCAACCAATCTTTGGTAAACCTTAGATTGTCCTCGACAATTGCTTAATCATTTTAGTCATATCCAATTCTAGACCTTTTCCTCTTAATGCCCCAGACATATGGAAAATTTAGAAAGGATAAATATTATAGCACATGCAATCGATCCTGTACCCAAAGCAAATGGGACACGATTCATGATGTCTCACATAAAGACATGATTCTAGACCAGTCTTTTGCTACAATATTTTTATTTGCCATGTTTTCAAAATTTGACTATGAAGAGGGATGCCGTAATAAAAATCGAATTTTGAGAACGCAATATATAGAATTTTCTTAAGTTGAACCAAACCAACATAAAATTCATATATATATTCTTGACTAAGATGATTAAAATCTCAATCTAAGCCTTTTTAGAATTGACATGAAGTACAATTTCCTCTCCCTTAATTATAGCAAAACAACTTTTTACCAATTGAAACCTTTTGTTTTCTATAATTAACATTGCTAACATGCAATACTAACAATAATTATAATGCTCCCATTAACATAATGATTATTAGCATAACACATATGCCCCCACTAGCTTTGACATGTACTTAGAAATCAGTTGGACTTCTAGAAGTCAATACTTTACTGACTTGTAACGCCTGTAGATCCGGGCTAGTCAATTTAGAGGCAATAGGGGTCGAAAATGACTTTTCGACAAAAGATTATTTAGAATAAATAATCTTAACCAAGTTTTGGAATATGTCTCAAGGTTTCCGTACATATAAAGAATGTCGAAATCCGAGCTATAACGAAGAAGTTATGGCCCACCGAAGTTTTACGGCAAAACCGGCACGGCACCGGGAGACGTAAATAGTGAATTTACAATAGAAGACTTTTTAGCCTTAGCAATCTAAACAAAAGTCGTAGAATATGTTAAACTAAGAACATCAATAAAAAGAACGCCCAAATCTGACTTCGTATGAAGAAGTTATGATTTTTTTAAGATTCGGCTTAGCAGTGCACGACCCAAAACTCGAATTTTAGTTCGAGTGGTTTTTGGCTTACGCGACCTAAATGAGAGTTGAAGGTCTCATTAATAGGAACTCAACGGTAAAAAGACAGACGAAAACGGAGTCCGGATGAAGGAGTTATGAACTCTTTGCGGTCATTTAACAGTCTAAATGCCTCCTACTGTTAAATTTGAGATCGGTCGAGAATTAGCCGACGGAGTCTAAATGAAAGTTGTAGATCTTGATTTTACCTACGCGTGGATATAAGGAACGTCGAAAACGGAGCTCGTATGCGAAAGTTATGATTTTTCTAAGTTTGAAGGCTGATACGCGATAGGGGGTGACGTGGCACCACCAGAATTGGACACGTGGCACCACCAGAAGGCTGCCACATGCCCCAACTCGGCGAGTAGGCCATTCAGCACCCCTATAAATAGAGGTGCCTGGTTCCCTCATTCTTCACACCTTCCTAAACTATTCTTTCTCTCTCTAGACTTTCTCTCTCTAGACTCTCTCTCTCTCTAGCCCCCTAAACCCCCTAAAAGCCTAGGTAAACCCCCTAGCACCCGAAGGAAGCCCCGAGGCTCCCGGAGTCCTGAGAAAAGAGCCTTTCGGCTCGGGAACGCTGCTCCAGCGAAGCCTGGTTTTCGAGAAAAACCCGCTGTAAGTGAGCTGTACCTATCCTATCTTTAGTTTAGCTTATGTTTTAATATAGGAATGATATTAGGTCCTTAAAATAACTATTTGGGCTATTATTATGAGTTATATTGAGTGTTATTTAACGCTTATATAATAATAATAATAGCTAGACTATTAATTAGTCACGGTTATCGTTAGACTAAACCCTAGTGGTATTGATACTAGGTTTTATCGAAGGAAATTGTTTTGAGAGTATCGAAGCACTGTCCGAGTGCTGAGTCACCACCTTTCAAGTGAGTGCATAGTCCCTTTCATGAACATGATTTTAATACAAGTATTGATTGAAGTATTAATTATATGTTTATGTGCGAGTTAATTGATGTTGCTTGAAATTCGTGTTAAAGAACATACCTGATTATATTTGATAATTTAGGATAAAGAGTAGACCTAAATTAAATATGAGGAATATTGGGTAGTATAATCTTACGAGTACAAGTGAGTTAAACTCAGAGAATAGAAGTTAGTATATGTCACTTATCCGGGAGTATGGATTAGACATAGTCATTGTCCCTAGTCCGAGAATATGGATTAGGCATAATCATTCGTCATTAATCCGAGAGTATGGATTAGTCATTGTCCCTAGTCCGAGAGTATGGATTAGGCATAATCATTCATCATTAATCCGAGAGTATGGATTAGTCATTCGTCCCTAGTCCGAGAGTATGGATATGGTAAATTCGTTCATTTCTTATCCGAGAGTATGCATATGGTAAATTCGTTCATTTCTTATCCGGGAGTATGGAGTAGGTAAAACGACTAATCTTAGGTCCGAGAGTATGGATAGCCTCGTTGCGAGGATCGACGGGGTGGAATAAGAGTTGTTTATATATATGTATGGTGAAATTGTATATTTTGTGAATTTTAAACTATATATATGGTATAACATTGTGGGATTGAAATCCCTATGTACTCACCAGGTTTCCCAACCCGACCCACTTAGTTTATTTATATCACAGGTGTTCATATGAAGTCACATTACACTGAGAGATCAAAGAGATGTAGATCACTAGTGTAAATAAATGTAAGTTCTGTTTATGCTTTTGTTCCTGTATTGACGATGACATCCCAAACGTTTTAAAATGAATAAAATACGTTTCTTCGAAAATGTTTTAATAACGTATTTATCGTGTTTTTCTGGGAACGAATTCCGCAACATTTTTATTAAAAGAAAAACTCTGATTTTTATAAAGCATAAACAAAATCGGTCTTTTGTGGCCGTGATTTTGGGGATGTCACATGACTTTCTTACCAAAGTTCAAATTTCTGAGACGAGATTTCCTTGATAAGACTTTATCAAAATCATACACCTTATCTTAGATAGCTCACAGGTGTGTCTAAACAATTTTAGAACTATGAAAAGGGATGCCTTCATCATTGTCTCAGTGGTTTAGATCTTTGCTATCTGCTTCAAATCTACTTGGTGGAAGTGTTTCCTTACCATCATTTTCATGAATCAGAGAGAAACCTTATGACCCTTAGATTTTATGGTGTATGTGTTCTTATCCACATGAATTTGTCAAAACCATAATCACAAGACAAGGGTAATGACAAATCCAAACTCATATGGACTAAACTCAATCTTCATTTCTTGCCACCTAGCAGCTGAAGGGCCTGCCATTACTTCCAAGTTGTTATGCAACCAATTGAGAACTCTAAGAACTCATATGAAAAGCCAATTGTAACTAGAATTGGCACTGCAATAGAAATATGTCAACACAATAGTTTATAAACCTCACATCGTGTGCTAGTGTTAAACTACAAGTTTTTATTCTTGATTAGATCTTGAAATACTTTCGTGATCTTTAAGACTCCCACTGTCCTCTTTGACATATAAGACTCTCTTGCCAAATGTTCAAGAGATAGTGCAGATTCTTTATTAAGACAAACACTTCACACAATTGGCCTTAATTCGTCTTTGTTTTATCCAAAACAAGAGTAGGACATACTTTACTCTTACATTTGAGTAGTGTTAATAAACCTTCCTTCAAGATATGTCACTCAAGTTACAATCTTGGAGTATGAATCTAAGAATTGTTTTTGGAACAAGGTATGAATCATCTTCTTGATTTGACCACTTCAACAATCCGTAGCTCCTCGTCTTAGCTATCAGAATGCATTTAAAGGATGAATTGTGATAAGGTCTCTTAATCATTAAGATGGTCATATAACAAGATACTAAAGTACTCTCCCATCTTTTCAGATTTGAGAAACTTTTATCCTTCTGCTTAAATTGATTCTTATTATTCACTCTGCCATACATTGGAACTTTTCCAATGTCTTAGAGTTATATTTAAGCTTGTAAGCATAACAATATTTACTAAAATTTAGTAAATGATGACGAATAGTCTTAATGATTATTTTTGGAATATGTCTCAAGGTTTCCGTACATATAAAGAATGTCGAAATCCGAGCTATAACGAAGAAGTTATGGCCCACCGAAGTTTTACGGCAAAACCTGCACGGCACCGGGAGACGTAAATAGTGAATTTACAATAGCAGACTTTTTAGCCTTAGCAATCTAAACAAAAGTCGTAGAATATGTTAAACTAAGAACATCAATAAAAAGAACGCCCAAATCTGACTTCGTATGAAGAAGTTATGATTTTTTTAAGATTCGGCTTAGCAGTGCACGACCCAAAACTCGAATTTTAGTTCGAGCGGTTTTTGGCTTACGCGACCTAAATGAGAGTTGAAGGTCTCATTAATAGGAACTCAACGGTAAAAAGACAGACGAAAACGGAGTCCGGATGAAGGAGTTATGAACTCTTTGCGGTCATTTAACAGTCTAAATGCCTCCTACTGTTAAATTTGAGATTGGTCGAGAATTAGCCGACGGAGTCTAAATGAAAGTTGTAGATCTTGATTTTACCTACGCGTGGATATAAAGAACGTCGAAAACGGAGCTCGTATGCGAAAGTTATGATTTTTCTAAGTTTGAAGGCTGATACGCGATAGGGGGTGACGTGGCACCACCAGAATTGGACACGTGGCACCACCAGAAGGCTGCCACATGCCCCAACTCGGCGAGTAGGTCCCCACTACTCGGCGAGTAGGCCATTCAGCACCCCTATAAATAGAGGTGTCGGGTTCCCTCATTCTTCACACCTTCCTAAACTATTCTTTCTCTCTCTAGACTCTCTCTCTCTCTAGCCCCCTAAACCCCCTAAAAGCCTAGGTAAACCCCCTAGCACCCGAAGGAAGCCCCGAGGCTCCCGGAGTCCTGAGAAAAGAGCCTTTCGGCTCGGGAACGCTGCTCCAGCGAAGCCTGGTTTTCGAGAAAAACCCGCTGTAAGTGAGCTGTACCTATCCTATCTTTAGTTTAGCTTATGTTTTAATATAGGAATGATATTAGGTCCTTAAAATAATTATTTGGGCTATTATTATGAGTTATATTGAGTGTTATTTAACGCTTATATAATAATAATAATAGCTAGACTATTAATTAGTCACGGTTATCGTTAGACTAAACCCTAGTGGTATTGATACTAGGTTTTATCGAAGGAAATTGTTTTGAGAGTATCGAAGCACTGTCCGAGTGCTGAGTCACCACCTTTCAAGTGAGTGCATAGTCCCTTTCATGAACATGATTTTAATACAAGTATTGATTGAAGTATTAATTATATGTTTATGTGCGAGTTAATTGATGTTGCTTGAAATTCGTGTTAAAGAACATACCTGATTATATTTGATAATTTGGGATAAAGAGTAGACCTAAATTAAATATGAGGAATATTGGGTAGTATAATCTTACGAGTACAAGTGAGTTAAACTCAGAGAATAGAAGTTAGTATATGTCACTTATCCGGGAGTATGGATTAGACATAGTCATTGTCCCTAGTCCGAGAATATGGATTAGGCATAATCATTCGTCATTAATCCGAGAGTATGGATTAGTCATTGTCCCTAGTCCGAGAGTATGGATTAGGCATAATCATTCATCATTAATCCGAGAGTATGGATTAGTCATTCGTCCCTAGTCCGAGAGTATGGATATGGTAAATTCGTTCATTTCTTATCCGAGAGTATGCATATGGTAAATTCGTTCATTTCTTATCCGGGAGTATGGAGTAGGTAAAACGACTAATCTTAGGTCCGAGAGTATGGATAGCCTCGTTGCGAGGATCGACGGGGTGGAATAAGAGTTGTTTATATATATGTATGGTGAAATTGTATATTTTGTGAATTTTAAACTATATATATGGTATAACATTGTGGGATTGAAATCCCTATGTACTCACCAGGTTTCCCAACCCGACCCACTTAGTTTATTTATATCACAGGTGTTCATATGAAGTCACATTACACTGAGAGATCAAAGAGATGTAGATCACTAGTGTAAATAAATGTAAGTTCTGTTTATGCTTTTGTTCCTGTATTGACGATGACATCCCAAACGTTTTAAAATGAATAAAATACGTTTCTTCGAAAATGTTTTAATAACGTATTTATCGTGTTTTTCTGGGAACGAATTCCGCAACATTTTTATTAAAAGAAAAACTCTGATTTTTATAAAGCATAAACAAAATCGGTCTTTTGTGGCCGTGATTTTGGGGATGTCACATGACTTTCTTACCAAAGTTCAAATTTCTGAGACGAGATTTCCTTGATAAGACTTTATCAAAATCATACACCTTATCTTAGATAGCTCACAGGTGTGTCTAAACAATTTTAGAACTATGAAAAGGGATGCCTTCATCATTGTCTCAGTGGTTTAGATCTTTGCTATCTGCTTCAAATCTACTTGGTGGAAGTGTTTCCTTACCATCATTTTCATGAATCAGAGAGAAACCTTATGACCCTTAGATTTTATGGTGTATGTGTTCTTATCCACATGAATTTGTCAAAACCATAATCACAAGACAAGGGTAATGACAAATCCAAACTCATATGGACTAAACTCAATCTTCATTTCTTGCCACCTAGCAGCTGAAGGGCCTGCCATTACTTCCAAGTTGTTATGCAACCAATTGAGAACTCTAAGAACTCATATGAAAAGCCAATTGTAACTAGAATTGGCACTGCAATAGAAATATGTCAACACAATAGTTTATAAACCTCACATCGTGTGCTAGTGTTAAACTACAAGTTTTTATTCTTGATTAGATCTTGAAATACTTTCGTGATCTTTAAGACTCCCACTGTCCTCTTTGACATATAAGACTCTCTTGCCAAATGTTCAAGAGATAGTGCAGATTCTTTATTAAGACAAACACTTCACACAATTGGCCTTAATTCGTCTTTGTTTTATCCAAAACAAGAGTAGGACATACTTTACTCTTACATTTGAGTAGTGTTAATAAACCTTCCTTCAAGATATGTCACTCAAGTTACAATCTTGGAGTATGAATCTAAGAATTGTTTTTGGAACAAGGTATGAATCATCTTCTTGATTTGACCACTTCAACAATCCGTAGCTCCTCGTCTTAGCTATCAGAATGCATTTAAAGGATGAATTGTGATAAGGTCTCTTAATCATTAAGATGGTCATATAACAAGATACTAAAGTACTCTCCCATCTTTTCAGATTTGAGAAACTTTTATCCTTCTGCTTAAATTGATTCTTATTATTCACTCTGCCATACATTGGAACTTTTCCAATGTCTTAGAGTTATATTTAAGCTTGTAAGCATAACAATATTTACTAAAATTTAGTAAATGATGACGAATAGTCTTAATGATTATTTTTGGTGGGCTTGATCAGTGCACAAGAATGTGTACTTGATCCCTTAGTCCTTTACTTGACTTACACATCCATGTAAACAAGTAATTAGTCTTAATTTTCCAATGCTTGAAAGTTCTCATTCATCACACTATACAACTTGCATGATTCCAAGTTTCAGTCCAATTGAAACTTGGGTGATGAGAAACTTTCCTTATTTGGTAAATTTAGACACTACCACAAATGAAAGAATCAAAAACCATTGTCCTATAGTACTAGCAATGGAATCATATAAAAAATAATTTTTCACAAATGCCATTGTAAGGATACTTACAATAACTAAAACCAGAAATTTTATTTTAAAACATTGTGGAAAACTTATCCTTACAATGCAAAATCATATGAAAAACTTGTTGTTATCTATTCCTAAACAATATTACATAACTCCTATGTAACAGCTCAAAATTTTGATAACCGAACCATGCGATCGGAATCCATCTTCGCGATCAGGATCAGCATATACTTCATTCTTCACTTTTTCTTTGATTCTTAAAACATCAATATGTGACCCAGTCACATCATGTAATAAGAACCTCAGAATAGAAACTTAACAAAGTTTGATAGTGGACTTTACCTGAAGATCTTTTAGGTAAATTTGGAAGCTTCGTAACCAATGCCCCTTACCTGTTGGGTTTTAGCCATAAGAACTTTCCTATGTGCGCATGCAAAACCCTATTGCTTGGATCTAGGCTTTCTAATAAACATGCTTTTGAATCCAAGACTTCTAATGGCTAATTAGGTTAAACAACAATATTAAAACAGATCTAGAATCATACCTTTGAATCCCTTGTTGATCTTGGTTGTCTTGGAGCTTCTAGAGTCACAATTATCACTCCTCTAATGGCTTACAAACACCAATAGCAAGCAAGATGATTTAGGAGAGAGGAGAGGGGATGGAATTCGACCAGAGGTTCCTTGCTTTAGGTTCTGTAAGGTTGTCCACGAATTCCACATCCCAAGGGCCTATTTATACCTTTAGACTCCTTAAGGGTTTCACCCTAAACCCTAATTGGATAATCTTCTCTTAAGGCTATCCAAATCCATTCCATAGATAACCCTATGGACGATTTTGAGCTATCCTAAAGCTCTTAGAATCCGTCCAAGGTCCATCCTAATGGATTTACAGTCCAAAGTCTAACTATCAAACAATTGACAGTTTATACCCTCTTATTTAATTAATCTCTTTAAGTCACCAAATTAATACCAATTAATTTATGACTTATATTAATCAAATAGCTAAATATTATTCCTTATAATATTTACTCTCTCTTAACAAATCATCCTTCAAGTTGCTATGGTGAAGGCAACCCAAAAGGACCATGCACCACCGAATATAGTTATAGCCTTAGACATTATTCCAACAGTCTCCCACTTGGATAAGTCTAATAACTATACAAGTACAATACAGTTTGCAATCGTAGCTCTCAAAGACGCTGTCAACTCTGATCTAATCAATCTTGTCCTTCAGATAAGGGATCGTACAGTCCTCTGTTAGATATCATGCTGACAATCCTATGGAATGGTTAGTCTAGCATTTAGATTTCTCGATCTTCGATTTATTTGACATAGAACTTAATCGAACACATCAATTCAGTTCTGACCGGGCCCGGCACATAAGTCAAATCAAATCATCGAGTGGCCAAGATATCTCTTCTATCCTCTTAGGATAAAATTTACAGATAAACTTCGACTTATATGCATTTACTTATTCATTAACCAACTATACACAACAATGCGTTTTATAACATCAAGTTACTGATGCGTTTTCGCATTATCAATGCACAATCAATTAACAAATAATAAACCATATATCTAGGTTTTAAGACCATATGATATTATCGTCTTGCGATCACCTTTTATATCGTATTCCATAAGGTGATTCCAGCAAGCGCGGGTTTATTCCAATGCTCAAAACCAGTTCATAAGCACTCATGAACGTTGCAGCAACCCTTGCTATGTCTAACACCATTTAGACATTCTACACACCAATTCATGACAATCTTCATTCATATCTACTCCCAACATATGAACGATTGTGGACCATTTGAATAATTCGATTATTCTTAATAACTCAATTATTCTGGAAGTCAAAACATGCAAAGTGAAACAACAGTTAAACAATTAACATGTGACAATAACTTTACTCATAAATAAAACTTCTTTATTTAATCATCAAATGTCAATTACATTTATCTATTATATGTTTCTAATACTATCTAATCTATACTAATATCATCCTTCAGCCCAATACTCCTAGCATGCTGTAAGTGCTTAACCCTACTCAGTCCCTTCGTAAGCGGATCTGCTGGGTTATCTTCTGATGATATCCTCTTCACTACGAGTTGTCCTTCTTCTACACGATGTCTAATGAAGTGATATTTTCTGTCGATATGTCGAGATCTACCATGATCCCTCGGTTCCTTGGTCAAGGCAACCGCACCTTCGTTATCACAGAAAATCTCCATGGGCTCCTTTATGGCCGGCACAACTCCAAGATCACCGATGAAGTTCTTCAGCCATATTGCCTCCTTCGACGCTTCGCTCACTGCGATGTACTCTGATTCGCACATTGAATCAGCTACGGTTTCCTGCTTGGAACTTTTCCATGTCACTGCTCCTCCATTTATGGTAAAGACCCAGCCCGACTGCGAACGATAGTTGTCCCTGTCGGTTTGAAAGCTGGCGTCACTATACCCTCGCACCTTCAAGTCATCACTCCCTCCAAGGACTAAGAACCATTCTTTCGTCCTCCGAAGGTACTTAAGGATGTTCTTCACCGCAATCCAATGTGCTTTGCCAGGGTTCCCTTGATATCTGCTAACCATGCTCAAAGCGAAGGCTACATCAGGGCGAGTACAAGTCATAGCGTACATGATTGAGCCAACTGCGGAAGCGTATGGTACTCGGCTCATTTCTGCTATCTCAGCTTCGGTACTCGGACTTTGAGTCTTACTCAACTTGGCATTTCCTTGTATCGGCAGTTCTCCCTTCTTTGAGTTTTCCATACTAAAACGTTTTAGTACCTTCTCTAAGTAAGTATTCTGACTAAGTCTAATTAGTCTCTTACTTCTTTCTCTTACTATCCTTATTTCCAAAATGTAAGAAGCCTCTCCGAGGTCCTTCATAGCGAAGCACTTCCCGAGCCAGGACTTAGCCTCCTGCAGAGTCGGGATGTCGTTTCCTATGAGTAATATGTCATCGACATATAGAACGAGGAAGCTTACTATACTCCCACTGGCTTTGACATATACACAAGATTCGTCTTCGCTTCGTACAAATCCAAACTCTTTGACTTTCTCATCGAAGCAAAGATTCCATCTGCGAGACGCTTGCTTAAGTCCATAAATGGACTTCTCAAGCTTACACACTCTATTCGGATGCTTCGGATCCACAAACCCCTCTGGCTGAGCCATGTAAACATCCTCAGCCAACTTTCCGTTAAGGAAAGCGGTCTTGACATCCATTTGCCAAATCTCATAATCATGAAATGCAGCAATCGCTAGCATCACTCTAATAGATTTAATCTTCGCAACTGGTGAGAAGGTCTCATCATAGTCAACTCCGGGAGTTTGAGTAAAGCCCTTCGCAACCAATCGCACTTTGTATGTGGGTACGTTCCCATCCACGTCGGTCTTCTTCTTGAAGATCCACTTGCACCCTACGGTCTTACGTTCGGGCACGTAATCAACCAAATTCCAAACTTGGTTATCGTACATGGATTGGATCTCGCTATCCATTGCCTCTTTCCATTTCGCAGACTCCGGGCCTGCCATGGCTTCCTTATAGCTATTAGGTTCATCAAGATTTACTAGTGTACCATCACTAATATACGTGTCCCCTTCGGTAGTAATATGAAAACCATAAAACTGGGGTTGAACTCTAACTCTATCGGAACGTCTAAGAGGTAAGGATTCGTCAATTGGTTCAACCGGAGTTTCCTCCTCGGGTTGAACGCCAGCGGTAGAGGTTCCTTCATCTATCGACTCTTGAATCTCTTCAAGTTCGATTTGCCTCCCACTATCTCCTTGGCTTATGAGTTCTCGCTCTCGGAAAACTCCTCTCCTCGCAACAAAGATAACATTATCTTTCGGTCTATAGAAGAGATATCCAAAGGAAGTTTGCGGGTAGCCGATGAAAATACATCGCTCACTTCGAGGTTCAAGCTTGTCGTGAGTATCTCGTCTTACGAAAGCCTCGCAACCCCAAACCTTGATATGTGCCAACGAGGGAGCTTTCCCCGTCCACATCTCGTGAGGTGTTTTGGCAACCTTCTTAGTAGGGACTCGGTTAAGGATATGGGCGGCAGTCTCTAAGGCATACCCCCAAAAGAAGATAGGTAGTGAAGCACGACTCATCATTGAGCGAACCATATCCAATAAGGTTCGATTACGCCTTTCTGCCACACCATTCAACTGCGGTGTCCTAGGAGGCGTTAATTGCGAAACTATTCCACACTCCTTGAGATAATCGTAGAATTCAAGACTTAGGTACTCTCCTCCTCGATCGGATCGAAGCATCTTGATTTTCCTGCCCAATTGATTCTCCACTTCATTCTTGAACTCTTTGAACTTTTCAAAGGTTTCTGACTTTTGCTTGATTAAATAGATATACCCATATCTACTATAATCATCGGTAAAGGTCACATAGAAGCGGTTCCCATCCTTCGTGGTTGATCTAAAAGGTCCACATACATCGGTGTGTATTAGGTCTAATAGTCCCTCACCCCTTTCACAAGTACTCGTGAAGGGTGACTTAGTCATCTTTCCAAGTAAACAAGACTCGCATGTGTCATCTTCCCTAAGGTCGAATGACTCCAACACTCCATCCTTTTGGAGTTGGGCTATGCGTTACTTGTTGACATGTCCAAGACGACAATGCCACAAGGATGCTTTATCCATACTAGTGGAAGAATCAATATTCAAAACATCATTTCCTAAGTTATCAACAATCATAACAATTTCATATATTCCATTACATGGTATAGCTTCAAAGTAAAAGACACCATTTAGATAAGCCAAAATAGAACCATTCTCATTATTAAAAGAAAATCTAAATCCTTGTCTATATAAACCATGAAATGAAATGATGTTTCTAGCCATTTCTGGCGAATAGCAACAATTGTTCAAATATAAAACTAGACTATTCTTAAGCACTAAAGAATACACTCCAATCTTGGTCACAGGCGACGATCTTCTGTTCCCCATGATTAGATTGATCCTTCCTTGCTCCACATCCCTACTTCTTCTTAGTCCCTGCACATTAGAACAAATGTGATAACCACAACCGGTGTCAAGAACCCAAGAAATAGCATGATTAGAATCGTTAGATTTTATTGCATATATACCTGCGAAAGATGGCTTGATCTTTCCTTCCTTGATGGCTTGCAGGTAATCCGGGCAACTTCTCTTCCAATGTCCTATCTTGTGGCAGTGGTGGCACTCTGCCTCCTTCGGGTTAGAACAGGGCTTAGAGGGATCAACTTTGGTCCCACTAGAAGAGGAACCATCTCGGGCTTTCACCTTTCGATAGTTATTTGAAGAAGCTTTCCTCTTCTTTCCCTTCCCTTGACCAATTGCCAAGACAGGAGCAGCAGATGGATTGGGAGTTGGTGCAACAGACTTGTCCTTGAAATTGCTCTCAGCAACCCTCAAGAGACCTTGGAGTTTACTTAGAGTGACCTCCTCTTTGTTCATGTGGTAGGTCATCCTAAATTGGTTGTACATCGGAGGCAAAGAGTGAAGCACCATGTCGATCGCCAAGTCTTCGCCGAAGTCAACATTTAACTTGCGAAGGCGGTCGACATACCTTTGCATCTTTTGCAAGTGCACGGTAAGAGATTCTCCATGACCCATCTTAGCGGAAATCATGTTAGTGAAAATCTCGTAACGCTCTTGTCTCGCGTTTTGGTGGTACCTCTCCAACAAGTCTTGATGCATCTCGTATGGATACATGTCCCCGTAGGACTTTTGGAATTCGGAGTTCATGGTGGCGATCATGATGCAATGTACTTTCATTGCATCTCGCTCATGGGTTTCAAAGGCGGTGATTTCAGCGGGAGTAGCAACTTCGGGGTTGATTTTCTCGAGCTTCTCGTCGAGGACATACTCTTTATCCTCATAGCGAGCAATGGTGCGAATGTATCTTATCCATTCGCCAAAGTTCGTTCCATCGAAGGTGACCTTTTGGCAAAGGCTCATCAACGTGAAAGAACTAGCAGCAGCGTTGTTTGCGTTTGACATCTATAGAAAGGACAAAGATAGATTAGAACAAGAATCCCTAATTATCACCCAATAAGAAAAATTAGGGCTAGGATCCAACAATAACATTTACATACTAGAAAAGGGATGTCGTAATCCAACATGCAAATAAATTGAAGGTAAGTGAATGACGATTCACTAATTCTCCATCACAAAACTTAAACTTTTAGTCCTAAGTGTTTTTGAGAATTCCTAGGTTCGGATGAGATTCATTGAACTATTCAATGGCATGTTTAAATCTCGATATGCCCCTCTCGTTTGTGACTGGGATGCCGAGGATCACAAAGCGGGTGTGAATTACAATGCAAATTCACATGGTGCCTTCATTGTTACGATCACCTATTCGATGTGCCGGTAAACCACACACGCCCCATCGAACTATGATAAACAATGAATCACCCTTTGCCACCTTCGCTTAGAACCAATTAGTGTGCCGGTAAACCACACACGCTCCACTAACATCTTAGCAAGGTGCAAAGTGTAATTTCATGGGATTGCATCAATTCACTTTTTTCTAAAGTAACTAAGATTGGGAAATTTTTAAAAAGAAAGTTTAGTTACTTCGTATTTCTTATTATACTTTTAATGAGAGGATGAGGTTGCCCTATCCTACCCGTTCGGCTAACGACCCTCCACCAATCAAGCAAGCGGTGGGTGTGAGTGTACACCCATTAAGCGCCATTTTATAGGCCGCAACCTTATACCCACCTTATAGATCGGCTTCGTGAATGAGGCCTACTAGCGGTAAGACTAGCATTTAGTTGTACATATATATATTATTCTAATAATATTATATAAGTATAGGGTTGCATTTTAAACTTTTCAAAATCTAGGGTTTTGAAATTTTAGTTGTCTAAATTAAAACTTTAATCACAAATATAAATTTCAAAATTTTAGGGTAGGTTTTAAACATTTAAAAACATAGAGGATCAAATAACAAATAATTCCAATTAACAATTAATATTCTAATTATCTTTATTTGATTTATCTTGATTTCTTTGAAGATAATTACCAAAATAATTAATTATTATCATATAAGGAAATTAGATATTTTATTAGATGATAAATATCTTTAATTAGATCAAGATAACAGTCATATTTATCAAAAAATCGGATTTACATTGATCTAATATGATTAAGGTAAGTTTCCATAAGATAATTATGAAAAAATCCCGAATCTGGCCATTCCTGACGCTTGGACTCGCCGAGTGCACAAGGGGACTCGACGAGTCAGGCCTACTCGACGAGTCCACCTTGGAACTCGACGAGTCAGTGACTCAAAACCCAAAAATTCGAATTTTGCAGGATTGTTTCAGTTATTCAAGCAACAATTTAAAGAAAACCAATCTAGGCTCTGATACCACTGTTGGGTTTTAGCCATAAGAACTTTCCTATGTGCGCATGCAAAACCCTATTGCTTGGATCTAGGCTTTCTAATAAACATGCTTTTGAATCCAAGACTTCTAATGGCTAATTAGGTTAAACAACAATATTAAAACAGATCTAGAATCATACCTTTGAATCCCTTGTTGATCTTGGTTGTCTTGGAGCTTCTAGAGTCACAATTATCACTCCTCTAATGGCTTACAAACACCAATAGCAAGCAAGATGATTTAGGAGAGAGGAGAGGGGATGGAATTCGACCAGAGGTTCCTTGCTTTAGGTTCTGTAAGGTTGTCCACGAATTCCACATCCCAAGGGCCTATTTATACCTTTAGACTCCTTAAGGGTTTCACCCTAAACCCTAATTGGATAATCTTCTCTTAAGGCTATCCAAATCCATTCCATAGATAACCCTATGGACGATTTTGAGCTATCCTAAAGCTCTTAGAATCCGTCCAAGGTCCATCCTAATGGATTTACAGTCCAAAGTCTAACTATCAAACAATTGACAGTTTATACCCTCTTATTTAATTAATCTCTTTAAGTCACCAAATTAATACCAATTAATTTATGACTTATATTAATCAAATAGCTAAATATTATTCCTTATAATATTTACTCTCTCTTAACAAATCATCCTTCAAGTTGCTATGGTGAAGGCAACCCAAAAGGACCATGCACCACCGAATATAGTTATAGCCTTAGACACTATTCCAACATTACCATGTACCATTGTCAATGTCCATGGAAGTTTGGGAAGTTGATATTGTAATAAAATTTGCTTTACTAGTCCTCCTAATCATTGCTGATTTAGAAGCACCTAACAAATTAGATAAGATCATTAAGGGTCATGTCATAGTTTTTTCCATAGTAGTCCCAAAGGAGCTCACTATGTGACATAGAAAGTGATTGAACATCCAACTTTCTCAAAACTTTGACACCCAACTTTCCCGGCTTGTCAATATGTGACTTTATCTCCAAGATGTGAGCACACATAGACTTTTCTTGCCAATAGGTCTTGAGTGACCTTGCACTTGTGGGTTAGGGAGAATACTTGGAGGAGATGGAGGAAGTGAAGTTCCAATAGATTTGGGAAGATCATAGATGTCTAAATTAGACATCTTTTGGGAGATATTCAAGATAGTTGATTTAAAGTCTTTAATATAACATCCAATATAAAATATTAAGGCTAGGACCCAACGCAATATTTTATAACTTGGAAGAGGGATGTCGTAATCCAAGCTATAGAATATTTGAAGGTAGGTGAATGACGATTCACCAATTTCCACCATGAAAAATGAAATAATTTATTAGGTTTTTATTTGAAACTCCTAGATCTATTGAGATTCATTGAACTGTTCAATGGCATGTTTCAATCTCGAGTGTGCCCTTCAGGTTTTGTGAATGGGATGTCGAGGATCACAAAACAAGTTGTGAAGTAACCATGCAAATTACTTGGTACTCTTAAGTGTTTACCCCTCAAACGATGTGCCAGTTAACCACACACGCTCCATCGATACTACGATAAACATTAAGTTACCCTTTGCCTACCTTGTTTAATATCAGTTAGTGTGCTGGTTAACCACACACGCTCCACTAACCGACTTAAACAAAGTGCAAAGTGTAATTTCATGGATTAGCACCTTATTCATATTTTCCTAAAGTAAATAAGATTGGGAATTATAAAAAACATTTAGTTACTTTATATTTATCATTAATACTTTTAATGAAGGGAGAATTATAAGCCTTGTTTGACCCGTTCGGCTAACGACCCTCCATCAATCAAGGACGCGGTGGGTGAGAGTGGACACCCATTAAACTGCCATTTTATAGGCAGTAACCTTATACCCCCCTTATAGACCGACTTCGTGAATGAGGCCTACTAATGGTAAGACGACTTGCTCTTATATATATATATATATATATATATATATATATATATATATATATATATATATATATATATATATATATATTATTAACTTATAATATTATAAAGTATAAGGGTTGAGTTTTAACTTTTAAAATTCTAAGGGATTAACTTGGAATTAAAGTTTTCATGGGAAAACTTTACAAATTCCAAAACTTGAGGGCAAGTTTTGAAACTATTCAAAACTTTTCATTTCATAACTTATGAGTTTAATGGTTCATTAAAATGAAAACTCTTCATTTTTTATGTAACCTCTTATTCTTTAATAACACTTTTAAAGAAGTGACTCTTAAACATCCATAACTTGAGGACAAGTTGTGGAGTCATAATACTATTTAATGAAAAAAAACTCTTCATTTTTATGTAACCTATGGCACTTTTATGAGTTTTAAGATTCATAAATGTGACCTTTTATGTAACTTGATGACAAGTTACAAAGACACATTTTATGAACTACCTCTAGATTAATTAGGATTGAAAACAACTAAAACACAATTTTTTCATTAATCTAAACTAACTCATAAATCAAGTAAACATAAAACTTTTGGTAATCCATAACTTATGGAGTTAAATGCTTGTTTTATGATGAAACTTTTCATGTTCCATAACTTAAGAATAAGTTATGGAATTCTTATAAACATTAACACCAAAGTTTGTAACTCCATAAAAACTTTTAATCAGTTTTTTTAAAACGTTTTCATATCCATAACTTATGGAGGTTAAAAAAATCACTCTTTAGATCAAAATTTTAAAACTAATAAAATAATCATATAATTTTATTTTTTTACTAAATTTGACCTAATTCAACTCATATAGCAAATGATTCAAATTTTACAAATAGTTAGTTTTTCACACAAACAAGTAATTATCCTAAAATTTGACAAACGTCATGTTTTTTTCCCTTTTTTTTCAACTTTGAAAATACAACATTTGCATCAATATAACAGAAAACAACCCATGGCTCTGCCACTATTCGGTTTTTGAGCATTCTAACACTCTTAAGTGTACATGCAACCCTAAATACCTTGGATCTATGTTTTCACTATTATACATGCAAATATGAATATCCCAAGGTATTAACCTATCTAGCATACAATCTTTTCATACTTGGGTAATATAAAAAGTTTGAATACATACCTTGTTAATGTAGGTTGACTCCATGATGCTCGAGAGCCTAGTGCCCCAAGTATGACAGCTCAAATGGTTCACACAACATCATCAACACTTGGAATAACCATGAGAAGAAGACACTTCATGCTCAAATCGGCTAGCCCTCTTATGTACATCCACTAGTGCAAATTTCTTGAGCTAAAGGGGTATTTATATAGTGTGGCTTTTAGGGTTACACCATGTAATTCATGACTTTACCCATTCCTTATGATTCATGGGTTTTAACCTCCATGGAGTATCCATGGGTCACCATATGGGTTAAACCCAACATAAGGAATCTTGGATTATAAGCCCGCATATAAAAGAATTAATGATTTACACAATCAATCCCCATATATTTAATTAGTCTCTTTTGATCACCAAATTAAGTCCAAATTAATTCTTGATCAATATTAATTAAATAACATGATTTCGTACTAATATTTTAGAGCTTATAATATATTAATATGTCACAAATGTCCTCTTCTCACAAATGGTCTATCCAAATGTTCTGATGCCATGCAACCCAAATGGACCATACCGAGTCGGGTCAAGTACATACCAACTATAGTTATGGACTTAAACACTAATCCAACAGTTTTAGACCAAACAATAGCACAATACACAATATAACACATAAGACCCTCCAATCACACAATGATTAGCACTCTAGGTAAAGTACAGTGATAAGACTTACCTCGCAAGCAAGCAAGTAATAACCTCGTACACGAATCTCGAACTAGCCTCCGCCTAACACATAGGATAATTATCTCTAATTAATACTCCATTCACATCTATAAATAAACCATAGGTTACTCTCTCTCTCTCTCTCTCTCTCTCTCTCTAACTCTTGGAATGGGTAAAAGACCATTTTACCCCTCCATGTTCCCCTAAACCCCGTCTTTTCCAAACCCTAAAGTCAACAGAAGTCAACATTCGAGTCAACAGTCCATGGTGACCCGACTCGGTGAGTGTATCTATGTGACGTGTAGAGTCTCCTCGTTTTCTCTAAAATATCATGAAAATCTAACTCATCTCATCGAGTTGTCTTATCGACTCGCCGAGTTACCCATGTCCAGACTCATCGGGGAAAACCCTAGCCGACTCGTCGAGTCAGCTTGTTGACTCGACGAATCCTTTCAGTCTAAATTCTCATTCAGATGTTTTAAGGAAAATCTACCACTCCAAACTCGAAATCTAGCCTTCCAAGGTATGAATGTCATGTAAAGCTTCGATCTTTACATTGGTACATGGCATATTTGCTCCAAAATGCCAATACAAGCTCAAGCAATGGTATTAATCACAAAATCTCTTCTATGGCTGGATAAAGTTGGGACTTTTGGACTCTAGGGACCTCACAAGGTCCAGATCTGAAGTCTAGACCTCTTGATAAGCTCAACGCACTCAAAGTCCCATTCAAAAGGTGGAAAAAGCCCTAAACTCCATAAGCATGAGATCTAACCAACATAATGAGAAAAAGTGTAGGCTTTTTACCTTCCACGGAAGCTCTAGACAAAATAGCACTAGATCCAATAGTCCCTTCTCATTCTTTTCTTGATAATCTTCTCTTCTCCTCAAATGATGCACTAAAATAGTCAAGGATTAACTCTATATCTCTTTTAACTCACTACAAACTATTAGGGTTTCACACAGATGGAGTTGGGTAGCTGGTGAGGCAAAAAATGAGGACATAAGTTCCTTTAAATAGGACCCAACCCCGGGGATTTAGGGTTTCATCTTATAGTGCTGACTCGGCAAGTTGGCTCTTTGACTTGTCGAGTTGGTTATTAAACCCACGTGGTCAACTCGTTTCTACTCGACGAGTTGAGGAACCAACTCGTTGAGTTGATCAATAGATCTAAAACATAAATATATAAAGAATATACCTGGGAGTCCGGATGTTACAGATATCTTCCATGTATCCAACCTCAAGAAGTGTTTGTCTGATGAAACTCTTGTCATCCATATCGATGAAATCTAAGTCAACACCAAGCTCCACTTTCTTGAAGAACTAGTGGAAATCATGGATCGAGAGGTAAAAAGATTAAAACAAAGTCTCATTCCCATAGTAAATGTTCAATGAAACTCTATACATGGACTAGAATTTAATTGGGAACGTAAGGATAAAATCAAAACACAAATAACCCCAACTATTCAGTTATACCCCGACTAGAAGCAAAATTTCAAGATAAAATACTTTCGACAGGAAGAGAATGTGACAACAATAAAAATAAGTCAACAGTCGTTAATCGAAAACATAGTAACCACATTATGTAATAGTCTGAATGTATGACATTCTATGATTTTTTACGTAAATACAATATTATAGCTTGAAATACATGAGAAATATCAATTAAGTCATCAAATTGTGAAAATTTAAATGAAAGAACACTCATCGTAATACACAAAAAGTGAATTAATACACATATTTGAAATATATATATATATATATATATATATATATATATATATATATATATTAAGTACTATTTTGTACAAATACTACCCATCATAGAGTAAGTGTTAGTATGATTCGGTGGATATAAATAAACGTCAAAAATAGAGTCTGTATGCAAAAGTTACGAGCTTTTCAAGAAAACGCACACATCAGCGTTTAACGACACTGATGTGAATTATGGGCACTGATTTGGCATGCATAATTAAAGAACAGATAAAGAACATGGTGATTTGGGTGTTTAAGAGATGTATTCAATGATGAAAGGTGTTACAAAAAAGTATAATCTGTATCTAGACAAATAAATCGCTCCCACTAACACTCTCAATGTTACATCTCTCAAGCACACCTCTACAAGTGGTATGGAACCCACCTTATATAGAGGTGTTTACATGTCTCTCTTTCTCTATCTCTCATGTCACAAGGCTATACTACCACATGCAAGTGGCTCTACATGAGTCAAACAATTATACATGGATAACTTTGAACCCCAACAATCTCCCCATCAAAGTTAGGAATGGATGGCCTGTTTCAAATCTTCCAAAATTGAGCAACTTCACGAACGGAGCCTCAAGTGTGAAACATGTAGAAATGAACTTAAAATCTTGAATTCTACATTGACTTTCCAATCCGGGTTCTAGAGTTTGAGACCATACAAAATGACCATCAAAAGGAAATTAGGAGTATCCAAATCACCAAAACAACTTACCCAATTTTGAGCATCAAAGCACACTTCAAAAATCTTCAATAAATCCAAGCCCATCATGAATCGGGAAAATGCAAATCACTTCCGAATCTCCAATCAAATCACTTCATAAACATTGTTGCTCATGATCACTTCGGTCTTCAAGTACTCGTAATATGAAAAATTCAATTTTCGAATTCTTATATTTAAATATCTCCTCTTTTTTATAACAAAAAATGATTATATAACAAAAAAGTATTAGGAAAGCGCCCGAAATTATAATGTTTCTATCCAAATCTCCCGCTTAACACATGACATAAACATTTTTCTTAAATTTAGAAAATCAAAAAAATCGTTAATTTTAGAATTCGTTCATGGACCGCCAGTTACTCATGTCGATAACACATTAATCTTCTGATTTCAAAGTCAAGTATTTGCTACTCAACATCGACTCTCGACTCCTCGTGTAGTATCCCTAGACAACGAACTGTGTACAGGTTATCGATAACAAAGTGTGTACAGGTCCTCGACAATGAATCTAGGCTACCCATCGAAAACAAACCTATCGACCATTGACTCAAACCTATTTTATTCCCATTCAATTCCCATTTGATTAATCAACCAAGCCTTCGTTCTTTGATTCCAAAATCGACATCAATACTTCCCATTCCAGTCGATGTCCAAAAGCGAAGCACCAAATAATGACCTTATGTGCTATTCGATTTTGACTTCCAAAAACCAATATCGTCATTCCCAAGTCGATTTAAAAATCACAGACTTTTAACCATTCGAAATCGAAATCTCAACACTTGACCTTTAACCATTCGAAATCAAAATCTCAAAACTTGACCTTCAACCATTCGAAATGGAAATCTCGACCCTTTTTAGTTCGACGTTGCATTCACTAATCCATGTTTAATTTCCAAATCAACATTAAGTATCGAACATCATTCACCTCTCAGCCTTTGATGTCAAGAACAAGAACAAATCCATTTCGAAATTACACCCCAAATCAGACTTGATTTCAACATCCACAACCCAATTTCAACTTGTATCTATCGATTTCAGCCTTCAATTTATATAATCATCACTTGAAAATCACCTTTGACTTTTACAATGTTTGACTTCTCGAAATCAAAAGTCAACAAACATGAAATTGATGATTCTAACATCAAATTTCAGATCAAAACAAGTTCAACCAATTGTTCTTCATCTCCTTCAAGTGTTCTTTATCTAAGTGTTTAAAATCAAAGATTCAATTGTCGATTTCTAAGCTATGACATACACAAAATCGATTTCATTATATAACAATGGGTAAATAGTACAAAAGACACTTAGTTTACACCAAAATTCTAATTTGACACAATTTTTTTTTTCTCAAATTTGACTCTGTGTTTTCCAATTTGTTACAATTCTGACCACTTGACTGGTCAATCAGGTTATATGCTGACATGGCATGATGATGTGTTAGTTTTGATGATGTGGCATGCTGACATGATATGCTGACGTGTCAAAATTGATTTTTTTCCACAAAAAACACAAAATTAAATTTTTTCTTTCAATTTTGACACTGTGTTTTTTTGTTCCAAAACGAACATTATTTATAGAATTTTTTTAAATTTTGAACATTTTTCATTTGAAACCGTATAAATATATTTTTTATTATATTTTAAACCGTATAAATATAATTATTTTCGTTTAAAAACCATATTTTTATTTAAATACAATATCTTATTTTTTTTAATTTTTTTAACATTCAAAGCATAATGTATAAATATGCATTAGTTATATCATGAGAATCAAACTAACCATAAAATTCTAATAAGATGTAAAAATTTCAGTGGTTGCAAACTTGACATCTGGGTTTTGATTGAGTACACGCCTCTAAACCTCCAAACTTATTTTAAAATTGCGTATTTAATATAACATACGGTTTATTTAATACAAGATACAATTTATTTAATATAAAATACGGTTTTTATATACCTAATACATATTTATACATAAAATTATGGTTTGAACGTAAAAAACCTTTTATTTATACAAAACTATGGTTTCTAATTGAAAAAAACGTATTTATACGGTTTAAATGTATTAAAAATAATATTTGTATGGTTTCAAATGGAAAATTGTCAACATTGAACAAAATTGAAAAAAATGATGTTCGATTTGGAACACAAAAACATAGTTTCAAAATTGAAAGAAAAAAAAAACTTAGTGTTAAAATCGAAAAAAAAAACTTAGTGTTTTTTTCTGGAAAAAAATTCAGTTTTGGCACGTCAGCATATCATATCAGCATGTCACGTCATCAAAACTGACACGTCATCATGCCACATCAGCATGTAACCTAGTTGACCGGTCAAATGGTCAGAATTGTAACAAATTGGAAAACAAAGTGTCAAATTTGAGATAAAAAAACCCAGTGTGAAATTAGAATTTTGGTGTAAACTGAGTGTTTTTTATGCTATTTACCCTATAACAAATGATATAAAATCAATTCCCAATTTTGGATTAACAATCAACAACAATCATAATCAATCGATTTTTAGAGATAATGAAACGCAAACGAAACTCATGAACTTGTTGAAATTTTTTTTTCGAGATATGCTTTTTCAAAAGGTAGAATCTGATAAAGCGTGTGCAGATGAGAAACATTTAGTAATAGTAACTTCAATTGAATGAGTTTTATAAATGATTCGACTCAAATAATTCGTGGACATAAAAATATTCGAAAATGTTTTGGGATCAATGAGTGGTCATGAATAGTAAGATCGAATGATATTTGGGCTAAAGATATGGATCAGTCGAATCAAAAGATTTTCGTTGAATTCTAATATGACGAATATCAAATTCTAAAAATGAATCAAAATGATTCTTTTGATAAAATCTTGATTTAAACAAACAATTTCAATTGAGAATCATATCGAACAAAAGAATAGGAATAGATCGGGGCTTGATCAATGAAAAAATTATTGGATCATAACAAGTGGGTTGTTAAAAAAAAGACCAAATGAGTCAAAATGATAAAAAAAGAATTCTAGAATATAAGCACGAATCAAAGAGATTTAGAGAGATCATCAAGAGATTCACGATAAACGTTCCAATTGTGTTGAATGTAGCCAAACCGAGAACCATTTCTTCAAGAAATCACTTTAACCTACGAAGACCCGCTCTGTTACCAATTGATGTAAATTATGAGCATTGATCTGACATGCGGAATTAAAGAATACACAAAGAACATAGTGATTCTGGTGTCTAAGATATGTATTCGATCGTGAAAGGTGTTAAAAAAAGTATTCCATCTAAGATATGTATTCGATCTAGACAAATAAATAGCTCAAACTAACACTCTCAATATTATATCTCTCAAACACACCTCTACAAATGGTATGGAAACCATCTTATATAGAGGTGTTTAAATCTTTCTCTATCTCTTTCTCTCTCTCTCTCTCTCTCTCTCTATATATATATATATATATATATATATATATATATATCATGTCACAAGGCTACAAGACGACATGCAAGTGGGTCTACATGAGTCAAACAATTACAAAGTCATAAATGGATAACTTTGCACCTTAATAGATGCAATTAGTGAAACTTAAAACACTTTGTTAGGTGCCTTAGAGGATGAATTGTCATCCCTGAAAAACTTTTCGTCGATCACACTACGATCTAGTATTTATTTTTAGACTTAACTCATTTTCCCAGAAAATCCTTAAGGATCAGACCGTGCAATATCATCTTTCCTGTTCATGAATCTTCAAACGTCCATTCATATAGCTATAAAATATGTTCGTCGAATATGATAACATTTTACGGACTAGGTGAAGGTCTAGTATTTGATAAAATTCACGGAATTTCCATTATCACAAAGTCTTGATACATTCATGAAAACTCCAAGTCGCAGCAACTGGGAATCCTCCGTTAACACATTTTCAACGTTTTGTTCACCTAGTTATGGGTCCTATTTGAAAAATATATATACATATTATCAACTGTAATATCATAGACATCGAACTAGTGCTTACAAAAAATTTTCGGGATGTTCAAATTTGTCGAGCTGTCACATGTGCTTTGAGAATGTGCCACTAAATGCATTCCAAGTCGTACATATGTTTATGTTTTACTATATATATGGGAGAGGTTCACTTATCATCAATCTCTCTCCCGCTTTCCCAATCTCTCCTACTTTCTCTCCATCTTGCCGTCATGAAACACTACAACAAGAAATATCAGTATTAGCGGCGACGCCTTTAGCGGCGACACCGATTATTAGCGGCGACATGTGATTGACGCGTTACATGTCGCCGCTAATAATCGGTGTCGCCGCTAAAGGCGTCGCCGCTAATGATGCTACAGTGTCAATCCGCGTCAAATCAACCCTGTCCGTTCGATCTTCTTTTAATCCAACGGTGGGAAATTGAGGAAAAATGGCGCTGTGTTTTCCCTCCAGGGGTGTCGCCGCTAATACCCTATTGTCGCCGCTAAAACCCTAGCGTCGCCGCTAATACTCATCGCAGATAACCCCCCAACTGCGTCACTTTCGTGTTCATTCTGCTTCCTTTCACTCCTCCAAAGTAACCGGCGACTGCACCTCCGACCACCTCGTTTGCGCCATAGGACTCGTCTCCGGCAACCATTACCGCCGGCCACTAGTGGAGCTCCATTATTACCGGCGACCACACTCATTTCCGGCGACCACACTCATTTCCGGCGACAAAAGTTCGATTTAAGGTCTGATTTCTTCCGTATTTTCTATTCAACTTCTGTTTTGAAGTTTTCTTTACTAGTTTAAGTGTTTAATTTAATGTTTTTTGCCGCATCTATTGCCGGAATTGTTGCCGGAAAACTGGATTTCTTACCGGAAAATCGCTAAATTACACTACCACAGGTTCCTTTTCATGAATTTTGAGATTATATATTTGATTTGTATGTTTTTGTATGTTATTTGTATTGTTATTATTTGGAATTTGCAATGAATTGTCGCGAAATTTTTTATGTGTTATTTGTATGTTTTTGTGTGTTTTTTGTAAAGTTATTATTTGGAATTAGGTTGCTATAATAGAAAAATACGTATATTTATGTTTTTGTGTATCTATGTATGTAATGTATGAAAAACAAAGTGTGTATATTACAAAGAGTAATTTTCAAATCAAATTCAATATTTATGTGGTATTTTTATGTTTTTGTGTGTTTTTTGTATGATTATTATTTGGAATTAGGTTGTTATAATAGAAAAAGAAGTACGATGCTATAATGAATATGTGTAAGAAAATGTTTATATGTATTTGTATGTATAGTGTGTGTATCTATGTATGTAATGTATGAAAAATAAAGTGTGTATATTACAAAAGAGTAATTTTCAAATCAAATTTTTATATCTATGTATGTAATGTGTAACGGAGGTGATGGCCGATATTACCATAGGTTCCTTTTCATGAATTTTGAGATTATATATTTGATTTGTATGTTTTTGTATGTTATTTATATTGTTATTATTTGGAATTTGCAATGAATTGTCGCGGAATTTTTTATGTGTTATTTGTATGTTTTTGTGTGTTTTTTGTAAAGTTATTATTTGGAATTAGGTTGCTATAATAGAAAAATACGTATATTTATGTTTTTGTGTATCTATGTATGTAATGTATGAAAAACAAAGTGTGTATATTACAAAGAGTAATTTTCAAATCAAATTCAATATTTATGTGGTATTTTTATGTTTTTGTGTGTTTTTTGTATGATTATTATTTGGAATTAGGTTGCTATAATAGAAAAAGAAGTACGATGCTATAATGAATATGTGTAAGAAAATGTTTATATGTATTTCTATGTATAGTGTGTGTATCTATGTATGTAATGTGTGAAAAATAAAGTGTGTATATTACAAAAGAGTAATTTTCAAATCAAATTTTTATATCTATGTATGTAATGTGTAACGGAGGTGATGGCCGATATTATGGGCCTTGGTCACGGTGGTGATGGAGCTGGGGATCCACCATCTCCGGGAGGCTTTGGTCGCAGGCAACATGAACAGGATGGTAAGTTTTGTTATGATATATTTAATAGCTATTTTAATTAATTTATTATAAGTTATCGTGACTAATATTTTTAATTGTATTTTTTCAGTCGAGCTTCCAAAGAAAAGAAGGGGCTTGTCAAAGAATATAGAGCTAGGAAAGTGGATAAGGGCAAACAAGGGAAAGACTGAGGATTTGAATTTTGACAGGGAGATCACATATTCCCCTGTCGGGAAGCCTGCTAATTGGTTCACACATGAAATTGGGAGGTATTTGTGGAACAACGTCCCTTTAAACGTATCTGGTTGGGACAATGTTTCCCCCGCGTTAAGGAATGCGACAGTTATGCATCTAAAAGTAACTTGAATAATATTTTATTAGAATAATATTTTATTAGAATAATATTTTAAGTTTCTTTGTGATTGTTATTTAATTAACTAACTTTTTTGTATTTGTAGAATAAGTTTGATTTGGATAAGGTTAACTTGGATCCGGAGCGTGCACAATTGTTGCGGAGTATTAATTCGAGTCTTGCAAAAGTTTACAGAGGCCGAAAAAGTAAAGTTCATTCTTATTTTAAGGATATCGGGGGGCCTGCAGATATCCCAATGGCACTAAAGAACCCCCCCCCCCCCCCCCAATGGTATGTCACCAGAAAATTGGGCGAAGGCAATCGAACATTTTCAATCGCCCGAATTTTTAAGTCGTTTAGCGTCAAACAAAGAAGTCCTTGCAAAACAACTAGTTGTAAACAGAGGGGGGTCGAGCTCGTACAGTAATGCATGCTTCAAAGAAGTAAGTTATGATATATTTAAATGTTTATTTAAAGTATAATATTTTTTTTTGTTAAATAGGATATCACTCGAATCGAAGCATTCCGTAAGGCTAATTCCAATCGCCAAGGGGTGTTTTATAGTCCTGCAGTCGAGCATCAATACGTAAGTGGTTAATTTGTATTTTCATATACGTTTTTATATCGTCATGGGTATTTAGTAATATATTTTTATGATGTTTATCATTTTTTGAAAATACAGAATGCTTTACTTCAGGAGATCAATCAACAAACCCAAGCTTCTTCTTCAGCAAGCGGTCTAACGCCAAGTGATACAAGAAAATGTTTTGAAAAAATATTGGGTGTTCGACGCGGACAAATTAGAGGCATCGGGCGTAAACCCCCTACCATTGTGTCCATGTATGATCAAGAACAACCGATGACACAAGAACCACCAAAATCACAGGTAATTGTTTGTTTAAGTTGAAAAGTATAATGCTATAATGCTATAATATATTTTGATTTCTTTGTAGGTGGAAATGTTGCAAACGATACTGAAGGACCCGGCATGTTCTGCGGCATTAAAAGAGTGGTTTCGTTCATTGTCATCACCAAATAATGACGAAAATGATGAGAGTGACGGCGAGGAGTAGAAATTTTAGGATTTTATGAAATGTTTGTTTAGAAGAATACTTTAATTAGGTTGTATGGACTAATATTTTTTATTGTGGATTAATATTTTATAATTGTTATATTGTTTTTGGTTGTGTATGGGTTAAATATAGCTGATTTTATAAAATTGTAGATTTATTTTCCATAAAATTGTAACAAAAAAAAAATGAAAAGAGTCTTTTGCAGCGACGCTTTTAGCAGCGACGGGTAAGTATTAGCAGCGACAGGTATGTATTAGCAGCGACGGATTTTTAGCAGCGACAGGTAAGTATTAGCGGCGACAAGTAGGGCATTAGCGACGAAGCATCAGCGACGACGTATTTGCGGCGACGAGTCGCCGCTAATACTTTTAGCGGCGACAAACCTACTTTTTTGCGGCGACAGCTGTCGCCGCTAATATCCGTATTTCTTGTAGTGAAACACCATTGGCCACCACCGGCGCCGTAGCCTCCGCTCACCAGCAACCACCTTTAATGCCTCTTGCCGACGATCCATGTCCAAACTTCCCCAAAAAAACCCTCTAATCTAGCTCCATTGTTGCTTTCTGACAGAGAAACAGCCGAGAACTGCCATCATCGGTGCTGCTCCGACAAGGTTTTCAAGCGACCGAAAAATTTTCTTGCGATTGTTTTTAAAACAACTTCCGGATTTGATCCAACCCCACTCGAGCTGTTTTTCAACCCATCGTAAAAAAACACTGCCCGATTTATTTCTCGATGAGATCCGACAAATTCAACGAAAAACCGACGATAAAGCATGTTAAGAAAGTGAGTATTCATGGCCCCATTTTTAAACTGTTTTATGTTTCGGGAGAGAATAGTTGCTTATAATTTGGTTATAAAACAGTTGTAGTGGCTATGCTATCAAAATCTTGTTATAAATTTTACAATGCTTATGCTGTCAAAATGTGTGTATAAACATTTACTATCGTAATGCTATGAAAATCTGGTTATAAACATTTATAGTTGCTGTGTAGTCAAAATATGGTTATAAACTATTTATAGTAGTTATACTTTGTCAAACTTTTGCCTAGTATCCTTGACCGTTAAACCTAAGGCACATACATATTTAGATCTACTCACTTGATGGTTCACATGAGACATTTCATCACCTAAGTGTAATACTTAACAAATAACCCTAACTTATAAATGTTAATTTGTAAGTGAGTAGGAGATTTATCTGTCGATCTATACATGTTGACACCCCCACACATGGTTGCTACTTGCTAACTACAACCTCGATGCCGAAGTCACGGGTGATAATTATTTACACCACTACGATGTCTGATAAAGCACTGTGAGGGGCAACCACTCGTCAAAGAGCTCGATCATAGGGACTCATTTTAGCATTGAGAACATTCTATATGAATTTATATATAAGATGGGGAAAACCATATATATATATATATATATATATATATATATATATATATATATATATATATATATATATATATATATATTTATATTTATATGTGTACATAAGTTAGAACCACTTATATACAATAAAAATATACTTTTTGGTATAAAAGTATTTCGAGTAAAACCTGTAAACTCACCAACTTTATGTTGATGTATGTTTCAAAACACATGTATTCTCAAGAAATTAAGAAGTTGGACGTCACACACACTTGGAACAATCATGAGAACTCTGTTTATCTATCAAATTATTATAGTTTTTATTGTGTTGCTAGCATTTCCTATCATGTTATATATTAAGTTATGTTATTTTATATTTTTATGTAAGAAATTAACTGTGATCCATGGCAATGTCGCACATCTTGGTGTTTCTGTCATTGGTGGAGGGTGTGATGAGGAGTAATTTCTATTATGGGTTGGAACTTGGAAGTAGGTTGAATGAAAGGAGATGAAGCATACCATGGATGAGTGCATTATTTGTTATAAATTACTAATTTGGTGTCTCTTAATTGTTATCTGGTAATCTTATTTTCATGCATATTTATAGCGATATAAGGTGTTATTATTTCATGTTGATGATTTTATTACAAATTTTATTTTAATGTAATGAGATTATTTTTATGATCATTGTTGCCTTGATAAATGTTAAACAAGTTAGGGTGTTGTAGAGTGCACATTTGTTTACGTTTATCTAGTTTGAAAGTATATTGCTATTTAGAATTGTAGCCCCTGATGGGGGTCCAGGGGCAGCGCTCCCGGTAGCAAGGTCCAAGGGGTAGAGCCCATGGCATAGGTACGAGAATGTAGCATGAGAGCACTTGCATTACAACTTGTACGTTCGGGTATAATGACAAGACTGTAAGGTTGTAACATCCTGACTTCGAGGTAAATATCCTATATATTGAGTTGACTGGGCGACTCAATGAGTTGGTGCCTCAACTCGTCGAGTAGAGACGAGCTAACCACGTAGGGTAAATAACCAAATCGACGAGTCCGAGAGGCGAATCACCGAGTTGGTACTGTGAGATGAAACCCTAAATCTCTAGGGCTGGGGCCTATTTAAGAGAACTTATGACCCCATTTATGGCTCACCACCTGTCCAACTTCCCTGTGTGAAACCCTAAATGTGTGTAGTGAGCTAAGAGAGTTATAAGGATAACCTTTGAGTATTCTAATGCATCTTTGAGGAGAAGAAGGTGATTTTCCGGCAAGGAATGAGGAGAAACAGTTGGATCTAGTGCTATATTGTCCAGAGCTTCTATGGAATGTAAAAAGCCTACACCTTTTCATCTTATTGGTTAGATATTATGATTATGGAAGTTAGGGCTTTTACCACCTTTTTATTAGGATATTGAATGCATTGAGTCTATCAGGAGGTTTAGACTTCAGATCTGAACCTTATGAGGTCCATAGAGTCCAAAGGTCCCAACTTTATTCAGCCATATAAGAGTTATTGTTCTTAAACACCTTTGTTAGAGTTGTATCATCATGTTGGAGCAAAATGTGCCATGCATGAACGTAATGATCAAAGCTTTACTTGACATTCGAGCCTTGGGAGCCTAGATCTAGAGTTTGGAGTGGTAGATCTGCCTTAAAACCTCTGAATGAGAATTCCTACTGAAGGGAGTCACCGAGTCAATGAGTTGACTCGACGAGTCGGTTAGGGATTTCCCTAATGAGTTTTCACATGGGTAACTTAGCGAGTTAACGGGACAACTCGACGAGTTGAGTTGTGTTTTCGTGATGTTCTGAAGGAACATGTGGGACTCAACGAGTCACATAGATGCACTCGGCGAGTTAGGTCAACATGAGCGGTTGAATCGAGTGTTAACTTTAGGGTTTGGTCAAGGCAGGGAGAATGGGAACCTAGAGCGGTAATCATTGTGTGACCGGAGGGTCTTATATGCTTATATTGAGTATTGTGATATCCTGCATTATGTCTTTGTGATTTTTGTTGTATATTAATCTTAGTTTTTACTGAGTTAGGACTGGAGGGTCCACCCGAGTTGTGAGACTGGAGGGTCTCCACTAAGACATAGGACCGGAGGGTCCATACCGAGTCGTGAGACTAGAGGGTCCTCACTGAGACGCATGAGAGCGGAGGTTCCATGCCGAGTTATAGCCATGGGAGGCTTATTATTTTGCATGTGTTGTTTTGGAGAACTCACTAAGCTTTGTGCTTACCCTGTTATGTGTTATGTGTTTCAGGTTCTTCACAGGATCACGGGAAGGCACTGGTTTGTTTGTACACACAGGAGAAAGACTTATGTTTTGAGGATCCTAGGTTATTAATCAAACAATTGTGGATTTTGTTATTTTAGAATGAAAATTTTGTTTGAAAATTTACAGTGTTACAAAGGTGATGTCGTTTTGACCATTTATTTAACAAGTATTATACCAATGTTTGAGAAAATTAGAGAAACTATCCTTTTAAAATTATCTAATAGCTATTCTTTCATTCTAATTTTCCAATAACATAAAATTCAGTTTAATATTGCTTTGTACAATATACATAAAAATCTGAAATAGAAAAAATAGACCCGGTTTTATCCCTTATCTTGAACTCGATTTTTATGATGGTTTAGTGACAATTTAAGATGGTTATGAAACTGCCATATATAGTATTTTGGCATTTTTCAGAAATGGGAGTTATCTTTTCTTATTGGTCATTTTTGAATTATGGTACACCAAGACATAACATCTTCTTCATTCTCTATTATTGAATACTTAATTTTATTCGATTAAAGATTTTCGAGTGTACCTTTGAAATGCTTTAATCTGAAAGTGTCATTTGAAACTCTAAGTAATCCAAGCATTCTTAACACCAATTTTCTAACAAAGATTAAAATGTTTTGTGATAAAGACAACTAGAGATTTTATGATGGATGTGACAAGAAAATTTTATAAGTTGGTCAAGTTTGAAGGGTAGGAGTTTTGTATATGGCAAAACAAGATGCATTTCCTCCGTGCTACTATGAAATTGGAGTATGTTTCTGATGGATTATGAGCATATCTACAATCCTATGTGATCATACAACCACCTCAAAAGAGCTTGACTAAAAACTTCTACTCTAGAGGCTGTGTAGGGTTTACAATGAAATTAGCCGATTACAAGATATGGTGGATGCATGCACCTTAAATAGCTAAAACCTAAGTAATAAGATACGGGTGGACAGGCCAAACCTAGATACAAAATAGACTAAACAAAATCCCATAAAGACGCAACATAAAATACCCAACAATCTCCCCCTTTGTGTTGATTTAGGCTGGAGGCTCTTCATTGTTATGTTTGCTTCTGAGTCTTGAAAAGCTTTGGCATAACACTGAGAAGAGTGCTGCAAAAGGCAATATACCAATGAATCATGATGGAATAACACTTCTTCACAACATCATTGTTTGCATTGCAACTGCTTGTGATGTCCTAGATGTAATTTAAGCAAACAATAGAAAAAGATGCTTATTTGGTAGTGCAAACAGACATTTCTGCATATCTCCTCTTTCTCTGGAACCTCTCTGAAACATAACGGTCCAGTTATTAGTTTCAATTTTCCCCATTTTCGTCTTCTCAATATCACTTGTTGAGACTTGGGGAAGGACTGTTGGCTTCCTTCGTAGTACAGAAGCGATTTCAACATCAAATTTCTCGAGTTCATATATATATATATATATATGTGTGTGTGTGTGTGTGTGTATGTGTGTGTATATATATATATATATATATATATATATATATATATATATATATATATATATATATGAAACCAACATCCTTCTGATGTGAGCAACAACAGGTTCGTATTTCTTCTTGTCTTGCATCAGGAAATTCAACAGGATTATCCAGTCATAAGGATTCAAGAATGAAAGATCCGCAAGCAAGAATTTAAACATTGAATTTTAGAACCTCGAGTGGTTTTGAATTTAACATTAACAAAACTCTCGGTTTGAATAGGTCCAATAACTTAGATGACATTTATCTTCTGCCAACTCCAGGTCTGGTACTGAGGTTTGCCAAACTTCAAATAAAAAGTGATCAGAGACTTAGCAACGTTCGTATCAAAATCTGGAGCATTAGCAATCACATCAATACAATGAAAGATGAATGCTTTCAAAGTGACGGGGAAATTGATTTCCGAATCAAGAGTGTTCTCCAGTTTGAATAAAGTAACAGGCTCCAACAAGTGAAGGCTCGGATTGTCAACTGCTTCCTTCAAAATTCGCTCCAAGGACCAAGGAGGAAATAACAGTTTCTTTACAATTAAAGTAGTTTGTGATTCACGTTCAGCCATTTCTTTTTCCTCTGCTTCTTTCACAATGCGTATATTTTCATCAAGAATTGCATCACAAGCCCTGCGTTTTAGTTTCTCATTTTCATCTTCTTCTTCCTCTTCTTCTTTTAACACGCTCTCCTTTCCTCTTGAACCCGAAGATACATTACCCTTCAATTCATATTTAGATCCCTCTGAAACACCCTCAAGTCGATTTAACATTGCGAACCCAGACTGGAGCTTAACTGACATTTGTTTCCTAACAGTGATAGGGATCAATGGATCACAAGCCTCAATGATGTTAGATAGCAGTGAGTTCACATCCAAAGCACAACTTTTTTCAACAGCTCTCTCAAATAAGAGCTCATCGACTTTCTTCTCAGTAGTCTTAAGCTTCACAGTTAACACCTTCACTTTTTTTGTATTGCGTGCAAGAGCATCCATTATTTTACTCTCAACACCCAAGTCCTCCTGAAGCTTTACAATTTTGAATGTGATGGAGGTGTTGATCTCGGAGTTGTCAGATTTGATTCCAGTGCGAACCTTCTTTATAGCCTCCTTCTCTATGCGAATGGAAACACTCAGGCTTGATATAGCTCCATTGGCTTGCGCGGTGTTAGACTCAAAGGAGCTTTGAAAAGTGCTCATGAAGGCTTGGGCATCAGTAATTAGTTTATCGACCTTTTCGATAGCTTCTTTGCATGTGGTCCCGAATCCTCCACGGATTTGCTCACTTTCTCCAGATTCGCAGCATGTTCCTTTAGAGTTGTTTCGATTAAAGCTTTAATTGCTTCTTGAGAATGGGCATTTCTTGATGAAGCATTTGTAGATTGAATTAACGAATCGAGTTTCTCATTAATGACATTGGATTGCCTTTGAGTAACTGGTGCATCATCATCACTTTCATCAAGAACGTAGAAGGGGCTGAAGGTAAAATCTCCAAAATTAACATCACCACCAAAAATGGTATTCGGGTCATCTTGTCAAAGAGGATAAACTGGTGGTGTAGAATGGCCAAAAGCGAAACCTAAAGTATTTGATCCTACATCAAATGTGTTGACAGATACTGTAGGTTCACCGGTGGTAGTTGTTATGGTGGTTGAATCTATGAAGAGTGGGGTTTGTGTTTGCGAAACACCTAAAGATATCGGCATGCAAGGAGCGATTGTGATAGGAGTAGAGATGGTAGATGTAGGTGAAGGGATGGAAAAATCTTGAAATAGATCTTCAATAATTGGAACAGAGGTTGGGATTTCAAACGTTACCTGAGGGTTCGTAGTTGCAGGCTCTGAAACCTTTGGTTGAGATGAAGCTTCAGTATCATCCTCTTTGTGAATCTCTTCCTGAACAGGAGTCTTCAAAACCGTTTTCAATTGGGAAGCTTTATGTTCATTCGGAGTTATAGATCTTGGCCTGCGAGCCACTTTCTTAATCTTCTTATTTTTAGGTGGTTAAGGAGGTTCGGATAAACCAACTTTCACAGCCCTCTTATTGCTTCCTTTATTCGGTTTGTCAACCTCTACAAGAATCTATTAGAATTCATCAGTCATTGAGCGAAAGCCTGAGACTGGTAGACTATGATAGGCTCGCAGTACTTCGCTCGCAGCCGGAACATCACGAAGCATAACTTCAGGAATGGAGCTGATGAAGTTGAACTTATAATTATCAGTGAGTATAATGTTCGTGGTGTGAAAGATCTGGTTTAAATCCATACACGAACCTTCCAACATTAGGATATTCATCTTCTTAATCGCCCTTTGAACGGTGATGGTCCAGAAACGAGCACATGAGATTTCACTCTGTTATGTGGTAGAAAGAGTGCTTTGGACGCATTGGGCCCAAAGAACTGAACCATAATCTAGATTAATGTCGGAGTAGATACCGTGCATCAGAGTCATGAAGAACTTGATTGCACAGTCAGAGCCTGTAATCCTCTCCGAGAAGCTCTTGAAAAGAAGTGTGAAAATAACATTCCACATCGGTAGGAAGTTGGACTTCTTGAATTTAGAAATAGCAGTCAACATTTCCTTGTAGCACATCTGGTAGAACATCTCTTGAATTGCTTAATTGGAGATAGTCTAAGGATGAATTAACTCACGACCATGTGGAAGCCTTAGGAGGTTATAGAACCTCGACTTGGTGATTTGAGTTTTCTAGTTGAAGATGTCGAACGTGATGAACTCATCTACTTTTTGATAACTTGTTATGTAATAAGATTTTGACAGATGCACCAATTGAACAATTTCAGACTTGGTAAGAGCAATAACCAGAGGACAATACCTCAAACATTCGAAGATTGGTTAAAGAAATCTATCGTATTTTGTTGGGTCAAGATCGAGAAACATGTTTTAATTTTTCTTGAGGTTGAGGATCGAGGATTGCGCCATCTATTCGGTTGCAGAAGGGGTTTCTGACAAAGTAGCCATGGAAGCTTGGAGAGGAAGATGAACAGTATAGAGAGAATTTTCTAGATTATTTGATTTCTTTGAAAGCGGTAATGATAATTGAATCATTGAAATCTTTTTAGTAGTGTAGTAAGGGAGAGAAAATCCAGCATTTGGCGCTTCAACAGTCTATAAAAGTGTCTAAAAAAGCATGACTAACAACTATTACGTGTTTCAGGCGGCGGTAAAGTTGGCGTCATCTCAGGAGTCGTTTCAAATTGCACGCACCTAATTTCAAATCTTATCCTTGAGAATCGTCCTTTCAATTTCTAACTTTCGCATGCTCATACATTCGCAACTGATCACCATTTATAGTACTCTGAACTTGAAAGTAACCATCAGGAAAACGAACCAGAATTTTGAAAATCATGAAGATCTCTGTGCAAGAGTGTGCCAAACACAAAGAAATAAAGCGATTTTTCATAGGGATTCTAGTGATGTCATATAAGACATAAAACTGATGGATCTCAGGCAACGATCTCTTCTTTTGTAGTCAAGAGAGACTTTGAAGTGCTTGTGTGGTGTCCCTTTGAATTACGATCATCTATTTGCGGAGAAATAGTGAAATGCTTCTTTAATAAGGAGAATGTGGTGGCTTCTCCCTCAACTAAATCTGAAACTCAACATAAGTCTGAATGTTCGTATGAAGTACTTGTTTAACCAATGCAACCATAATACAAGTATGCTTTGGAATTATTGTAAGTGACTAGGATAAATATAGAAATCTCAAGAAAAATAAAACTAGATCTATTGGGAAGAAACGTCTTAGGGCTAGAACATCTCATTAAGATCTCACAAAAGAAAAAGAGATTTATTGGTACAGACCATGAAAGAGGACATTTGTTAATTCCTTGGTGAAAAATCTAGAACATGTAATTGTTCACCGTCAATTCGTAAAACTGTGTTGGATTTTGGGTTTCACTCAATTCGTGGTAATAACGAATTTAAGATCATAAACACAGAAGTTGTGTAAACATAAACCTTAGTGGTAGTTTCTGAGAGTCTCAAGGGTTACATTTATGAATGCACAAGTGATGGAGAAGTAGTAGGAGGTGGTTCCAAAGAAATAGTGTACCTCTGCTATGCGAAAGTGACCAAACAGTGAGCTCTTAACTTAATGCGAGAAGAGTAAGGTAGCTCATGACTTATGCGAATATACAACCTAATTGTCATGAAATGATTGGTGTTATTGATTCATAAAGGCTTTAGCACAGAGTCTTTTAGGCTTCGGACTACATGCAACAACACGCTTCTAGGGACACTTAACTAGTGCATAGATTAAAAAATTTATACCTCTCCCATCGTTTCATAATTGAGATCACAAGATATAAATCTTCCGAACTGCTCAATTATCTAATATTTTTAGTAGTTTTGATTATTTTACGAAAATAAATTAAAATAAAGAAAATATTCTTGTATTTTTGTTTTTCTGAAAAAGAAATAAAAATAGAAAGAAGTAAAATATTTTTGGATTTTCAATATTCTGAAAAAGAAATTAAAAACAGAATAAAATAATTTTGAATTTTTTGATTTTCTGAAAAGGAAATAAAAACATAAATAAGTAAAACAAAATAAAGAAAATGTACAAAGGTTGCATGATGTTCTTAACCAAGAATAAACAGTAGACTACGAGTCATTATGAGCATTCGCACCAATTCGTAGTGTGAACAGTTGACTGCGAGTCACTGCGAGTTTGCACCAATTCGCACGTTTATCAAAACTTTTATGAAAGTGAAGGTGGTTTCGGATAGATTCAGCCTCTATCATTCCTATGCCTTGAATAATGCGATTGAAGGTTTGCTCAGGCAAGGATTTCGTGAAGATGTGGGTCAATTGATCAATGGATCTAACGAAGTGTATCTCAACATTACCATCTTCCACATGATCTTTGATGAAGTGATACCTCAGTATGATGTGTTTGGACTTTGAATGTTGCACTAGGTTGTGATAAATACGAATGGCGCTCTCCGAATCGCAATATAAGGGGATTCGCTTCATATTGATAACATGGTCACAAAGCTGAATTTGAATACAGATTACTTGTGAAGTAATAGATGCAGCGGCTATGTACTCTACTTTAGCTATTGATAGGGAGACACAAGTTTGCTTTCTAGATTTCCAGCTTACGAGCTTTCCATCAAGGAATTGACATCCTCCCATTGTATTCTTTTGATCTAAACAGCAACCTCCAAGATCTGGATCCAAAAACGCTTGCACAAAGGAACCCGAACTTGAAGGGTACCATATTCCTATTGAGGATGTTCACTTGAGATACCTGAGGATATTCTTAACAATAGTCATGTGGGATTCGAGAGGATTCGTTTGAAACCTAGCAGAATAGCAGACAGAAAACATAATGTCTAAACAACTAGTAGCCAAATACATCAATAAGCCTATCATTTGACGATAGAGAGTCGTATCAGCAGCTGGCTTGTCTAGAGACGGTGTTAGTTTCATTCTGAATGACATTGTAACCTTTACCTTTGAATCTCCCACCATTCCAAACTTGGAGAGTAAGGTCTTTGTATAAGCCTCCTGAAAGATACCTTCCTGAATGTGTCTTATATTTAAGTACATGAAAAAGTTAATCGGACCTATGGAGCTTATCTCAAACTTAGTTTCCATCAACTTTCAGAACACAACTGTTAACTTGGGGTTAGTAGATCCGAAGATGATGTCAGCAATGTAAATTTGGAAGATCATCAAGTGGTCACCATCTTTCTTGCAAAAGAAGGTTGGGTCGACCGAGCCTTTTTTAAATTTATCATGTTTTAAAAAACGAGTTAGAGTTTCATGCCAAGCTCTCGGAGCTTGCTTTAGCCCATAAACTACCTTGTCCAGAATGTAACAGTGGTTTGAATATTTTTCGTTTATGAACCCTGGTTGTTGTTCCACATACACTATTTCTTTAGGTTCTCCATTTAGAAATGAACACATGACATCCATATGATATACTTCAAAGTTCTTGTGTGCTGTGTATGCTAGAAAGATGCAAACAAATTCTAGCCTTGCAACGGGTGCAAAGGTTTCTTCCTAGCCAATGCCTTCTTCCTGATAGTATCCCTTGAAAAGATGCATCCTTTGGAGTGGGAATAAGTCTCCAGGCGTTGTTTTGTTCGAATTCATTTAGCTCCTCCTGCATTGCTTGTACCCAATCATAGTGATCAAGCACAATTTGAACATTTTTAGGCTCAATTTCGGAGATAAACAAGTTGGACATGCAATATTCCACTTTAGAGAACAATGCAATGCACTTCACCTTTTGTTATGCTCTCATAAGAACTCCTAAATACAAATCTCCTATAACTTGGATTTTTGCATGATCTTTGGTCCATTTAGCCAACAGAGGGTAATTAGGATCATATGTTGGATCCAATTATGCATTCACTTCTTCAAGCTCAAACTGCACACCCGAATCATCATTCGCATTTTCATTCTCCCCTCGAATAACGTATGTAGATTTTCTCCTGGATTCTGAATCTCCCCCTAGAAAGGTGTTTCTGAGCTGACATCATGGGTTTCGTTCTCCCCTTGAACAAGTGTTTCAGGTGAGGAGGTCGAAGTAGAGCCCTCCCCCTACAGTGTAGCATTCACACCTGTTGATTGAGATGGAACTTCAGGGTCTTTCGGAGTGGGGTGTTTGTGTTCCATATATTTCACAACATCGTTAATGATTTTCTTCAGTTCATCTTCCTTGTTTTTTGATGCTTTGGATTTAGAGGAGATGGCATTTTCAGGTTTGTCGCATAAGTTCATGAACTCTTCATAGAGATTAGAGTGTGGAATTCTATCAGGATTCGTTTTGGGAAAGATCTCCTGTGTCGGACTGTCATTCTTTTGAAACTTCTTCAAGTAATTATCGTTGAAAGTAACATAATATGTTTCTTCTATCCTTTCAGACTTTTTGTTAAGAACCCTATATGCTTTAGAAGTCAAAGAATACCCCAAGAATATATCTTCATCAGCCTTCATATCAAATTTGTTCCTTTGCTCCTTTGCTCCTTTGAATTGAAGATAAAGCACCTTCTACCAAAAACATGGAAAATTTTGACATTAGGTTTACGATTAGTTATGATTTCATATGGAGTGATAGAGAATTGCTTATTGAGAATTCGATGATTTTGTGTAAAGCAAGTTTTCCCAATCGCATCCGCTCAAAAGTAGAGAGGCATATTTGCAAAAGAAAGCATAGTTATCGCAGCCTCACACAAAGACTGATTTCGTCTTTCAATGACCCCATTCTGTTGTGGAGTGTTAGGAGTTAAAAAGTTATGAGTTACTCATTTCACAGTAAAAAATTCTTCAAATGCCTGGTTTTTAATTACAACCCGTTGTCACTGCGAATGTTGCGAACCAGCTTTAACAGTTGTATTTCAATCTGCTTTATGAAATCCTTGAGCTTTGGCGTCGCTTCTGATTTTTTCTTTATAATGCATGCAAGTAAATCTGGAAAAATCATCTACTATTATAAGGATGTACTTATTGCCACCAACACTTTCAATTACAGAAGGACCACAAAGGTCTATATGCAAAAGCTCGAGTGGTTCTATGACTTTCGTGTTCATAATTGTTGGATGACTCTTCCTGCTCGACTTTCCTAATTCACAGGCTGCACAAATATGTTCTTTATCACACTTCAAGAGTGGAAGTCCTCGCACATGATCACGAAGAACTATCTTGTTGATGTCTTTGAAATTGAGGTGGGAAAGTCTGCGATGCCGCAACCAGCTATCATCTGATGAAGCTTTCGTAAGTAGACAAATGGTCGGCTTCCCTTTCATTGGATTCATATTAAGAGGATACATTTCCCCTTTTCGCTTTGACTTTAGCAACACATTTTTGGTTGTTTTTTCAATGATTTCAGATCCTTCATCATCAAATGAAACCTTCAATCCTGTACCAACCACCAACTGCAAAACACTAATGAGATTTTGTTTCAGCCCTTCCACATACGCAACTTTTCGAATTGTGAACTCTCCATTTGTGATCATCCCATAACCCTTGATTTCTCTAAGTGAATTATTGTCGTACTTCACTCTTCTACCATATTTCTGTGCTCTAAACTCTCGCAATTCTTCCTTTATTCCTGTCATATGACGCGAACAACCACTATCTATATACCATTCGGAGTCAAACTGCTCGTCACGGATTACCTACAAAAATTAAGTAGATTTAGGAACCCAAAATTGTTTGGGTCCATGTGAGATTTTCACAGAAGCCGGAAAAGTAATTGAAGCATCAAACAGATAAGTTCGTTTTATGTCACAACTATAAATTTTGAGCCATGTAATCTATGCATTCAAGTACAGGTGAATCAAAAACTTCAATCAAATACAAGATACAAGTACTATAAGTAGTCATCAAACAATTGGAGACCCTAGAAGTTCTTGTTAAGTCCATTTAGGACTAGGACTTCCTTATTGGATCCAAATGGACCAATGAATTTCCAAATTGGACTATCATGGGTTTAGGACCCTAATTGGGTTCTAATTGGACCCACATTCGTTTATTGCAATATTTTGGGCTAGGTAGAACCTAGAATGAAATAAAACACAAGTTTTGATCCATAATTTAACCTAACCTAGCTTAATAAAGCATAAAAATCACAATTTTATTTTATAAGGCCAATAAATACCCTAAACTACCTCTAATGTTGGGCTTAGGGGCAAAGAGCCCAATTTTTCCTTCTTCTCTCCCCATTCTCGGCCCAATGCATGAGCCCAAGAGGAAAGGAAGCATGTTGACTAGTGAGTGACACCTCACTATTATCTAATGGATTTCTAGGCACATATCACATACCTCCATGCATGTATCACTTCAAATATCACTTCCTCTCTTCTCTCTTCCCACTCTCGGCCGAATCCCCTCTCACACACACCAAAAATATCTCAAATTCTCTCTAGAACACTCAAGAACTCTCCTTCCTCCCCTCTCCAAAAATCTCGAAAATTAGGGACTTTCCAAGAGGATTTTGCAAGTAAATCATCATCTAAGGTAAGATTATGCATAGATCTATGGTTTAAATTCTTTTGTTATCAAAATCCTTTCCTAATCTATGCAAAAATCGTGATCTTGCACCCTAGAACCATCTCAAAACTCGAGATCTTCATCAAAGGGAGCCAAGGCCAAAAACACTTCATTTTTTTCCTTCCATTTTCCTTGCAAAACCGAATCAACACCCCAAGGTGAGCTTCATACCCCCTATTTTCTGTTTTTATGAGTTTTGTGGGGGGGGGGGGATACAAGTGAAAGTGTAGATCTATATGTGTTTGTATGCCTTGTATGATTTCCATGCTTATATGTATGCTTTTATGTGTTTTTATGTTGGATCTAGCCTCAAAACTCATCAAAACCGAGATATAACTTGTGCTACATGATTTTAACTTCAAATATATTTCTAAACACAAAGTGCTTCAAGAAAAATTGGCTAAGTAGTTTAGCAATAATTTCTTTGGGTTAAAAACACAAATTTTGGGCCTAAAATGTGAAAAATGCAAAAATAAGGGCCCAAATCGACATGTCACAGATTCTGATGGATGAAGTGTGCCAAAACAGTTTTCATAAATAAATTTCTGGAAATATACTCATTTAGGGGACTAAAAACATAAATTTTAAGCTTAATGGGTTAAAAATGTAACTTTCGGCCCAATAAGGCCCATTATGCGAATTTTTCTGTTTTGGAGGGCCAAAACTGTAACCTTCTGTGAAACAGTGGACTATAAGTGTTCCAACTCCTTTTCAAAGGTTTAAAATGCTTTTTAAATTTAAAAAGGACCAAAGTTGCAAAAATTTTCCAAATTGGGCCAAAATTGTAAAAATTGCGAAAAGAAGGGGTTAAAACCGTGAAAACTGCATTTTCAAGGACTTAAACTGTTTTTATGAAAAATATGTTGAAAAATATTAATTTCAATAATTTTTGGTGTTAAAATGTCAAGAAAAAAATAGTTTAAGGACTAAACCGGGAAGTATTTAATATAAGGGGTTGAAAATGTAAATTTTACAAATGATGAGGGGCTGAAAACAGGAATATTTCAAGGCTAGTTCAATATACCCAATTTGATCAAATGATGGCACCACGACTATCAACGGAATACAATACATTACAATACCAAAAGTCGTTGTTAAACGAATTGGCTCGGTCTCGAGCCAATAGAAATCTACAACTACTAACACTACGACACTACAATTCATACAAGTAACGTTTGGTTATACATACACATGCGAGTGTGCACAGACGTCTATGCACCATCTTTGGGCCCCACAAGTGTAAAATCTTGTTCGTTGAGCCTAGCTAGCCCAATGACCTGATCTTAAGGCCCGAAGACATTTTTTTTACGGAGTGTTGGGTTTTACCGATCCGACACAACGTAAATGGACTTTCAATGGCTTGTATACCACCGGTCCCCAAGGGTCCTTTGGTCTTGCTAGTAAGGTCTACATTTCATGCGAGGCGGGTCTGGGACCCCTCGTACATTTTATCCCCAACCGGCTAATGGAGTTACCGGGGTCTTTGTGACCTCTTTCTCTTCGGATGTGGGACTTCACCTAGTCAGGGCGATTGGATAACGCGATTAGTATTGACGACGCCTTCGGAGTCGTTAGTATAACTATAAACTGGGCGTTTGTGTAACGCGGGTTTGTAGTAAATAATCCTGCTCGAAAACCTTCCAACGTCGCCTGGGACTGACACTTTACGCTATGCAATGGTTTCAATGTAACATCACGTAATTCAAGGAACTAGGAGAACATCGGGTTTTCCTAGGGTTTTCAATACTTACAAATTTGAAATGCATACATTCTAAACGAACATTTTTTTACAAGTATAGAAACAAACAAGCATACCTATGGATCTTCACAAACGTTTTCGGAAACTTATCTTTTCAGAAAATATCGGATTTTCTGGTGGTTCTTCAAACAATACAAACATTCGATTTCAAACACTACTTATGAACTCACCAACATTTCATATGTTGACGTTTTTCAAAATACTTGTATTCTCAGGGAGCCAGTGAATCAAGGGAAATCATATCCAGTGACGGTTGCGGTTTATTTTTTTATGAATTAAACAACTTAATTTTTGGTGAATGTAATGTTTAAACAATGTATGTTATGTAAACACTACTGGTTGTACTATGTTGATGAATGGTGACGAATGTTGTTATGTTTCATATATATTCAATGTTATGGTATTCAATTGAGTCACGACAGCCCCCGGACGTTTCCGCCGTCTGGTTCGGGGGTGTGACATTTTATTAAAGTGGTTTTATCTTTCTTTGTGATTTGAAAAACAGTAATCCTTTTATCTTTTGATTTTTTATTGTTTGAGGATATTTTCTTTTGTTTATTTTGGATTTACTGCTTGAAAAAATTATTATCATCTTTCTTTGAGTTATTTTGGGTTTCTTGATTGGAATTTTAGGCTCCGAAACCATCTTTCCTTTTCCCTTAACATCCTTTGATGTCTTGGCAGAATATGAAACACTTTTGTTTGGAAAGTTGTGAGACATTGAGTTTTCCATAGGCTTCGTTTGATTTAGAAAAGCGGGTTTTTTAAAAACCTTTTGATTGGAAGCCTTTGGAGACTGAGACCGACTATGCAAAAAACTCTTAGGTTTCACATATGATGAGACTTTCACATTTGGATTGAATGATTTTTCTTTATTCATAAAGTTGGGATTCTTAGATTGCCAGAACTGCTTTCTTTCCTTGAGATTTTTGTTATATCACGCATTCCTTTAGCGTTTTTGAGTTGCAAACTACTCAGAAGATTTATGAATGTTAGCCTTAGCTTTTGGCATTGTGACTGGAGTTTCGGTCTGAACGGATCAATTATAGCTTTGAACACCTTTGGTTCCACTAGGAATCCCCTTTTCGTAGCTCGAGTTGACTTTATTCAGAGGTTCTACCAAGTATCTACTGTTCGTTTTCCAAGAGGTAATTTTAGATAGACCTTTGGTTTCATCTACATTATCGATTTGAGCTTACGAGACGAACCCATCGCATCCATCTTTGTTATTGTCTTCGACCATGGACACTAATGCTTCTTTTTTATTTTTGTTCAATCCCTTAGTTGTGAAAACTTAGTTGGGAATAGTTTGAACCTTTGGAAAAACAATTGCTTTTTCTTGTAAAACTTTTGATATATTTTCAAAAAAACGAGCAAACTTAACTGAATTTTCGAATATTGATACTTTCGCAGGTTCAAGTTCGGTTTTAACAAAGTCAGAGAAATCAACCTCATCATCCACATAAATTTCACTCATATCACTATCATCGTCAAATTCAGATGAATTTTCAACACTAAGTTTGTTTTCTGAAATATACTTAGTGTTTATTGAGTCGAACTTCTGCATAGTACAAGATATAATTTTTGCCTTGATATTTTCATCCAAAAGCTATTTTATTATGTTTTGTGATCTTTGGACTGTATGTAAGATTCTGTTTTGTCCAGTCCTACTCTATATGCATCTGAGACTTCGTCAGATGAGACGATAGATTTGCACTTGTAAAAATCTACATCGATTTCGTCCTCTTTCAATTCGAGAAATGGAAAAATCATCTTATGAATTTTCTTTCTAATCTCACAAACTTTATTTTAATATCACTTAGTTACATCGATTTCGTCCCCTTTCAATTCGAGAAATGGAAAAATCATCTTGTGAATTTTCTTTCTAATCTCACAATCAGGATGTAACGGAGTGATATTAAAATAAAGTCTTTTGGAAATCAAAAAAAAAAATATTACGCTGTTTTAAAACACCTAAATTATCTCTATGCAAATAAATCAACTCGTCCCTAGACATAGACAAATCCGACTCCAACTTTTCAATCCATATGCGTCTCTCTTCAGTTTTTGATGAAACCCTACAAAGTTGATCGGTTAAGTTAGTAATATTTAGACGAGTTCTTTTTAAACTATCACATAAACTAAAGATTGTATAATATAAATCATCCAGTTCAGTTTCATAACGAGAGACAAGAATATTTGGAGAATCAAGAATAGTGTGTACCTTGCTGATCATCCTCTCACATTCACTGATCTGCTCGGGGACTGTTTCGCAGTGAAAAAGATGTCAGAGGCATAACCGCCATTAGTAGCGCATCCTCTGGGCTCCAGACCTTCATTCGTCACCATAAAGCACTTCCCACTGAACTACGAATCCTCCACTTTCGCCACAAAGCTTCTCCCGTGAGTCGGCCTCCGAACCTCTTCGTCTCCGAAGTCAGTTGACCATACCTCAACTCTGTCAAACTCATCATCCTGTTCCTGCAAAATTAAAGCAGGTTTGGCTTCATCAGAAATTTTCTTCTTCTTTTCTTCCTCCAACTTTCTGAGGAAATAGGCTTCATCATCCTCATCTTTGTCACACCCCCAAACTTGAACAGCGGAAACGTTCAGGGGCGAAGTACATCATATTCAGTATCATAACAGTTGAATGATAAAGAAAGTACACACCACCATAATATATATTTGAAAAGTTTACATGATTGAATGTATTAGGTGTTTGAATATCAAATACGATATGGTGATCCAAAATATGTTACTAACGCCAGCACGTTAGTCTTCAAAAGTAGATGCTACCTGGTCTAGCGGTTTCATGAGAATAAAAGTTATTTCAAGAAAAGTGTCAACAATTTAGTTGGTAAGTTCATAAGTAGTGTTTTAAGAAAATGAATGCCATTCGAAAGTTCGTGTATGTTTTCCAGAAAATCCCTTATTTTCTATTAGATGTATGAAATGAGTATAAAAGATCGTTGTATAAACTGTATGTATTTGAACCAGGAAAATCCCTTATTTTCCTAAGAATGATGTTGTAAATCATCATTGTACAAAATGAATGTATTTGAACCAGGAAAATCTCTTATTTTCCTAAAAGTGAAATGCAGTCTCAAATGACCAAGACCGTAAGTTATAAGCAACTATGACATGCTCAAAAGAATGATGTATAGTCTTATTATTTTAAAATAATAAAACCATTAGAGTTGTGTTTAAATCGGATGTTGAACATGAAAATAATATCCTACTATGATTACTTCATACAAACTAGTTATATAAAAGCAATCATAAAGATACTTATTCCATGGATTTGTTCGAGAGGTGTATTACTACATGCATGAGTCATTGTTTCCGCGTTGCGAGTCTCTCATAACCATACTAGACGTAGTACCGAATGTTGACATTTGTCACCCAGGGTCGACTGTAGCTAACAGTCAGGGTGCGGAGTTGTCATCCCCATATAGATCTATACACAAATTCACGCTCTCCCTCCAGGAGACTCTTGTTATAGAAGTGACTTTCGTTTGGTAAAAACAAAGCCTTATGCCTCACATGATTGCTAACAACAAGTTCAGGAGTAATATATTGAAAATTGTTTGACAATACAAGATAAAAATTAAGTCACGTATCCCAAAAGTGTGTATGTTTATATCCAAAATGATTACCCTTTCTACAGTGTTAACAAAGGCATTATAAAGAGTTGTGTTTTCTTAAATACACATAATGTTATAGTTAAAAAAGGTTACCCTTGACATAATATGTTATGCAAACATATTAATAGAGCATATTTCATTTTGTAAACATGTTTTTATCCCGAGATGGTAAAGTGGTGTAAGGTACTTTGCATGTTAACAACTTCAAATGATAGTTATAAAAACAACTTGAAATGTATAACAAAAGATTGATGTTTTCACATGGGATTAACTGTGTGTGTACTTGTATTCCCCCCCCCCCCCCCCCCCCCCCCGGTAAAGTGTTCAAAAGCATTTAAAATCAGTTAAAAGTGTAGAAATGGGGGGGGGGGGGGGGGGTATAAACTCACTTGATAAGTAGAGAATCGAGTAGCGCTTCGTTTCTAGGAAGGATCATTCTTGACGAAACAATGGGTTTCTGGAGAAAAATTGGGCTTCACACGGGTAGTACTTTAACTGGAAAAGATTTATTTATCGGGAACTTCGGGAATTCGAGCCTTCGTCGGGATCTGGACGCGTAACTGGGGCGTTGGGGTAGTGTCGGGATGCTAAACGCAGAGTAAAAGTGGCCAGAAGAAGAGAAAGGAGCAGCCTAAACTCGAGACCTTCAGTATCTATTTATAGGGTCATTTTTGGGGTCTCATGTTGTGAACCAAGCTTATTCACATCGTGAACTTGGTCGTCACTGCATGCGTCATCACATTGGGTCTAACAAACTCCAGGAGGTGTCAGCTATCATTTCTCTATCGTGAATTTGGTATACGATCATTGTGAATTTGGTATACGATCATTGTAAATTGAGTTATCATTTCTGAAATCAGTTATCTATCGCTAATCTCTTACCCCAGTTCCAATTAGTCATTCAATGAATTTCTTTTATTGTATCCCTACCAATTTCAATTAAACTACTAATTAATAGCAAAGTTTCGTTGGTCTGTTATAATCCTTCTTTGACGCAAAATTTTGATAAGTTTGATCAGATATCAAAGATTTCTATACATGCATGCAATTTTGCCAATCATTTCTCTTTTGGTCTACGTTTTAATTCTCAAAGAATTGTGTCCACTTTGCTTGTCGATCTTTAATAAAATTATATAGTTTTAAAATAGTTTAAGTTTGAATGTAAAAGGAATGTTTCCTTATCTAATAAATGCGATATAGTTTTAAGCATGTATGATATTTTATTTACAATGCAAAAATCTTAGAGATAAAAAAACGTTATAAATCTCCATTTTTCTTTAGAAATACGTAAGTTCATAAGTGGCAATTAATCAAAGTCAGTCGTAAATAGATAAAGAGCCGTAACACTACGACCACTAATCGGTTAGTCAGACATATATGATTGGTTGAATTTGATATTTCGTGTATAAAACGACGCACATTATTATTTACTCTATAAGAAGATTGGCGTGTTAAAATTGATCAACACCTGGACTCTTTCTTTGACGTCGACGTATCTAAATTTGATAAATGATTTAATTTTCGGACTGAATTTTCTCTTCGATGGCGATGGAATTCTTACAATGAGCAATAGCAGCTTGAATTGCAGCATGCAATTCTTCCATGGTGCTTTCACTTGTTGTACTCTTGGCGGGACTCACAGTCCCCGAGTTAAGAATGATTCCGCTGTAAGCCGGAGAAGTCCGCATAGACGCCGGTGCCGAGAACTGCCCTCTTCTCTTACCACCTCTATTCATATGCGGCGGTTTACTACTCTTGGAACTCAGCGAGTTTCCAGAAAACGAATATGACTGATGGTTAAAAGTCGTATTTGACCTCCTCGACTTTGGAAATGACAACAAAGGCCTTACCATTTTCATGTACCTCTTGATGAGCTGACCTAAATCTAACTTCAGCTTCTTGGTATTTTGATCTTCACCTCTTTCTCTCTCATCATCACACCTTTTTTTCCATTTGGGTATGCTAAAGAGTGAAAAAGATTTGGACTTTGGTCGGTTTTGATTGCTAATGGCGACCTCAGGCTCTTCGAAATCCGAGAAGGCGGTTTGGTGGTGGCAGTGGAAGCTGGTGTTTCCGATGGGGTTGGTTGGGTCATATAAGAGGTTGTTGGGGAGGGTATAACTGTCCATTGAGTTTGTGGAGGAGCGAGGGGAGACAGGGAGAGTAGATAGGAGGTGAAGAGGAAGGAGATGGCCGTGGAAGAAGATATCATCCGCTGGAGATAAGTCAATAGCTGTCAATGGATATGGTAGAAGAGAACCAGTAGTGTCGGTTTTATGGTTGTTATCGCTATCATAAGTATCAGAATTATGATTTTGACTGAATATTGGTCGTGGGTTTGGGTGGAGAGAAACGGTAAAGGAGAATTCATGAGTAGGAGATGAAGAGACTGAGGAAGGTGATGCGGTGGCTGGTGGTGGTGAAGACGGTGGTGAACATGGATTTTGGCTAGTTTGTTGTGGTAGCATTGATTCCTGTTTATTCAAGTAAGTTTGCTCATCATCGGCGTTATCCATCATACAAATGATTTCTATTCTTACCCAATTCCTGACGAAAAGTAACAGAAAATTGGATAACAAAAAGTTTATGGAGCTCAGAAGAAGAGAGAGATAGAGAATGAGAACAACTAGAGTTAGGGGCAGGCTACTTTGAGTTGTTTGTCCTTATAATGACATATATTTACAAAATAAATAAATGAAATGAAATAAAGGAAAGGGTGTGGTGGTGAGAAGACCATGAATGTTAAACTATTTCTGTTCAGACGGCATGTTAATATATTAGTGATCATTGACAAGGTGTATATGTAGATTTCATCGATTATAATCCATGAAATTTGAATTTATAATTATTTTTTTGAGATCGGTGATTGAATTTTATAATTTAGTTTTCAATTTAAGTGCTTATTTATCAATCCATTTAACCATACGATAATACGGTGATTATAATAATAATAGTTTATGACTTGTAATGATAAAAAAAAAATACCTAATATTATAAATACGATTGGTCATTATGAAAGGGTTCGAATAAAGATCATAGAACAATTAGGAACGTAATTACCGATCATTTTAGACTATGAATAATATAACATGGTTCATGTATTAAACTTTGAATACCGTAAAAAATTATGTTATATTTACAATTTAATACAAATACCTGAACTATGTTTGAACTATGTTTCAGTATTAACGGATTAATACTATGAAAGTACGGATCTAATACTATGATCGGTTCTCATCATCTCATGGTTACCAATCTTTTTATGGTTAGCTAGTATTTAAATGTCTTAATTTTATACTATAAGTCCTTTTGTTGAGTACATAGACAACAAGAAAAAAAACAAACATTTATCATGTGGTTGCAAAGTCATATAATAGATTATAGATTTAACATGCCAAACACTTTTGTGTGACAACCCTGAGTGTCATTGCAATCACTTACAACCGCAACATCCGAAAACATAATGCATTAGTATAAGACATCACTTTATTCAAGATCACACTTAAAAAGAAAATTTTCATGTATTCACGTTAATAGGAATCTTGGAGATATGGGAGGCTTAGTGGGCTAGGTTTAATTTTTTTCATTATATATTTTTATTTAGAAATACAAAATTATAATAAAGATAAGAACCATTTTTTTCTTGTTCGTCCTGGATTTTTTAAGAATATATTTCATTTTTCAGGACCGACCCTGCTTGGAGATCTATTTACAAAAGCTCTTATTGAAACAAAGTTCGGTCATTTACTAAGAAATCTTCCTATCTAATAAAGAATAGTATTATTCTCGTCTTGACGTGTGTCATCTTATCAAGCCTCTTAATTAATGTATACTTTATTCTCATTTTGCCATGTGTCATCATATTATATTTACTAATTAATACATAACATTTGTAAACCTATTAATTCTTCATTTCAAATTTTAAATTTTAAATTTCCCACTCTAATTGCATTAAATTAATAACATTAGAATAAAAATCAAAATAAACTTAATACAAATTATAAAGTGATATAGTTTCACACATTTATTTAAATCAATGATTAAAATTTATATAACTAAAAAAATCTCTTAATTAATAATTTATTTAAAATAATCGATTAATAATTTTTGGTTTTTATTTTAAAAGTTTAATTAATTATATAACCGTGGTTCTTACGGGTTATAAACTAGTATATATATATATATATATATATATATATATATATATATATATATATATATATATATATATATATATATATATATATATATATCTTCCTATCTAATAAAAGAATAGTATTATCCTCGTCTTGACATGTGTCATCTTATCAAGCCTCTTAATTAATGTATACTTTATTCTCATTTTACCATGTGTCATCATATTATATTTCCTAATTAATACATGACATTTGTAAACCTATTAATTCTTCATTTCAAATTTTAAATTTTAAATTTCCCACTCTAATTGCATTAAATTAATAACATTAGAATAAAAATAAAAATAAACTTAATACAAATTATAAAGTGATATAGTTTCACATATTTATTTAAATCAATGATTAAAATTTATATAACTAAAAAAATCTCTTAATTAATAATTTATTTAAAATAATCGATTAATAATTTTTTGTTTTTATTTTAAAAGTTTAATTAATTATATAACCGTGGTTCTCACGGATTATAAACTAGTATATATATATATATATATATATATATATATATATATATATATATATATATATATATATATATATATATATATATATATATGATTCGTATACCAAAACAAATTAGTTTGAATTTACTAAGAAATATATACTATGATGGTATACCAAAACAAACTAGTTTGAATTTCTCACAACTTAGACAAATTATTATGTCTTTACATTACAATTTGCCTCAGGATTCTTTTTCATGGTTAGGAATACTCTGTCTTCTCTCTTGACCTATTGACTAGAATATTGAACCTGAGAAGCACACAGAACATAAGTCGTTCATTGGGAGGTTTTCCCCAAAGAACACTATGCTGATAACGTTAGACAGTTCATCGATATGGTGTAAATTGGAAAATGAATTATGAGTGTGTACTTGTATAATTGTTTACTCGTTTTATATATCTCTTCCCTTGAAAATTGTGGATGTGGGCTTACCAAGGAGGTTTCAGTCCCATCGTATTAAATGTTCATGGGACCAAAGGTACAAAAGTGTGTACTTTGGTAATGCCATTAGTCATTTATGTTAGATCTTAAGTATTGTTAAGATCTTAGACTTCGTTGTGTGAATTCGTCATTTGTCCTTTGGTGATTCGGTCATTTATCATTCGGTCGTTCAATTTTTCTTTAGTGTACCAAATCAACTAGAATAGTTCTATCGTTCAGGCTTACTCCTTATGGTTGGGCTATACCAATATGTAGTTGAAACTTCTTTTAATGAGGGCGTATGTGCAATCGGGCATATACCCTATTACATTTCAACAAAACGAAATTTTATACACAAAAGTATCCATCATATATATGTAAAAGTATTTAGTGAATTAACAACAATCTTTTTCTAATCCGTCATATATCGGGTACATAATATTTCCTTTACCAACTTAATAGCAACAGTGTTGAATAACATGATTTTTCTAACCGAACTTAAAGTGGCTTGTCTTTATATGCATCAATATGATTTGTTTAAGTGGCTAAATGTAACATTGATGGGTTAAAGATATTGGTATATAAATTGGGTAACTTTTGTACATATTGTCTATCTATAAGGTTTGCATCTTAAATTTGGTTTGATGCCTCGTAGGTCTATAGATCCAAGGATAGTCTGTGGTTGTTCAGGTTGTTCAAGTTGCATACTACTTAATGAAGAGTTCGCCTGTGGAGCATATTAGATCACACATATACACTCTCAAACATATCTTGTTCTCTCTCATTTAGGGTTTCCACTGTAATTAGGGTTTCTATATAGTTACCTGTAAATCATCTTTTCTTGATCATTAATATTTTGAGTGTAGATATATGTGAGAGTAAACTAGCTTTTGTGTAGTGTGGTTTGATTATAAAAGATGTAAACGAACTGATATATTCATCAATAGTAGATTTTTCATGTTATAAAATTTCTTTTGTTATTTTGTACATGGTATCAAGGCTTTAGGAGTCTCGTTGTTATGTTTATCGATCGGCTTCCTATTAGATCGTCGCTTGAATCTCAACGTTGCTTGTAGTTCTTCTCTCATTCATCAGTGGTCCTACCCTTAGACAATCTTGAGAATGGCAAAATCTCCTTTAGATCTATTTTCATTTGTTCATATTATATCATTAGCCTAATCAATTAGGGCTTTCATTCACATTGGTTCGAGTTTTGAAACCCTAATTCGTTGGTACTTCCATTTTTATGAGTACATGTCTTTGGTGAATCGATGAGTCTTCATTGTTGAGTTGAAGATCCAAAATAAACACACACTATAAGTCTTTTTTACTCGCTCTCTGTTCAAGAACTTCTTCCTACGACCCTATAATTAGGTCCTCTGTGAGGTTCTTCTTCTTAATCTATTCTCTTACATCGATTACCTTGGCTTTGTTATCTAGTTTGAAAACCAGACTTATTACTCCATCTCTTTGTGTTTTTCTTGTTTTATCGAGGTCTGAATTATTAACCTTGGTTCGCAATTATATTGGTTTATTATCCAAGTCTTTATGTAATTCAGGTGCCACTGTTTTTTCTTATTATTTTTTTTATGTGGCTGTTGGGAAGACTTCTGGTGTATCAAGGACAAAGTCCACTGAGACACCAGATGTTGATGATCCTTTGTATATTCATCTTACTGAGACTATTACTACGATTGGAACTATTATTAGTTTCAGATTACTTGTAACTAAAAACTTTAGTCTGTAAAATTTTTATGACTAGGGCATTAAAAGCTACAAATAAATTGGGCTTTATTGATGGAACTGTAACTAAAACTGAAGATAATCCTATTAAATCACTTAAATGGGAAAGAACTAATGTTCTTATGTGTTCTTGGATGCTTGGATCTATTTCTGCAACCATTTATGTAGGACATATTTTCTCTTAGAATGCTATTGATATATGGAATGAGTTAAATGAATCTTGTTTTAATTCTGATGGATCTGTTATCTTCAACATTCATCAAAAAATTAATTCATTAACTTAAAATGGATTATTTCTTTCATACTAGTATAATAATTTTGAATCATTATGGAAAGATTTTGATGGACTAACAAACTTAATTGAGTGTGTTTGTCTTGCCTCTACTTAGTTTAATAATCACTCCAAACTCATGAAACTTATGCAATTTCTAAGTGGTCTTTATGATTGTTTCAATCAAGTTAAGAGTCATATCCTTTAACTAACCCCTGAACCAATGTTAGGAATTCCTTTTCTATTATATCTAGAGAAGCATCTTTTTTTAAATGGATCTATGTCTAGTACTTCCAATAAATCTCAAACCACCAGTATCTTTAACATTAAATTTAATGATAAAAGAAACAACGGTCCTAATTAGAACCTACAGTGCAAAGATTATGGTATTATAGGACACACAACAGAGAAATGTTACAAACTTGTTGGTTATCCTAACAATTTTAATCCAAGGAATGGATATAATAAAAACTTCGATAATTCAAACAATAACAATAACAACTTCTATAATAATATTTCTGAGAGATCTTTATATGGAAATAATTCTACAACCAATATCATGATTGGATGTTGTTTTAGTGTAAATAATCTTGATCTTAGATCTCTAACTGGAGAATAATTTTCCAAATTTCTTCAGCTTGTTGGTGATAAACAATGTATGGATGAGGTGATTGCCAGTGCAAATATGGTAGGTACTTTATACATTTCATTTTCAAAAATTCTTCAAAATTAAACAAATAGGCGGTTGATTGTGGGACAAATCAATACATGACATCCTCATAATCCAATTGAAATGATATTTTTAATTTTTTAAATCTTAATCTAAGAGTAGACCATCCAAATGGGTCCACTGCTAAAATTCACAAGATTGGTAACATGAATATGTCAAACAAGTTTACCTTGTTTAATGTATTTGTTGTTCCAGATTTCGATGTTAATCTTCTTTCTATTTAAAAGCTACATAAATATAATAAATGTAAATTCCTTTTCAACGAGTACAAATGTATGGTGCATGACTCATAGTCCATGGTGAATGGTAATGAAAAAGGGGATTTACCACCTAAATACACTAATACAAAAATGGCCTATGGTGACACTTTCCGAAAAACGACATGTTACTCTTTTAATTAAAAACGTCACTAAAAAAATTTAGAGACTATTTGTGGATTGTAACATCCCGAGATTTGGCAGGTATTCCCAAACCCTCTTCTATCTTTACCTTGTGATTTATAGTCGTTGGGTTTGGAAGTGAAGAGCCAAGATAAGTTTGAGGGCCAAGTTTGCCAACTTGGGCCAAATTTGCAAACTTGGGCCATGAGAGAGTACGATGCGCGTACATAAGAGTATGCTAAGCATACTAAGGTCCCCCTTAGTACACTGGGTGAACACTTGTGTACGCTAGGCATACTAATGTCAGGGTGAAAACCCTAATATTTAGGGTTTAGGGTCTATATAAGCAACATGATGAGCATAAAACCTCCCTTACATTAGCCTCCACCGATTACATTCGTCCTCCCCAAACCCTAGCCTTTCCTTTTTGTGTTTAAGCTTATTTGGTGTGTTCTTGAGTACTTTAAGAGGAAGGTATTGCATTCAAGTGTTGGAGAAGAAGATCAAGCTAGTAGATCTGAAGTTAACTTGTGCTTAAGAAGCTCCAAAAGGTATAAAGTTCCAAACTTTATGCATATATGCATAGATCTCATCATTTTACTTTATTAGAAGCATTTCTTGTCCCAAAATCCATAAGGTGGTGCATGTTGTGTTTTGGACGAAAAGGGTTGTCCTTCTAGACTCTTGAAGGGACCTTGAGTGATAAAAATGAGGTCCCATTAGCTGTATGTGTCCCATACATGGAGAAATAAGGTCTTAATGGATTAATACCAAAAGTTAATAACTTTATGGATGTCTAAAGTGATAAATTTCATGACTTTATGGATCCTAGGCATGTTAGGTCTCTAGGTCTGAAGTTTGGACTTAAGTGCTTAAGCTATTAAGCACTTAATAAGGTTTTGGCAAACTATTGAGTACGCCCAGTGTAAACCCAGTACGCCCAGCGTATTGGGTCAACCACCCCGATGGTGGTCAACATCTGGTCGAGTACGCCCCGCATACGTCCTCTATTGGGCCTTTGTCAATAGGCTTAGGATTTTGGGATGTTTATGGACTAAATGGAATTGGGCCTTTGTCAAACTTTGTAAATAAGATGTTTTGGGCCCGGTAGTGATAGTGGATCATGGTGTGAGGCCCAATTATGAAGTTGGGCCCAATTTAGTAAATTAGGCCAATAATGGGCTTTTTATGTGGACTTTGAAGTCAAGGACTGGGTATTTGGGCCTTGGCCTAATAAAAAAATTGACTTAATGAATGGTGTCGACATTTAGTCAAGAAGGTTATTTTGGGTATTAATTTGGTGTTTATTGTATAATAGTTTGGGATTCTCTATGAGACAGGAGTCAGAGATATACAGTAATTTAGCACTACTAACGAGGTGAGCTATCCTCACTATATCAATAAGATCTAAGGCAGAAAGCCCAACCCTTTATGGATTGTATCCGGTTATGGCATGATATGTTTATTGGTTTGTATCCTGGTAGTTAGGATGGGGTTATGTTTATGCTTAACCTGGTTAGGTCAGTGCCCTGGTTATAGGATATTGATATGCTATATGATCTATTAGATTGGTTTGATTATTATATATGTATGCTAACAAATGATAGTTATGTGCATATGTTTGTTTTTATTTGGGATGGGTTGAGGCGGTCCTGCTTTGTCCTGAAAGCCAACATTCCCAGGGCGGACCGGATAGACTACAAACCCAAAAGGGTATGGTAGTCAGACCGAAGGGCCGACGAGCGGCCCAGATATGCTGAAAGCCCTGAGAGGCAGTCTAGACGTGCTGAAGTCTCGGAAAGCGATCCAGATAGACTGAAGGCATGTAAAGCGATCCAGTTAGGCTGAAGGCTCATTATGCATGTTGTTCTATATTTGTTGATATGATATGATTATGGTTATATGAGGATGGTATTTTGGGGTAGCTCACTATGCTTTTGGGCTTACAGTTTCAGTTTGTTGTTTCAGGTACTTTTAGTGATCGCGGGAAGACGAAGGCATGATCGTACCGCTCTTCCTGCTGTTATGATTTTATGATTTGATACTGGAATACTCTGATATTTATTATTCCGAAAACATACTATGTAATGTTAAATGGTTTTAAGTGTTTTCAAAAAGTTTAAATTTGGCATGATTTTTATGGGTGTTACAAGTTGGTATCAGAGCCTTGGTTTAAGTGAATTGGAGGAACATTCATGTGAATCCAGTCTCAAATTGAGGAAAGATTTTCAAAATGATTTTTAAATGGTTTTCAAAATAAGTAAAGGAGGATGCAGGGTGTACGATCAGCCGAAGCCAATAAGTAGACCCCAAAATACCATAAATTTATTTGATTATGTGATATGTTAGAACAACATTTTAGAACTAGGCTAGGGATCTTTAGGAAATTACATGATAAAATTTCCTGATTACATGATGCCTGCTAGCCTAAGGTTTTCCTTATATAAGATTGACATCATTATTGTAGTTGCTTGTGTATGTATCACGGTTGTACATAATTAAGATCTTATAGCCCGAGAATGTTTTCTTTGGCCTTATGTTCTGTTCTTATTGATTAGGGCTTAGGGTAGAATCCAGTATTCGAAAGTCTATAGGGTCCAACGTTATGTATAGTTAGCATACACTAGTGCTGCAGGGGTTGGTGGAAGTATCATGGATGAGTGAGGTTGAGCGACTACCATATGCATGTATATTGTTAGGGAGTTGTGATGATACTTCAGACAAATTTGGATAGGTGTGGAAGGTAGTATGGACACGTACTACTGAAAGCATAGGACCCATAAGTGTAGCGATGAGGTTACAACTGCTAGGGTTTAGTCGGGAGTTGGTTCCCATTTATTTATGCGGATTGTATGATATCTTCCTGTTATAGTTTCAGTATAGTGGTTACGAGGCGTTTTGTGTTTGGATCCAGATCGGGATCAGGGCAGGGCGATCAGGAGGCCCCAGTAGGGCCTGAGGTTATCGGCTATGAGGGGCCAATGTTGACAGAGGATCGAGTCAGGGAGATCATCCACGACGAGGTGGTCAAGGTTGTATGGCGATAGATTCTGGAGTTGTTTGGGTCTATCAAGACCGCCATGGTGGAGTACTTCAATGATATATACACAACCCTTACGGAGATGGTTGCCGTTGCAGCTGCATCAGTTGTAACATCAACATGAGGAGGAGTAGGAGCCATTCGGGACTTCTAGTACAGGGACTTCGATAACATAAAGCCCCCTACTTTTAATGGGACTCAGGACCCCATCAAGGCTATGAGGTGGGTTTCCGATGTGGAGGGATGTTTCTTTACTTGCTCGTGTCCTACTGACCAAAAGGTCAGGTGTGCTCTGAACCTACTTAGGTTCGAGGCCAAGGACTGGTGGAGATTGATGACACAATAGTACACTGATCAGAGAGCTGTTGTTACTTGGGAGAAGTTCAGGGATATGTTCCGCCCTTGATACATTCCACGGGTTGATCGGGAATGATTGGCTCAGGAGTTTTTGAGTTTGAGACATGATGGGGAGTCCGTGATGGAGATCACCAGTATGTTCATAGAGAGGGTGATATTTTTCCTAGTGTTTGCTTCCGAGTAGGCTCAGATGACTCATTATCTGAGCATGCTCAAGACCGACATCCGACAGTTTGTGTCTACCCATCGATGTGATACTCTGTTGTAGCTACAGGAGACCGCCAAACGATATGAGTTGGAGATTGAGCTGCAGTTAAGGGAGTAGTGACAGCCCCGACACAGTCTCAGCCGGTGCCGAAGCGGTCTAAGACCGCTAATTCTAGGACCGGGGGTCAGCAGAGCCGCACTTGTGGAAAGTGCGGCAAGGGTCATTCTGGATTTTGTCGAGTGGGTAGTGGGAGCCACAAGTGTGGAAAGGAGGGTCTCAATGCTAGGGACTGTCGCCAGTCCGCCCCTGCATCGGATATGAGGATATGTTATCACTGTCATCAGGTTGGTCACGTAAAAACCAACTTTCCACAACTCGCAATCAGGCCGGTGCAAGCTCCAGTGCTGGCTACATTGAGGATTGGGGATGGGAGGCCAGTTAAGGTGGTGCCTCTGAAGGCTTAGGGGCGTGCCTTCCAGCTTACAATCGAGGAGGCAAGGGCAACATCGGATGTGGTTTCTGATATGTTTTTATCCTTTGTTTCATTTATTATATATGTGTTATGCTTATCTGCTGTACCTGTGTTTAGGTACGTTTTTAGTGAACTGATTGCATGCATTGGTTTTATTTGACTTAGGGGCGAGTTGGTATTTCATGTCTCAGACATTTAGTAGGGAGTTTAGTGTGCCAGTAGGCGAGCTAGAGTCTCCGTTGCGAGTCTTTATCGCCAACAAACATGGAGTTTCTACTTCTTGGGTCTACCGAGGATGCGAGTTAGAGATCTTTGAAGTGTCCTTTTAGGTAGATTTGATTCTGATTCCCATGGGGGAGGTATGCGTGATTATGGGGATGGACTGGATTAGTCGATTTGGTGTCATGATAGATTGCGAAGGCCAGCGAGTGGTAGTTCAAACCCCAAGTGGGGGAGAACTGATTGTATATGGCTAGGGCACCAGAGTGGGATCAGGGTTTTGTTCAGTTGCCAGGGCTCGACAGTATATTTAGCACAGGTGTGCAGGTTATTTGGTGTATGTTGTGGATACGCAAGCCAGGGATCAGATTTCAGTTTCATAGGTTCCAGTAGCCAGGGAATTTGTTGATGTGTTTCCGGAGGAGTTACCAGGGATACCTATGGAAAGAAGGGTCGAGTTTCGAATCGGTCTGGTACCGGGTGCGGCCCCTATCGCTAAGGTGTCGTACCGGTTGGTGTCACCCAAGATGCAAGAGCTGTCATCACATCTGCAAGAACTGTTGGTCAAGTAGTTCATTCGACCTAGCAGTTATCCATGGGGAGCACCGATCCTCTTCATCAGGAAGAAGGACGGTTCGCACCGGATGTGTATTGATTATAGGGAGTTGAACAAGTTGACGGTGACGAACTGTTATCCACTCCCGATGATAAATGATCTCTTTGATCAGTTATAAGGTGCATCTTGGTTCTCCAAGATAGATTTTGTAACGACCCAACATTTCAATAAAATTTAAACTTTTCAAAAACATCCCAATTCATTAAGTTATTACAAAAAGGTTTTCAATACATTTATTATCAGAGTATTCCCAGGCCCATTTCATAAGACATAAACACGAGAAGCGGTATGATCACGCCTTTTCCTTGCCACAGTCTCCTGAAGAACCTGAAAAACATTAAACCACAACTATAAGCCCGAAAGCTTAGTAAGATACCCCCAAAATACCAACCACATAAACCATACACATAACATGCTATCTTATAACAAATCAAAGAACAGCCATGCATAACGGGTCTACTGTGAGACTGGTCCGCCGTGTCGGGCCTTCAATTCACCTGGTCCACCCTCTGAGTCCAATCATGTCCTTCGAGTCTGCAGTGTGGTTGGTCCGCCCGCACCGGGCCTTCAACCCACCTGGTCCACTCTCTGAGTCTACAGTATGACTGGTCCACCTGCATCGGGCCTTCAGTCGGCCTGGTCCACTCTCCGAGCCTCGACACGTCTGGTCAGCCCTCGTGGGGCCTACAGCCTATCCGGACCGCTCGCTGGGCCTTCGGAACAACCGGTCCGCCGTGGGTATCTTGGCCTACAGCACGAAGTAGGACCCGCCTCAACCTAACTCCAATCCAAACAACCATGTGCACATAAACATACAATCACATAACAATTCATATTCAGTCAAACTGATGTAGCAGATCACATAACATAACATACTCTAACAGGATACCGACCTAACCGGTCACTAGTATAGCATCATCCTATATATCAGGATACCGACCTTAACTAGGTCTCTAACGAATACCATCCTAACTATCCGGATCCAAACATATCAAAGCAATAACATAACAATAGATACCCGGATCTCAATCCGATAAAGGGCCGGCCTTGGTGCCTTAGACCCTGTTGATATAGTGAGGATAACTCACCTCGCAACTGCTGACTGAAAGGATAAAATCACGCTGTTGTAGCCTCCGATGGGACTAAACCACCATTTGATGCCATTATGTATATATATATAAGCATCAAGTTTCGAGCTTTATGTGATTATATTGCTTGGGAAGGTTAGATCTATGGATTTGAGGAACAGATCTGACCTCAGGAGGTCAATAGAATTTGTGCATGGCATGTACTCGCCGAGTTGTTCTTGGGACTCGGTGAGTTGAGTCAAGGTAGCCCCTTGATTCTTGCCTGGGGACTCGTCGAGTAAAGGGAGGGACTCGATGTGTTAAATGGGACTAAGGAGTTAAGTGGACACAGGTGGACTCGCCGAGTTGCCCAAGTGCACTCGTCGAGTCGGGTCAAAGTTCACCATTGACTTTGGTTGACTTTTAGGGTTTGGTTAACAGTGAGGCCTTTTGAGCCAGAAGAGGGGTAAAATGGTCTTTTACCCTTCTAAGGATGTTATGAAAGGTTGGAGTATAGTTATATTTATAGGAGTATTTGTTTATGTGTTTAGGCGGAGGCTAGATCCTATTTCTACCGAGTCAGTGATTTACCGTGATATCAGAGGTGAATCTTTTCACTATACTGTACCTGGAAGGGTACCTATGAGTGACCGGAAGGTCGGATATGCTATAAGATGTATGCATTGTATGTGATTAGTTAACTGTTTTGTATGTGCTATGTATGCTATGCTTGTTATGGGCCGGAAGGCATTACGTTATGGGCCGGAAGGCATTATGATGTGGACCGGAAGGTCAGGGAGTCATGGATCGGAAGGTCGACACGGGTAGGACCAGAAGGTTTACCGGGTTGGGACGGAAGTCCGCTGAGACACATGGACCGGAAGGTCATGGCCTGGAAGGGCGTATGTGTGTAAGTGGTATTTTGGGGAACTCACTAAACATTTATGCTTACAGTTGTTGTGTTATGTGTTTTAGGTACTAGCGAGGACCATGGGAAGGCGCCGGTATGATCTGTACACGCTGACGGAAGATTTATTTTATGATCTTGGGATGCATTTTTATTATGACGACATTTGCTAAACATGAGATTTGACAATATTATATGATGGTATATATTGTTTGAAAAATGAAAATTTGTTTTCAAAAATTCATGTTGTTACAGAGAATTTTATAAAAGCATTTAATTACTTTATAATTCATTATACTTTTAATGAGGGTTTAATTTCCTATCCTACCTGTTCGGCTAACGACCCTCCATCAGTCTAGAGTGTGGTGGGTAAGAGTTGATACCTAATGACGGTCATTTTATAGGCCACTTTTTTAAACACCCCTTATAGACCAGCTGCATAAATGAGGCCTACTAACGGTAAGACCGACTTATCTTATACATATATAATATATTTGACGTTCAATTTTATATAGTATAAGGGTGTATTTTAAACTTTTAAAATACTAAGGTTTAATCTTTTAATAAAATAAACTTTTAATTAAATTAAATCTAAACCATATTACGGATTTATTAATTGTATCCTTTTAATTAAACACTCAATTAATTTTATTAATAAAATCCATGAGCGTGTATTTTTAAACAATTCAAATTACCAGGGTTTAACCATTTAAAATTTCAAAATCAAAACCTTTTAATTTTAAATTTAAAATATAAAACCAAAAGGGTGTATTTTAAAACTTTTCAAAAACACTAGGTTAATTTTAAAATAAAAATAATCCTATATTATCCAAATGTAACAAAATCCATTAGTTTTGATAAGGATATTATGTTACCATTCAAAAAATCGATTTTAGGCAATAAAAACAAGTTATGTTAATTATCTTAATCAAAATCTGATCTGAAAATTGAAAAATCAGGAAACTGACGAATCAACTAGTAGAGTTCTTCATGAACTCGTTGAGTTATGATGTCAGACATCCAAAAAATTGATTTTCAATCTCTTTGGACATTTGACTCTTGCACTAATTCAATTGAAAAACATGTTGTCTTTGATACCACTATTGGGTGATGAGCATATCTACATTCATATGTGATCATGCAACCCTATTTGCTTTGGATCTAAGTTTTTCACTAATTTAACATGCAGATAGAACACCAAACCAATAACCCTAGATATAGCATACAATATTCGAGATTCATATGAAATCAGGGTTAGAATATTGCCTCACTTGTTATATTGTAATAACAAGAGCACCTTTGAAGATCCTTGACTCTTGAAAGCTTAGTGCCCCAAGTGTTGCACCTCTAATGGAGTCCCAAACATCCAATGCAAAGGATGAGAAGGAGAGACACTAGAAAAGTCGGCTAAGGCTCTTCAAGGAAGCATTTGTTGAAATTTTAATGCATGGGGGGTTCTTTATATAGCTGTGGGATGCTAGGGTTTCTGGTGGAAACCCTAATTCCTGCTAAAGGCCTAAGCAGCCCATTGACTCCTCCTTATGAGGCCTTGGACAAAATCTTATGGGGTTGCCCATAAATTTCGTCCACTCTACTTACAAGGAGTCCTAAGCCTAATTTCACAACTATCAATGATTTGCAAAACATCCCCTCCATTAGTAATCAGTTCCTTTAATCCCAAAATTAATATCTAATTAATTTCTGATTAACTACTAATTAATAATATGATTTTCAAATAATATATAATCTTGTAATATATTAATAAAATTATTTTGAGAACCAATTTATTATTTTACATAATAAGTTCTACTCTCTTTCTACTAGTCATCCTGTCAAGTTCCATTAGTGAAGGCAACCCAAAAGGATCATGCTACTATCAAATAAAGTACATAACAATTATATTTATGGGCTTAGAAACCTAATCCACTAGTCATCCTGTCAATTTGCATGAGGGTAGGTTTTTTGGAACTAAGTATTCACTAGGTGTACTCCATCCCACTCCCTACGGTTGTCTTATTGACATATAATGATAAGGAATCCCCTAAGCATTTTTGTCTATCCTGAAGATGATCCTTAGGATAGGTCCCTCCGAATTAGATGCTTTAGGGAAAGAAGTGAGGATAACGGGAATGCGTAATCGGGTTGAATGTTTTGATGAAAATATATAATTAAAATATTTTAATTATTTTGGGTTGAAAACCTGATGTGCTCACCATGCTCCCAAACCTGTCCCATTAAGTTTCTTGTATTACAGGTAGTGGCACGAGAACATAGGTGTGATGATCAAATGAGAGATTTATGGATTATATGTCTGTAGAATAATAAATGTTTGTAAGGCCTGCATTATTTCCGTTTATGCTTATGTATTGTATTAGCGATGACATCCCAATGTTTTCAATATAAATAAAATACATTTTTTTCAAAAAATGATATAATAATATCCTTATCATGTTTTTAGGAACAAATTCCTTAATATTATTCTTCAAAAAGGGTACTCTAATTTTAAATAAGCATAAACAAATTAGTATTTTTTGGCCACAGGAAATGGGTATGTCACAGATGGTATCAAAGCATTAGTTTAAGCGAAATAGGAAATTGTAGGATGTCTAGACTTAAACTTGGAGTGTTAAGCGATGATTGTGAGATGACTATCTACTATATTTAGTTAGTATGCCTAAATAGATACGAACACTAGCTTATTTTATAGAAGATGCCTAAATTGTTTTTATGTGCTAAATGATTTATGTTATAGCTACAAGATGCCTTATATGCATTAGGATGCTATTATTTGATCGGATACATGGTCTATTGCTAATTGGATCTGGAAATTTTATGTGTTCAAGTTTCTAAATGTTTAAGTACAATATTAGAACTATCATGTAATATTTCGGAGTGATAAGGAGGTTTATACGTCAAATAAAAGCTTCCCTATCTTAATATCCTTTTCTTGAACGTCTACTTTTGTATATAGATCATCATGGTTAGAACCTGAGGTGCTTTAGGAAACCCAAACAAAAACCAGCAGCCTGAGCCACAAGTTACTGAGTGTGCACCGGTGTTAGTAGTTACACCTGTGCCAATCACGATGGCAAGAGTATTGGCATTGATGCAGATGATGCTAGACCATTAGAAGGAAGATACGGGGAGTCTACTTTAAGAGAATAAAAGAGAACCTATGACACTCGTTGTGCAATGTGAGTTGGGAGAAGAGTAGTCATTGAAGGAAATTACAATCGAACTATAAGTCAAGCTGAACCCCGAGTAGTATGGAGAAACAATCCGGATAGAGGGATTAACAAGGATGAGTGTAAGTATAAGGACTTTATGGGCGCCAAACTACCAAGTCTTTTTAGAAGCCAAAATCCATTAGAGATTATGGATCAGATCTTCCAGATGGAGATGGTATTTGAGAGCTGCAACTATAACAACAAGCAGAAAACAGTCCTAGGATTCAGACAACTGAAGACCAGGTTTTTAAGCTAGTAGACGTTTTTGGCAGATACATTGTCACAGGCGAAATCCCTTAGGATGTCTTGGGAATCATTCTTGGAGCAGTTGAAGATGCAGTAATGCTCGAAGGTGGATCCGATAGACCCGAACAACGAGTTTCAAAACCTAAAAAAGCGGAAGATGAGTGTTGATGAGTATCTCACCACATTCACCGAGAAGATGATGTTATTCCTTACTTGGTGCCTACTGAGTTGGCTAAGATTGAGATGTTTGCTAACGGACTACCAACATACTTTGGTCCAACGGTAAAGATGGAGACCACTTTGAAGACACTCAACAAAGCAGCCAAGAATGTGGAGACCCAATTTCAGGAGAAGGTTCTGGAAAGGATAGAGGTAAGAGAGAAAATGAAGTTTTATGGATCTTCAAGGTCCAACAAGAAGAACAGATTTTCAAAATCTGGTTCCAAAAAGTTTGGAGGTGGAGGAGAAGAAAATTGGTGCGAAAAATGCAAGAAGCATTGTGGAAAATGTGGGGAGGAGTTGACCTGTTTCAAGTGTGGAAGAATTGGTCGTTATGTCGAAGAGTGTACATCCAACAAAAGGGTGTCACAAATGTAATGAAGAAAGACATATTGCGAAGGACTGTCCGAAGAAGAAGGAGGTTGCAAAGCCTAATGCGTCACCTAGGCCAAAGGCGAGAACATTCCATATGACACTGGAAGTAGCAAGGGAAGAAGCAGGTGTCGCTTTAGGTACCTTTCTTGTTAATGGGTTGTCAGCCATTATATTGTTTGATTCTGGAGCTAATTACTCATTTATATCACATAAATTTGGTAGAAGACTAGCATTTCATGTAGATAAACTAGATAGTGCTCTAGTAGTAGAAGTCGCTAATGGCAAATTCGTATATGTTCGTGATTGTATTAAGAACATTGTCATCGACTTGAATGAGAATGAATTCCGTGAGGAATTGTTGCCTATTGAGTTAAACAACTTCATCATAGTGTTAATGATGGATTGGCTTAGTGCAAATGATGCCGACATCAAGTGTAGAAAGAAGATTTTAGTGATCAAACTACCTGGAAGAGAACCATTTATGATGTACATGGACAAACGTAAAATAAATTCTATAATCATCTCCCTGATGAAAGCTAGAAAATGTTTGTTGAAAAGGTGTACATTATACTTGGGCATTTTGGGGTTGAAGAAAATAAAGATTGATTCAAAGATTGGGAATCAATATATAGCATCCGAATCCTAGTATTGTTTGGCATCAAACGGGTGATTTAAACCCACTAATATATAACGAGGAACGACCAAGCGCAAAGTGTATTGCATAGTTTTTGATTGGCGGATTGTTCATGTACCTTAGGACAAAGCGTATTTTACAATTAACTAATTTAAATATTGTTTTACCTATTTTTATAACAAATAATAGAACTTTTTGATAGTCAGACTTGACTATGTTTATGGTGGTGAGTTGCTTACTTCAGCCTTAGCAAACAAATCTGTCTCTGTTGGTGCATGAACTTGAATGGTCCATGTATAACACGTGTGCCAGGTCCCACTTGAACATGTTACTTGTTTTACTCTTGCATGGCCATGTTCTTATTTTGTGTCTACATTTAATAGTTTCTCGATTATAATACTTGACCAAAATGGTTAATTTTTATTATAACGTTATTAAACATTAGAGTATATGGAGTATGTACGCAAAAATCAAATAACAATGATTGATATGGATTAGCAAAGAGAAACTAAATCATTATCTAATAAAAAACAATAAGGAATGGCGACACAAAAGCTCTAGCTAACTAGACAAATAAAGCAAAATCACAAATCTTTTATATATATATATATATATATATATATATATATATATATATATATATATATATATATATATATATATATATATATATATATATATATATATATTGTTTTGGGGTTATTTTCATGATAACTTATTTTCTAAGTTTAGTTAAAAGCTCTTAAGATGCAACATTCTGAAGTATGCATGCGTAGAGCATCCATAATGATGATTTCAATGTACGTAAAAGTTGAATGAGATAACAAATCTATGTATCATTGAATAGATCAAACTCTACTTTTCTGATGCCACCTTAACATTCAACGGATTTGGAGTTCAATAGACATTAAACTCGTCAATGGAAAAGGAAAGTTTTTTATTCTTAAATATTTACTATAAATTACATTTTATAACATTTTATTGAACTTTGTAAAGTTCAATGCATTATAAAAAAAATTGGAGTAAATTACACAGATTATTTTTTTAATAATATTTCTAGAGATATAAAATTGGAGTAAATTATACGAATGGTCCCTATGGTTTAGGGTAATTTGTATGTTTGATTTCTAATTTATTTTTTTAACTCGAAAAGTCTCTACTTGTTGTTTTCGTTGTGCGTTTGGTCCCTATCTTGTTCTTAATTTTTTAATTTATTTAAATAAGAACACTCTCAACCCGACTTCTACCTCACTTTATCCTACATTACTCACCCCACCTTATTTAAATAAATTAAAAAATAAATTCAAAATAGTCTTTTTAGGTAAATGGTAACTAAACATGCAACAAAAACAAACTGCAAGGACCTTCTGAGTTAAAAAAATAAGTTAGGTCCCAAACACGTAAATTACCTCAAACCTTAAAGACATTAATCGTTTGGTGTTCTCTAACCGTCAATGATTGGGGCACTAATCAGAAATTTAGAATTAATCGGGTTTAGCGAGTTTAATCAACTTGGCAGGATTAATCTGTCAACAAAAGTCAACAAAAGTCAAACAGGTCGAAAAAATTCAAAAAAAGTCAAAAAAAGGTCAAAAAAAAGATCAAAAAATTTTGAAAAAATAATTTTTTTTTTTAATTCAAAAAACCAACTTTTTTTTTACCCCAAAATTTTCAAAATTTCAAAATTTCAAATATTATACCAAAATATTCATATTTTCGTATTTTCAAATTTCCAAATTACAATTTTTCTTATTTTCTAATTTTGAAGTACTTGTTTTTCTTAAGATATATTAATCATTAATTAATTCTAATATTTTATTAATAATCAATGGTCTCCGATTAATCATCGATTAATCCCCGCCAAGACCGCTTAATCCCTTAACATCAGTCGACCGTCAAGCTACCGTCAAGCGATTTTTACAACCTTGGATAAGTCAATAGAATGTAATATTCAATATTTATATAGTTATGTTTTTATATTATAATATTTAAAATGTTTGATATTCTCTTAATTGCTCGGCACTCTTAAATATTAAAACAAGTTGTAGTGAATATGTCACACCCCAAAACCAAGAACGGCGGAAACGTTCTGGGGCGGAGGATGTCATGTAAAGTATCACAACACAGTATAATAGTAAACAAGTAAATAACATCATCCATTGCATTAAATATATAATTTTAATACCAGTGCGTTCTGTGGTTTATAAGACACCAAAATATGAATCAAAATAAAAGATGAGTCTTGTATGCGCTCCATCTTCTCAAAAGCTGGCATCGGTAACTGTCTACTGATGACCTGAGAATACAAGTTATTTTGAAAGATTTTATCAGCATTAAAGCTAGTGAGTTCATAAGTATTTTAGTGTCATTGTTTGTATCAATATGTTTGAAACAGTGTTTGAAGTATGAGTTTGTAAACGTTTGTAGTAAAAGTATGTGAATGTTTGTAAGCGTTTGTGAAAGTTTGTAACTCCTAGAAAATCCTATATTTTCTACTAAAAGTAGCCTTCTACCAAGGCATAACTGTTATGTATGTTTGTTTCTTGTAAAAGTATATAATTTTCCCACGTGTAAATATCATTGTCAAAATATAGTTTATACATTAATGTTTAAATGAAGTGATCACCAAATAAATGTAAAGGGTAAATTAATGTAGTACTGTAGTGTTGTATTATAATAACTACTGTTGTACTAACTACCTTAAACCGGGATTATATCAAGGTATTATGTGATTAATTGTACAATGCTAACGACAATGAACACGACAATGTAATACGTCGAAAGTAATGACATTTGGCACCCGAAGACCTACAGGTCCCACTGTAGCTAGCAACAAGGTGTAGGATAGTCAATCCAGTATAGATCTATACGCAAACTCACTCACACTCTCTCTTTCTCTCTCTCTGAAGGAGATTCTGACTACAAATCGGGCCATGGTAGTGAAGTCATGCCCCGAAACAGTGCATCACATTTATGTTATAGTATACCTATATATGTAATGTATGTACTTGTGTAGTGAATGTATTGTTTCTCATCATAGTATCGTTGTATAGTTTCTCATTATAGTATAGTTGTATAGTTTCTCATCATAGTATAGTTGTATAGTTTCTCATCATAGTATAGTTGTATAGTATCTCATCATACTAGGTAGTGACTCGTGAATAAACTGACTCTTTGTATGCTTCATTGGACTAGAAGTAGTAAGTAGCATAACCCTAAACTATACCTATTGTAGTTTACAAGTAGACTTGTTTGTATGAATGAATGTATTAAAATGTGATAAAAGTCTTTATATCTATACAGATACACATAATACATAACTAAGGATTCAACGACACTCGGACAAACAACCGGGTACTCTAAGTCCACAACCAAACAAGGAACAGGAAGTAATGTGAGTTATCAGTCTTAAGTCCTTCAAACCTTATTTATATAACTATATATGTAGTAGACATGGTTTTAACAATATATATGTTTGAAAACTGTAAAAGAAAGGTTTGGTATACAAAAGTGAATTTGATAAGAAGTTTAATATGTAAAATACTTTGATAAGCAGTTTGAAGTCATATGTTTAGTAAAACAATTTGAAAGTGTATTAAATCCATCGATTAATAGTTATTAATCACATGTGATTGATATAATAACTATGATATTGAACTTGTATCCCCCCTATAAAAGCATTTAAAATCATTTAAAAGGTTGATTAAGGGGTACGAACTCACCTTTAGTGAGTGATGGGAATGTAAGATTGGAATAAAGATGCTAGGTGTCAAGTGAAGGCTTAAGCACCCACAGATCCTATTTATCATATAAAGTCACATATATGTATGTAATTAGTGTTTATACAACTAATTAAGTAAAGTATTACTCCTTTAGGACTAAGAATTTCTTAAATGGAAGTGCTACAATCTCTTAGGATTGCATAAAAGGAGTGTATAGCTACCAAATGAAGCTTTCGGTCCAAGTGGTATTCGGTTCTTAGGGTCCTCGGTCCAAATGACATTTCGGTCCAAATGACCTTTCGGTCATGAGGTTCTCGGTCCAAATGACCTTTCGGTCACGGAGTTCTCGGTATAAGGAGATTCAACCGAAACTCATCATCCATTGTAAAAATGATGCTTTTCAAGAGTTATGCTCAATGGGGTCGGTTTCTAGGGTTCATGCTTAGCCTTAGGGAAGGTTTAGAGTCATATGGCACCCTTCATGAGGGTTCTCGTTCTAAGTAGATACACTAAACCGAAAACTCCCTTTTTTCATGGATAAGTGCCGGTTTCAAGTCCTAAATCAAGATTTTTAACTAGATAACAAGTATAGGAGAGTAATACTTATGATTTAGAGGCTTATAGAGTAGTTTCTCGACCAAAACACTAGTGTGTGTTCTTGGTGTTCTGGAAGAACACTTGAAGATCTAAGAAATGGAATGATTTCATGGATGAAATCATGTAAGATCACTAGATAATGGAATAGATCAACTAAACAAGGAAACACTTACAATCTTGAAGATCTTGATAAAAATTGGGATGATACTTGAGAGAGAAGTGTTCTTGACTTTGGAAATGGAAAAAAAAATGGTAAAAATGACTAAGTGTCATTTATATACCCTTTAGGGTTTTCGGCCCAAACTCTATTTTGGGACGAAAACTGCAAACTCTTGGAGTTTTGCGACTCAAATGTTGTACCATTAATCCTTAAGTATACTTCCTTTCGTTTATTCTTTCGAAGAATAAATGTTTAAAATTACCCAAACAGACTTTAAACCGAGCTAAAAATTAGCATAAATTAATTTGACTTTTAATTGAAGTGTTTGACTGTAGAGTTCGTACAAATGAAAATTTCGGGTTGTCACAGAATAAAAAAAATTTGATCGTATTCCGGAAATATCTTAATTATTCTCCAAACTTTTTTCATATATTTTCTTTCTGTTTTACACAATTGTCTTTCTTTTTCATTTTCACTGACTTCTCCACGTCTTAAAAATTCAAATCATAAAAATTCAAAGCTCTTAGGCCGATGGATATGGTGAAGTGTGTGGCGAGGCCAGATAAACATCAAAAACCTTCTTAATCTCTTTTACTTTTTTTTAGGTGGTGTTCCATGTATAGAACGTTGTTAAGATGAAAAAAAAAAAGAGAAATAAAAGGGAAAATCATGTTGCAGGATGTTGTCGTTACTGTTAGTTTGATTCTTGGAAGAATTAGGGTTTGTGGTGGAGATCTGCATTCCAATTTGGATCGTGATATCACTTTCTGAACTGATATTTCTACCCTATGACTGGGTTACAAGAAATTCAGCCTAGGATAATCTAATTGGACACTTACATTTCAAGGCACAGAAAACGTAACCCAATATGCTAGAGGATTATGTGAAAGTATGATGAAAAACAACAGCTTAATATCGTAACCTTCTTCTGCAGAGGAAGAGTTATTTATATATTAAACAAGATTAGAGTTTCATTAGGGTTGGGCCGTCATTAGTTGCTTTGGAAGCAAATAATATTAATCCGGATTTAATGAGGATTTAGGGTTACTTGTTTTACCATAATCATCCTCAAGAAATTGAATGTTCCACTATGTTCCCATATATAAAATTCGACCTCACTAGGGGCACTGACCCTAAACCCCGCCAAAGGGGCGCTGCTCCTTTGGAAACCCCGAACCCCTGATTAGTCGTCGAACCGGCTTTTAATTCGATCTTATACATGCATGCACTCCGCACAACTCCTGCATATATATTAGATTACAAATTATGAAGGCATTAGCTTAAATGTTAGTTTAAGTTACTTAAAATGACATGGTGACACTAAAATCACCAACAGTTACAACTTGGTTTAACATAACAGGAGACGGTAGTGGTGTTCTCCGGTAATATAACGCTTTTTTTTTTTTTTTTTTTTTTTTTTTTTTTTTTTTTTTTGCGTGTCATCTAGCCTTAGAAGTAATTCAAGTTCTAACAAACAATCAATGAAGCACGATGATTGAATTTTGTTTCCGTAAATTGTGTAAATGATTAAAATATGACTGCATTATGCGCCTATGATGCTCAGCTAGTCATAGTTATAGAATGCTACAAGCTAAGGAGGATCCTGAAGGGAAATTTAATAATCGAATAAAATCGAATAAAATCAAGATTCATTTATTCAAGTGTGAATAAACAAATTAAAAAATTTGAAAGGAAAGGAAACCTGTGACAAGATTGCATCAACAAATTAAAAATTTTGAAAGAAAAAGAAACCTGTGACAGATTCTTCTTGTGATGCATGTTGTTTTATGATAAAGATGTTTATTTTTTAATAATTATGACTCACATGAAATGGGATATTACTTATTAATAGAGATCAATAGAGTTACGTATATATATTTAACTACTAGGTGTGAGATCTGTGGATTATACGGGTTGATTTAAGAAAAAAATTAAATATTAAATTAAAATGTAAACAAAAAATATTTTTTAATGTATAATTTTAAAATAAAAAATGAAGAAACGAACTTATTGCAATTTAATATTATATATATATATATATATATATATATATATATATATATATAATATTTAATACTTTATATTTATTTTAAAAATACCACAAAATAACAAGTGTCAAAACTTATAAGAGATTGACATGTGCCAAAAAACTTTCATTTATTAAGGAGGATATGAACGAGAATTTTATATATATCGTTATAAACTTTTATAATCATATTCTTATTTTAAAAATATAAATCGCATATATATATATATATATATATATATATATATATATATATATATATATATATATATATATATATATATATTCTCTCCCTCTCTTTTTCTCTCTTTCTCATATATATATATATATACACACACACACACACACACACACACACACACACACACGGAGAGATGATGGTTCAATTGAGAAAACAAAATTAAGATACATAATGGGGGAATCATTTTCAGTCATACATTTGTTTTGCCGCAAAACACATATGCGTACTGACGGAAATGGATAACGGATACATATGTGTTTTTCAACCAAACATCTTTCCTTAAATTATGAAAATCATTACCTTAATATACACCAAAACATATATATATATATATATATATATATATATATATATATATATATATATATATATATATATATATATATATATATATATATATATATATACCCCTAACACTACCACATAATATCCTACAATAGACATATAATTCACCTACTGCCTAGCATATCTGGGTGCTAGCCTACCCCTTCGGTCTCTTTTAACCGGTAACTGTCTAGTATATCTGGGTGTTGGCCTACCCTTTCGGTCTCTTTCAACCGGTATTCTGGGACTATCCTACCCTTCCTACTAGTATCACATAATATCATAGCATACTAGCACATAAAGCATAAAAGATAATGACATACTAGACAATTATCACAAAGACAATCATCTCCCTATAAACAACTGCTAGTGGGCTGACATTGGTGCCTTCGATCCACTTCTATTGGAAGGTAAGTCACTTTGATAACTGTAGACAACTACAAAAACTCCTGCATTGAAATCAACCCCTCTTAGACTCCTATATATAAACATTTCCTTTAATTAACCTTCCATACTCATCATCCCTTAAGGGTCAACTTTGATCAAAGTCAAAGTCAAAGTCAACACTCTGGTCAAATTCAACCTTCTGGGTTGACTTAACTCACCGAGTTGGCCCATCAACTCGCCGAGTTCCATAATCCATAAAACCCTGGAAATCGAGATCCAACTCGTCGACTTCTTTCATGAACTCATCGAGTTCCTCCCTATAATAGAGTCGGGACTTTTTAATACAACTCATCGAGTTCCTCCTTAGACTCGTCGAGTTCTTCAACCTTCAAAACCCACAACCTTAGCCAATTCGCTGAGTCATCTCCTAGACTCGCCGAGTGTGTTCAATAAACCGAAAAGGTTAAGCGAACATGATCTAACTCACCGAGTTGGATGAACAACTGGCCGAGTTCTCTTTGTCTAAATTCATTCAGTCACTTCCAATCGAGTTTAATGCTTCCAAACCATATATCTGGTCCCCAAGGGCTGGTACATCACATAAAGTTCCTAGCTTTCCTTGCATGCATGGACTATTTGGCTCAAAAGGCCAAAAAGGATGGTCCATAAGTTTCATGGGACCTTCATGGCCATAAAGTTGGCACCTTTATGCCATGAAGTCCCCTAAAGACACTAGATCTAAAGGGTTTTCCCACATTTGACGTCCAAGTCCCAAAGACTAACATTCTTGGACCAAAACATGAAACTAGATCAAAACATTGAATAGACAATATAGGAGCTTTACACCTTAAATTAACCAGAAATGGAGCTTAACTTCTGGATCTACTCTTCTCCTTTACATCCTTGCTCCTTCTTCAGGAATCCTCTTCAAATTCACAAAGAATGCACAAAAATGGCTCAAAACACTCAAAAGTGAATTAGGGTTTTGCGGCTAGGGTTTGGGACAATTGAGGTTAAAGGTAAAGTCAGGTTAAGGTGGTTAAGATGTTTTAATAGGGTGCAAAACCCTAAAAATTAGGGTTTCATTCTGCCAAGCCTACTCGTCGATTTGAGGCTCTCGACTCGTCGAGTAGATTTCACAACCCGCGTCTAAATTCCTTCTCTACTCGACGAGTTGGGGGCCTCCAACTCATCGAGTTTCTATACAAAAATGAATAAATTTTGAATTAAATATATACCAGGAGTCGGGCATTACAAATCTCCCCCACTTATTTCAGACATTGTCCTCGAAGTCTGTTGAAGCTGAGAATAGTTCTAGGTAGTGCTCACTCATCTTATCCTCCGGTTCCCATGTCCACTCTGAGCACTTGCGGTGCTGCCACTGCACCTTCACAAACTCCACACTCTTGTTTATCAGATTCTTCATCTTCCTATCGAGGATAGATATTGGTCACTCGATGTAGTTCAGGCTGTCATCCAATGAATATCCTCTACAGGAACCACTGCAGAGTCTTCTACCAAGCACTTCCGTAGCTAAGAGACATGAAATGTGTTGTGGATCTGGCTAAGCTCGGTTGGCAGATCCAGTCGGTATGCAACCTTGCCTACCTGGGCTATCACCCTGAAAGGTCTGATGTATCTGGGGCCGAGCTTGCCCCGCTTCCTGAACCGGATGACACCTTTCCAAGGTGTCACCTTCATGAGGACCATATCTCCTACTTGAAACTCCAAGTCGGATTGACGTCTGTCAGCGTTGCTCTTCTACCGAATCTGGGTAGTCTAAAGTCTACTTTGGACCTGCTGGACCCTATTTGTCTTCTTGAATACCACTTCGAAAGTCCTCATGACCCTCTTCCCAACCTCACCCCAACATATCGGGGTTCTGCACTTCCTCCCATAAAGCATCTTGAAGGGAGGACTGTCGATGCCGGCATGGTAGTTATTATTGTAGGAAAACTCTGCTAGAGGAAGCAAGGTATCCCATCTACCACCAAAATCTAAAACGCATGCCCGCAACATATCCTTCACGGTCTGGATGGTCCGCTCGTTATGGCCATCCTTCTACGGGTGAAAAGCCATGCTAAAGTATAGACGACTACCCAACTCATCATGAAATTTCTTCTAAAATTTGGAAGTGAACCTTACATCTCGGTCAGAAATCACGGAAACTGGCACTCCATGTCGAGCTACAACCTCCCTGATGTAGTTGTCGGCTAGCTTCTCGGTCGAAATGCTCTCCTGGAATGGAATGAAATTGTAACACCTGATTTAGGGTACGCAGTTAATTCTAGAAATCTTTATATTTTCACTGGCGCTCGACAAGTTGGTGGCCTAACTCGTTGAGTAGAGTTGTGAACCGCAGGAAGTTTAAGTGACCTACTCGACAAGTCGAGAGACCGACTAGGCGAGTAAGTGATGTTTGAGTGAAACCCTAAATTTGAGGGTTTGCACCCTATTTAAACAACTTATATCCCCCCATCTTAGCCTCCATCATCCCTTATACTTCCACGAAGTATTATCTTGAAACCCTAGCCTTTTTTGAGTATTCTAAGTCCATTTTTTGCATTTTAGTTGATTGTGAAGCTTGAAAAGAGGAAAGGATCTTCGGATTTCAAGTTGGAGCTCAGAGATACAGAGATTGTGCTCCATTTCCAACTCATTTAAGGTAAAAAGCTCCTATCTTGATCTTCCATGTAATTAATCATCTTTAGGGCTTGGATCTTGGTATATTTAGGGCTTTCTTAGCCATTTTCGGGTTGTGAAGTGCATTATGGAGTTATAACTTCAGATCTGGGGCCATTGGGGGGTTTTTATGGCATAAAGATGCCAACTTTATTGCCATAAACACCCCATGCACCTTGTAGACCATCTTTTATGACTTTTTGAGCTAAAGAACCCATGCATGTGCACCAAGCTTGAGGTTTTACATGTAAAATGGACATTAGGAAGCCAGATCTATGGTTTTGATGTTTTAAGACCCATTTAAATCGACTATATAGTAATAGTCAAGGATGGACTCGGCGAGTCGTTCTTAGGACTCGGCGAGTCGGGGTGTAATGACCGCCAAATCCTTTCTGTCGAGGGACCAGATGATAGTATGGAAGGTCCCTCAGTTGTTTAGGCTCTTAAGGGACCTGGAAATCATGGGACTCGACGAGTGTTAGAACAAACTCGCGCAACGAGTCCAAGGTAATCTCCAAATCTTTAAAGATGGACTCGACGAGTTGTTCTTACAACTCGGCGAGTCATAGACTAGACACATTCATATGCTGCAGATGAACGCGACGAGTTCAAGGAAGACTCGGTGAGTTGGATGAAGATTGACTGAAGTGTTGCTAGACTCGACGCGTATGGAAGGGTTTGTATTATCCTCTGGACGAAGGGACTTGATGAGTTGGTGAACAAACTCGGCGAGTGGGCAGACCAGCTCGGCGAGTCTGGTCGACCAAAAGATGACTTGACTAGGGTTTGACTTTGACTTTTCCTTTAACCTAGATTCGATTTGGCCCTTGTAGGGGTTGTAAGTACAAGTTGATAACTTATAAGGGTTGTTGTGTAGGGATTTAGGAGTCAAGGAGAGCCGAATTTCACACCGAGGACAGTGCAGACACTACACGACTTGGAGGTGAGTTTCCTTCTAGTAAGGGTGGGTCTAGGGCCACAATGCCGACCCACCAGCAAGGGCGTTGTGTAGATGGTTGTCTTCGTGATAATCATCTAGGATTGATGTGCGATATGATTGCTATGCTTCATATGATCATCGTATTTGATATGCTTGTTGTGCTTGATATGTATTAGTAATAACACAGGTGGAATAGTCCCCGGATACCGGTTGAAAGATACCAAAGGGGAGGGTAGCTCCCAGTTACCGGTTGAAAGATACCGAAGGGGAGGGTAGTTCTCAGTTACCGGTTGAAAGTTACCGAAAAGGAGGGTAGTTCCCAGTTACTGGTTGAAAGATACCGAAGGGGAGGGTAGTTCCCAGTTACCGCATGAATGATACCAACGATTATGCATTATTTGGTATGGATATGATGGGGGAACTCTCTAAGATTTGTGCTTACAGTTTCACTTTTGGTTTCAGGTACCTCTTTGTCTAAGGGGAAGGAGCTGGTGGTGTAGCAGCGCATCACACACACATATGGATTCCGCATGGAGATTTCTAGGATTGTACTCTGATTTTTATTAATTTTGATGATATGGTTTTCAGACATGTTGTTATGATTTTTATAAATTCATATGACAATGGCAATGTTTGGTGAACTATGTTATGAATCTCGTAAATAAAAATGAAATTTATGACTTTGAAAATTAGGATGTTACAAGTTGGTATCAGAGCCTTGGTTTGAGGGATTCGGACACACCCTCTGGTGTGTCTGGACTCAAATCGTGGGCTTGAAGGATTTTTACAAGAGAATAGTTTTCTAAAATCAAGGTTAAAGAATTTTGAGAAAAGACAAGGTGTGTGATGCGTGCGAAAGGCCGAGCTCAAGTAAGTTTTCCCCAAGATACCCATACTTGTTATGTGATATGATATGATTAAGAGAACTGCATGCTAGATTAGGGCTAAGGATCTAGGAGGAAGCCTTGTATTCCTGTTATGTGTTTATGAGAACTGCATGCTAAAATTGGGCTAAGGATCTAGGAAGGATGCCTCGTATGCCTACTATAGGAGCTCATTGAGCCATATGTTAGCGTTGTTAGTTAGCATTGAGATAACCTAATTAGGTTATGCTTGATTTGGTTACTCAATGCATGAATGTTGCTTGCTTTTGTGCTATAGGGGTTCTGGCTAACTTTAACTAACTAGTAAGCGAATATGTAACAGTGTTCGCGAGCTAGTTAGGGAAGGTTGGTAGGGACCCCTGTTGCAGCTGATGGCGGAGAGTATGTTGGAGGGTGCCCTAGGAAAGCCTAGTATGAGATCAGTTGGAAAGGGATAATGGTTAAGGGATATAGTGAAGTTGAGGTAATCCTTGAGGAATGTACGGATAGATGTGGAAGGTAGTATAGGCCTGTACTACTGAAGTTGAGGATCTGTAGTTGAGTCAAGGAAGGCCAAGATGGAACCAACAAACTTAGGGAGTGGTGTGACGGACTTTCATGGGCTGAAGGACCCCATTGCTACCTGGAGATGGATTGCAGACATTGAGTCTGCGTCGTTAACAAGTTTCTGTCTGGAGGGGTCGAAGGTACACTTTGTTGCGGGATGTTTGAGGGATAGAGCTAGAGATTGGTGGGAGTCATTTGGTGACTCGTTGGGAGCCCCAACCAACGGGGCTATAACTTGGTCAGATTTTCTAACCCAGTTCAGGGTGGAGTTTACACCAGCTAGCCAGGGAGTTTCTTGATATGAGACAGACGACCAAGACTGTGGCGGAGATCACCGCCAAGTTTCGAGAGAGGGGCTTGTTGGTACCGAAATACGCAGGGGATGAGGAGATGCGGAAGACCTGCTATCATGATATGTTGAGGGCTGCCATTCGGGAGCATGGTAGCTATTCTACTTCCCCGACTCTAGATTCCATGATTGCCAGAGCGAGGGAGATATAGATTGATTTAGAGCACCTCGGGAAGAGGAAAGTAGAGACAGAGTGGGTTGTTGGGGTTTCAGGGAAGAAAGCCAAGGGATTCAATGCTAGGACGAAGGGCCAGTAGGGTCGGGACCGTTGTGGGAAATGTGGTAGATCACATGATGGAGTCTGCTACTCTGGGTCGGGTTCAGGCTGCTATAAATGCGACAACACTAAGAATTTTGGTAGGGATTGTACTGCCCCTGCCCCAACTATTCAGATGTCAGACCTGATTTGCTTCCATTGCAATCAGAGGAGCCATAAAAAGGCCAACTACCCCAGGTTGACAGCAGCAACGCCAGTGGTGGCGCCAACTTCAGCGGCGAAAGGAGTTACGGATGGCCAGAAGGTCAAGCCAGAGGCCCCAATGGTGAGGAGCCGAGCTTTCCATTTGATAGTCGAGGAGGCACGTGCCGCACACGATGTGGTGACAGGTATGATTTCTTCTCCTTAATATTTTATGTTATGGCACTATGATTTTGATATATGTCATATGTGTGCTATGTTTAGGATCGTTCCATGTGAACGGTATCCCAATTCATGTGTTGTTTGATTCGGGTGCTACCCGATCGTTTGTCTCTCTTGCGCTCAGCAAGAGGTTTCCTGAGTCCTCGGGGATGTTAGATTGCCCTCTAGAGGTTGAGATTGCATACGACCGGTCTATGCGAGCATCAGAAGTTTTCAGGGACTGTTCCCTGAGGTTGTACGCGGAGTGTTACTTGGTGGATTTGGTTCCCATACTGTAACACCGTAAATTTCAAAACAATTTTTCTTTTAAAATAATCGTTTAATTCTTAGAAACACTTGTTTAAAAGTTTCATTCATAATCGAATTACAAAACGTAACTCCATTTTCACTTGCATATTAAACCAGGATCCTCAAAACATGATTCTTTCTCCGGTGTGTACAATCAAGCCAGTGCCGTCCTGTGATCCTGTAAAAAACCTGAAACACAACACAAAACACTGTAAGCACGAAGCTTAGTGAGTTCCCCAAAATACCACACATAACACATATTAGCCACTCGAGGCTATAACTCTATGGGTCCGTGCACCCAAACTCTGTGAACCTTTTGGGTTATAACTCTGGGAACCTTCCGGTTCCAACTCTATAAACATGCACAACATAAATCACATAGAAGTAATGCAGTACAACACATCACATACATAGCATACAAGTACTCTTTCACATAACTCTTGTTACCTACTCAAGGTAATAGTATAGTGAGAAGACTCACCTGGCAAGCAGAAAGTAGATATCCCCACACTTGAATCTCGAACTCGCGACCGCCTAACACGTAAGGCAAATACTCTCATGAATATAACTCTCGAGACTAGAATAAATCCTCTCATAACACCCACTTATGGGTAAAAGACTATTTTACCTCTCTCTTGGCCCAAAGGCCACATCGCTGACCAAACCCTAAAAGTCAACGGCCAACCCTTGGTCGAAATCAAAGTCCACAGTCTAAGTCAACCTCTGACTGACCCTACTCGCCGAGTCAACCCTATGACTCGTCGATTTCCCATAATCAGAACTTCACTCAATCTGCGACCTAACTCGCCGAGTCACCCCGAGACTCGCCGAGTCCAACAACTCTGAGTCCACTCGCACACGACTCACCGAGTCATCCATCGACTCACCGATTCCCGACTCAACCAGAGAATATTTGGGACTTTTTGACAAGACTCGTCGAGTCCAAGAACAGACTCGCCGAGTCTACGGTTATCTTCAACCTACTCGCCGAGTTGTTCATACAACTCGTCGAGTTCCAGGCCATCTTCATCCAACTCGTTGAGTCCACCCATGTGACTCGCCGAGTACCACCGGTCTAAATACATTCCGAAGCATTCCAGGCCATGCAACTGCTCCAAGACATAGATCTAGTCTCCTACCACTCATCCATCACGTAAAATGGCAAACTTTACGTGAATCCAAAGAGATCTAAGCCGTTTGCACATTGGGGCTAGGGTTTGGGACATGTAAGCTTCACTAAACACTCCAACACAGGGACTTTCATGCTCTCTGATTCTTCTCCCTTCCAGATCTGAGGTAGCAACCTCAGATCTAACCTCTAGACTTCCCATTTCATCCATAGACAATTTCTCACAAACCCCAAAATGAAGAAACAACATAACAACGGGTCAATAACGAGATATTACCTCTAAGTGATGCCCCAACTGCAATCCAATTCAAATCCAAGCAAAGCCCCTTGCTCCAAGCCTTCAATCTTCCCAAAATTCCTTCAACCATTACTTCTCCAAGCTCCAATCCACTCAACAATGGTGCTTCTCCGTGATTTAGGGTTTTCTGGGGCTCAAGGGGTGATAAAGAGGCTGGGAGGAAAGCATAGTGATCTTTATATAAGGCTCAACCCTGAGAATTAGGGTTTTCTCCACTCAGCGCCTACTCGCCGAGTCCATTACACTGACTCGCCGAGTCGGCCACTTAACACGCGACCAGGTCGCGACTCTACTCGCCGAGTCCGCACATGGACTCACCGAGTCACTCTTTCCCAATTTACTCTTTTAGCCCTTCAACTCTACTCTTGATAATTCGGGATGTTACACATACCTTTGCGGGGGAACAAGGTTATTATAGGCATGGATTAGCTAAGCCCTAATAGGGTGGTGATTGACTGCATGCAACAATTAGTGCAGATCAGAACCCCAAGTGGGGCAGAGCTGGCGATTCAGGGCGAGAGGCAACAACGAGGACCAGTCGTATGCTCAGCAGGGCTAGGCTCTACCTCTATCAGGGTTGCACAAGATATGTCGCCTATGTTATGGATACCTGGGAGGCGAGTGAGACGATGGTGGGAGATGTACCAGTGGTACGAGAGTTCGTGGATGTACTCCCCGAGGAGTTGCCTGGGATACCTTCGAAGAGGTAGGTAGAGTTCAGGATCGACCTAGACCCTGGTGCGGATGCGGTAGCCAATGCATCGTATTAGTTAGCTCCTCCTGAGATGCAAGAGTTTTATGCACAGCTGCAGGAGTTGTTAGACATAGGATTCATTAGACCGAGCAGTTCACCCTGGGGAGCCCCAATTTTATTTGTAAAAAAGAAGGATGGGTCACATTGGATGTGTATAGATTATCGGGAGCTGAATAAGGTAACAGTGAAGAACTGTTACTCACTCCCGAGGATTGACGACCTCTTTAACCAGCTACAAGAAGCATCTTGGCTCTCCAAGATTGATTTGCATTTAGGTTATCATCAGATGAGTGTTAGAGAGGAGGATGTGCAGAAGACTACTGTTCAGATACATTATGGTCACTATGAGTTCATGGTGATGACTTTCGAGCTCACCAATGCTCTTGCCGTATTCATGGATCTCATGAACCGTGTATGCAGACCGATGTTGGATCTGTCTGTGATAGTTTTCATTGATAATATCTTGGTCTATTCCAAGATGTGAGAGCAGCATGAGGAGCACTTGTGGGAGGTTCTGGGTACCTTGAGGAGGGAAAGCTTATACGCTAAGTTCTCCAAGTGCGAGTTCTGGTTGCGTGAGGTGCAGTTTCTTGGGCACCTTTTTAACCAGGATGGGATTTCGGTTAACCCGGCCAAGGTGGAGGCCGTGATAAGATGGGAGGTTCCGAGGTCTCCATCCGATATTCGTAGCTTTCTGGGATTGGCAGACTATTATCGGAGGTTCATTTTGGTCTTTTCCAAGATAGTCGTGCCCCTGACCAGGTTGATGAGGAAAGTCGTAGTCTTTCGTTGGGTGCCTGAGTAGTGGACCGCATTCGAGACATTGAGGCAGAGATTGTGCAAGGCACCAATCTTAGCCCTACCAGAGGGAATGGATGATTTTGTTGTATATTGCAATGAGTCCATCTTGGGTTTGGGCGTGATATTGATGCAGAGAGGACGTGTGATCGCTTACGCTTCGAGGCAGCTGAAGCCTCACGAGGCGAGCTATCTAACACATGATTTGGAGTTGGGGGCTATTGTTTTCGCCCTCAAGATTTGACATCATTACTTTTATGGGCTTCGTTTTACCATCTACACGAACCACAAGAGCCTAACGTATTTCATGGACCAGCCAAATCTGAACATGAGGCAGTGTCGGTGGCTTAATGAGGTAAAGGATTATGATTGTGAAATCCTATACCATCCGGGGAAGGCCAATGTCATGGCCGATGAGCTTAGCCACAAGGCAGCATCGATCAAGGACATCTGTCTGAGGATGATAGTTATGACTTCGTTGTTGGAGTAGATTTGGGAGGCCCAATAGGAGGCTATAAATAAGGAACATTGGAAGAGTGAGCGAATTGTGTGTCTGGTTTCCTCCTTCGAATATGATAGCCGGGGATTTTTGACTCTTCACTATAGGGTGTGGGTCCCATATCATGGAGGTGTGTGCTAGGTATTGATGGAGGAGGTGCATGAATCCAGTTTTTCTATCCTGCAGGAAGGTCAAGGCTAAGAACAAGAGACCTCATGAAAAGGTCCAACCGTTGGATGTATCACTGTGGAAATGGGAGGATATCACTGGATTTTATCACGAAGCTTCCCAGAACCGCATGGGGAGTAGATTCGATTTGGGTCATCGTTGATCGATTGACCAGGAGTGCACATTTTATTCCAATTCAGGAAAGCATTTCAGCCGAAAAGTTGGTCTACAACTATATCAAGGTGGTAATTGCATGGCACGGGGTGCCAATTTCAGTGATTTCTGACAGGGATATATGGTTCACTTCCAGGTTCTGGAAGAAGTTTCATGACTAGCTAGGTACTCGTTTGCACTTTAGCACCACCTTTCCCGCGCAAACGGCTGGTCAGAGCGAACGGACCATCCAGACTTTAGAGGATATGTTGCGGGTGTGTGTTTTGTACTTCAGAGGTAGTTGAGATACTTACCTTCCACTGGCGGAGTTCTCTTATAATACCAACTATCATGCGAGTATCGACCGTCCTCCTTTCGAGATATTGTATGGGAGGAAGTGTAGGACCCCGATATGCTGGGGTGAGGTGGGTCAGAGGGTCATGGGGACTACTGAAGTGGTACTCAAGACTATGGAGAGGATCCAACAAGTTCGTTGTAGGCTTCAAACTGCCTAGAGTCGGCAGAAGAGCTATGCCGACAAATATCAATCAGACCTGGAATTTCGGGTCGTGGATATGGTGCTCCTGAAGGTGTCGCCTTGGAAGTGTGTCATTCGATTCAGGAAATGGGGCAAGCTGGCCCCCCGGTAGGTTAGACCCTTCAGGGTTGTAGCCCGGGCGAGCAAGGTGGCATATAGACTGGATCTGCTGGCCAAACTCAATCAGATTCATAACAATTTTCACGTTTCCCAGTTACGGGTGTCTGGTGGATGACTCGGCAGTGGTTCCATTGGAGGATATTTAAGTTGATGACAACCTAAATTACATCGAGCGGCCAATGGTGATCATTGACAGGAAAACGAAGAATCTGAGACACAAGAGAATGCAACTGGTAAAGGTGCAGTGGCAACACCGCAAAGGCTCGGAATGGACCTGGGAGCCGGAGGATGAGATGAGGGAGCATTACCCCGAGCTTTCTCAGGACCCAGCACCAGACTTCGAGGATGAAGTCTAAAATAAGTGGGGGAGATTTGTAACACTTAATTCCTGGTACGTAGTTAATTCTAGAAATGTTTATATTTTCACTGGGGCTCGACGCGTTGGTGGCCTAACTCGTCGAGTAGAGTCGTGACCCGTAGGAAGTCTAAGTGACCTACTCGACGAGTCGGGAGACCGACTAGGAAAGTAAGTGTTGTTTGAGTGAAACCCTAAATTTGACGATTTGCATCCTATTTAAACAACTAATATTTCCCCATCTCAGCCTCTATCGTCCCTTATACTTCCAGAAAGCATTATCTTGAAACCCTAGCCTTGTTTGAGTGTTATAAGGCCGTTTTGTGCATTTTGGTGGATTGTGAAGCTTAAAAAGAGGATAGGAGCTTGGGAGTTCAAGTTAGAGTTTGGAGATCCAGAGAGTGTGTTCCATTTCCATCTTATTTAAGGTAAAAAGCTCCTATCTTGATCTTCCATGTAATTAATCATCTTTAGGGCTTGGATCTTGGTGTATTTAGGGCTTTCTAAGCCATTTTCAAGTTGTGAAGTGCATTATGGAGTTATGACTTCAGATCTGGGGCCATTAGGGGTCTTTATGGCATAAAGATGCCAACTTTGGTTCCATAGACACCCCATGCACCTTGTAGCCCATCTTTTATGGATTATTGAGCCAAAGAACCCATGCATGTGCACCAAGCTTGAGGCTTTACGTGTAAAATGGACATTGGGAGGCCAGATCTATGGTTTTGATATGTTAAGACCCATTTGAATCGACTATATAGTAATGGTCAAGGATGGACTCATCGAGTCGTTCTTAGGACTCAGCGAGTAGGGGTGTAATGACCACCAAATCCCTTCTATCGAGGGACCAAATGATAGTATGGAAGGTCCCTATTATGTTTAGGCTCTTAAGGGACCTGAGAATCATGGGACTCGATGAGTGTTAGAACAAAATCGGCGAGTTCAAGGCAATCTCCCAATATTTGAAGATGGACTCGATGAGTTGTTCTTATAACTCGCCGAGTCATAGACTGGACACATTCATATGCTGCAGATGAACTCGATGAGTTCAAGGAAGAACTCGGAGAGTCGGATGAAGATTGACTGAAGTGTTGTTGAAGGTGAACTCGTCGAGCTCTACTAGACACGACGAGTGGGGATGGGTTTGTAGTATTCTATGGACGAAGGGACTCGACGAGTTGGCGGACCAACTCGGCGAGTTTGGTCAACCAAAAGATGACTTGACTAGGATTTGAGTACAAGTTGATAACTTAGAGGGGTTGTTGTGTAGAGATTGAGGAGTCAAGGAGAGTCGACTTTCACACAGAAGACAGTACAGACACTACACAACTTGGAGGTGAGTTTCCTTCTACTAGGGGTGGATCTACGACCACAATGCCGACCCACCAGCAAGGGGGTTGTGTATATTTTTTTTCTTTGTGATAATCATCTAGGATTGATGTGCGATATGATTGCTATGCTTGATATGATCATTGTATTTGATATGCTTGATATGTATTAGTAATAGCAGGGGTGGAATAGTCCTCGGATACCGGTTCAAAGATATTGAAGGGGAGGGTAGCTACTGATTACCAGTTGAAAGATACCAAAGGGGACGGTAGTTACCAGTTACCAGTTGAAAGATACCGAAGGGGAGGGTAGCTCCCTGATGGGTTTTAGCCATAAGAACTTTCCTATGTGCGCATGCAAAACCCTAATGCTTGGATCTAGGCTTTCTAATTAAACATGCTTTGAATCCAAGACTTCTAATGGCTAATTAGGTTAAATAACAATATTGAAACAGATCTAGAATCATACCTTTGAGTTCCTTGTTGATCTTGTTGTCTTGGAGCTTCTAGAGTCACAAATGTCACTCCTCTAATGGTTTACAAACACCAATAGCAAGCAAGATGATTTAGGAGAGAGGAGAGGGGAGGAATTCGGCCAGAGGTTCCTTGCTTAAGGTTGTGTGTCGAATTCCCTCACCCCTAGGGTCTATTTATACTTGTAGACTCCTTAAGGGTTACAACCTAAACCCTAATTGGATAATCTTCTCTTAAGGCTATCCAAATCCATTCCATAGATAACCCTATGGACGATTTTAGCTATCCTAAAGCTCTTAGAATCCGTCCAAAGTATATCCAAATGGATTTACAGTCCAAAGTCTAACTATCAAACAATTGACAGTTTATACCCTCTTATTTAATTAATCTCTTTAAGTCACCAAATTAATACCAATTAATTTATGACTTATATTAATCAAATAGCCATATATTATTCCGTATAATATTTACTCTCTCTTAACAAATCATCCTTCAAGTTGCTATGGTGAAGGCAACCGAAAAGGACCATGCACAACCGAATATACTTACAGCCTTAGACACTATTCCAACAGTCTCCCACTTGGATAAGTCTAGTAACTATACAAGTACAATTCAGTTTGCAATCGTAGCTCTCAAAGACGCTGTCAACTTTGATCTAATCAATCTTGTCCTTTAGATAAGGGATCGTACAGTCCTCTGTTAGATATCATGCTGACAATCCTATGGAATGGTTAGTCTAGCATTTAGATTTCTCGATCTCCGATTTATTCGACATAGAACTTAATCGAACACATCAATTCAGTTCTGACCGGGCCCGGCACATAAGTCAAATCAAATCATCGAGTGGCCAAGATATCTCTTCTACCCTCTTAGGATAAAATTTACAGATAAACTTCGACTTATATGCATTTACTTATTCATTAACCAACTATACACAACAATGCGTTTTATAACACCAAGTTACTGATGCGTTTTCGCATTATCAATGCACAATCAATTAACAAATAATAAACCATATATCTAGGTTTTAAGACTATATGATATTATCGTCTTGCGATCACCTTTTATATCGTATTCCATAAAGTGATTCCAGCAAGCGCGGGTTTATTCCAATGCTCAAAACCAGTTCATAAGCACTCATGAACGTTGCAGCAACCCTTGCTATGTCTAACACCATTTAGACATTCTACACACCAATTCATGACAATCTTCATTCATATCTACTCCCAACATATGAACGATTGTGGACCATTTGAATAATTCGATTATTCCTAATAAACTCAATTATTCTGGAAGTCAAAACATGCAAAGTGAAACAATAGTTAAACAACTAACATGTGACAGTAACTTTACTCATAAATAAAACTCCTTTATTTAATCATCAAATGTTAATTACATTTATCTATTAAACGTTTCTAATACTATCTAATCTATGCTAATATCATCCTTCAGCCCAATACTCCTAGCATGCTGCAAGTGCTTAACCCTACTCAGTCCCTTCGTAAGCGGATCTGCTGGGTTATCTTCTGATGATATCCTCTTTACTACGAGCTGTCCTTCTTCTACACGATGTCTAATGAAATGATATTTTCTGTCGATATGTCGAGATCTACCATGATCCCTCGGTTCCTTGGTCAAGGCAACCGCACCTTCGTTATCACAGAAAATCTCCATGGGCTCCTTTATGGCCGGCACAACTCCAAGATCACCGATGAAGTTCTTTAGCCATATTGCCTCCTTCGACGCTTCGCTCGCTGCGATGTACTCTGATTCGCACGTTGAATCAACTACGGTTTCCTGCTTGGAACTTTTCCATGTCACTACTCCTCCATTTAAGGTAAAGACTCAGCCCGACTGCGAACGGTAGTTGTCCCTGTCGGTCTGAAAGCTGGCGTCACTATACTCTCGCACTTTCAAGTCATCACTCCCTCCAAGGACTAAGAACCATTCTTTCGTCCTCCGAAGGTACTTAAGGATGTTCTTCACCGCAATCCAATGTGCTTTGCCAGGGTTCCCTTGATATCTGCAAACCATGCTCAAAGCGAAGGCTACATCAGGGCGTATACAAGTCATAGCGTACATGATTGAGCCAACTGCGGAAGCGTATGGTACTCGGCTCATTTCTGCTATCTCAGCTTCGGTACTCGGACTTTGAGTCTTACTCAACTTGGCATTTCCTTCTATCGGTAATTCTCCCTTCTTTGAGTTTTCCATACTAAAACGTTTTAGTACCTTCTCTAAGTAAGTATTCTGACTAAGTCCAATTAGTCTCTTACTTCTTTCTCTTACTATCCTTATTCCCAAAATGTAAGAAGCCTCTCCGAGGTCCTTCATAGCGAAGCACTTCCCGAGCCAGGACTTAACCTCCTGCAGAGTCGGGATGTCATTTCCTATGAGTAATATGTCATCGACATATAGAACGAGAAAGCTTACTATACTACCACTGGCTTTGACATATACACAAGATTCGTCTTCGCTTCGTACAAATCCAAACTCTTTGACTTTCTCATCGAAGCAAAGATTCCATCTGCGAGACGCTTGCTTAAGTCCATAAATGGACTTCTCAAGCTTACACACTCTATTCGGATGCTTCGGATCCACAAACCCCTCTGGCTGAGCCATATAAACATCCTCAGCCAACTTTCCGTTAAGGAAAGCAGTCTTGACATCCATTTGCCAAATCTCATAATCATGAAATGCGGCAATTGCTAGCATCACTCTAATAGATTTTATCTTCGCAACTGGTGAGAAGGTCTCATCATAGTCAACTCCGGGAGTTTGAGTAAAGCCCTTCGCGACCAATCGCGCTTTATATGTGTGTACGTTCCCATCCACGTCGGTCTTCTTTTTGAAGATCCATTTGCACCCAACGGTCTTACGTTCGGGCACATAATCAACCAAATTCCAAACTTGGTTATCGTACATGGATTGGATCTCGCTATCCATTGCCTCTTTCCATTTCGCACACTCCGGGCCTGCCATGGCTTCCTTATAGCTATTAGGTTCATCAAGATTTACTAGTGTACCATCACTAATATACGTGTCCCCTTTGGTAGTAATATGAAAACCATAAAACTGGGGTTGAACTCTAACTCTATCGGAACATCTAAGAGGTAAGGATTCGTCAATCGGTTCAACCGGAGTTTCCTCCTCGGGTTGAATGCCAGCGGTAGAGGTTCCTTCATCTATCGACTCTTGAATCTCTTCAAGTTCGATTTGCCTCCCACTGTCTCCTTGGCTTATGAGTTCTCGCTCTTGGAAAACTCCTCTCCTCGCAACAAAGACAACATTGTCTTTCGGTCTATAGAAGAGATATCCAAAGGATGTCTGCGGGTAGCCGATGAAAATACATCGCTCACTTCGAGGTTCAAGCTTGTTGTGAGTATCTCGTCTTACGAAAGCCTCGCAACCCCAAACCTTGATATGTGCCAACGAGGGAGCTTTCCCCGTCCACATCTCGTGAGGTGTTTTGGCAACCTTCTTAGTAGGGACTCGGTTAAGGATATGGGCGGCAGTCTTTAAGGCATACCCCCAAAAGAAGATAGGTAGTGAAGCACGACTCATCATAGAGCGAACCATATCCAATAAGGTTCGATTACGCCTTTCTACCACACCATTCAACTGCGGTGTCCTAGGAGGCGTCAATTGCGAAACTATTCCACACTCCTTGAGATAATCGTGGAATTCAAGACTTAGGTACTCTCCTCCTCGATCGGATCGAAGCATCTTGATTTTCCTGCCCAATTGATTCTCCACTTCATTCTTTAACTCTTTGAACTTTTTAAAGGTTTCTGACTTTTGCTTGATTAAATAGATATACCCATATCTACTATAATCATCGGTAAAAGTCACATAGAAGCGGTTCCCATCCTTCGTGGTTGATCTAAAGGGTCCACATACATCGGTATGTATTAGGTCCAATAGCCCCTCACCCCTTTCACAAGTACTCGTGAAGGGTGACTTAGTCATCTTTCCAAATAAACAAGACTCGCATATGTCATCTTCCCTAAGGTCGAATGACTCCAACACTCCATCCTTTTGGAGTTGGGCTATGCGTTTCTTGTTGACATGTCCAAGACGACAATGCCACAAGGATGCTTTATCCATACTAGTGGAAGAATCAATATTCAAAACATCATTTCCTAAGTTATCAACAATCATAACAGTTTCATATATTCCATTACATGGTATAGCTTCAAAGTAAAAGACACCATTTAGATAAGCCAAAATAGAACCATTCTCCTTATTAAAAGAAAATCTAAATCCTTGTCTATATAAACCATGAAATGAAATGATGTTTCTAGCAAATTCTGGCGAATAGCAACAATTGTTCAAATCTAAACACAAATTATTCCTAAGCACTAAAGAATACACTCCAATCTTGGTCACAGGCGACGATCTTCTATTCCCCATGATTAGATTGATCCTTCCTTGCTCCACGTCCCTACTTCTTCTTAGTCCCTGCAAATTAGAACAAATGTGATAACCACAACCGGTATCAAGGAACCAAGAAATAGCATGATTAGAATCGTTAGATTTGATTGTGTATATACCTGCGAAAGATGGCTTGATCTTTCCTTCCTTGATGGCTTGCAGGTAATCCGGGCAGCTTCTCTTCCAATGTCCTATCTTGTGGCAGTGGTGGCACTCTGGCTCCTTCGGGTTAGAGCAGGGCTTAGAGGGATCAAATTTGGTCCCACTAGAAGAGGAACCATCTCGGGCTTTCACCTTGCGATAGTTGTTCGAAGAAGCTTTCCTCTTCTTTCCCGTCCCTTGACCAATAGCCAAGACAGGAGCAGCGGATGGATTGGGAGTTGGTGCAACAGACTTGTCCTTGAAGTTGCTCTCAGCAACCCTCAAGAGACCTTGGAGTTTGCTTAGGGTGACCTCCTCTTTGTTCATGTGGTAGGTCATCCTAAATTGATTGTACATCAGAGGCAAAGAGTGAAGCACCATGTCGATCGCCAAGTCTTCACCAAAGTCAACATTTAACTTGCGAAGGCGGTCGACATACCTTTGCATCTTTTGCAGGTGCACGGTAAGAGATTCTCCATGACCCATTTTAGCGGAGATCATGTTAGTGAAAATCTCGTAACGCTCTTGTCTCGCGTTTTGGTGGTACCTCTCCAACAAGTCTTGATGCATCTCGTATGGATACATGTCCTCGTAGAACTTTTGGAATTCGTAGTTCATGGTGGTGATCATGATGCAATGTACCTTCGTTGCATCTCGCTCATGAGTTTCAAAGGCGGTGATTTCGGCGGGAGTAGCAACTTCGGGGTTGATTTTCTCGAGCTTCTCATCGAGGACATACTCTTTATCCTCATAGCGAGCAATGGTGCGAATGTATCTTATCCATTCGCTAAAGTTTGTTCCATCGAAGGTGTCCTTTTGGCAAAGGCTCATCAACGTGAAAGAACTAGTAGCAGCGTTGTTTGCTTTTGACATCTATAGAAAGGACAAAGATAGATTAGAACAAGAATCCCTAATTATCACCCAATAAGAAAAATTAGGGCTAGGATCCAACAATAACATTTACATACTAGAAAAGGGATGCCGTAATCTAACATGCAAATAAATTGAAGGTAAGTGAATGACGATTCACTAATTCTCCATTACAAAAACTTAAAATATTAGTCCTAAGTGTTTTTTTGAGAATTCCTAGGTTCGGATGAGATTCATTGAACTATTCAATGGCATGTTTAAATCTCGATATGCCCCTCTTGTTTGTGACTGGGATGCTGAGGATCACAAAGCGGGTGTGAATTACCATGCAAATTCACATGGTGCCTTCATTGTAATGATCACTTATTTGATGTGCCGGTAAACCACACACGCTCCATCAAACTATGATAAACAATGAATCACCCTTTGCCACCTTCGCTTAGAACCAATTAGTGTGCCGGTAAACCACACACGCTCCACTAACATCTTAGCAAGGTGCAAAGTGTAATTTCATGGGATTGCATCAATTCACTTTTCCTAAAGTAACTAAGATTGGGAAATTTTTAAAAACATTTAGTTACTTCGTATTTCTTATTATACTTTTAATGAGAAGATGAGGTTGCCCTATCCTACCCGTTCGGCTAACGACCCTCCACCAATCAAGCAAGCGGTGGGTGTGAGTGTACACCCATTAAGCACCATTTTATAGGCCGCAACCTTATACCCACCTTATAGATCGGCTTCGTGAATGAGGCCTACTAACGGTAAGACTAGCATTTAGTTATACATATATATATATATATATATATATATATATATATATATATATATATTATACTAGTAATATCATATTAGTATAGGGGTGTATTTTAAACTTTTCAAAATCTAGGGTTTGAAATTTAAGTTGTCTAAATTAAAACTTTTGATCACAAATATAAATTTCAAAACTTTAGGGTAGGTTTTAAACATTTAAAACATGAAGGATCAAATAACAAATAATTCCAATTAACAATTAATATCCTAATTATCTTTATTTGATTTATCTAAGATTTCTTTCAAGATAATTACCAAAATAATTAATCATTATCATATAAGGAAATTAAATATTTTATTAGATGATAAATATCTTTAATTAGATCAAGATAATAGTCATATTTATCAAAAAATCGGATTTAGATTGATCTAATATGATTAAGGTAAGTTTCCATAAGATAATTATGAAAAAATCCCGAATCTGGCCATTCCTGACGCCTGGACTCGCCGAGTGCACAAGGGGACTCGCCGAGTCAGGCCTACTCGCCGAGTCCACCTTGGAACTCGCCGAGTCAGTGACTCAAAAACCCAAAAAATCGAATTTTGCAGGTTTGTTTCAGTTAATCAAGCAACAATTTAAAGAAAACCAAGCTAGGCTCTAATACCACTGATGAGTTTTAGCCATAAGAACTTTCCTATGTGCGCATGCAAAACCCTAATGCTTGGATCTAGGCTTTCTAATTAAACATGCTTTGAATCCAAGACTTCTAATGGCTAATTAGGTTAAATAACAATATTGAAACAGATCTAGAATCATACCTTTGAGTTCCTTGTTGATCTTGTTGTCTTGGAGCTTCTAGAGTCACAAATGTCACTCCTCTAATGGTTTACAAACACCAATAGCAAGCAAGATGATTTAGGAGAGAGGAGAGGGGAGGAATTCGGCCAGAGGTTCCTTGCTTAAGGTTGTGTGTCGAATTCCCTCACCCCTAGGTTCTATTTATATTTGTAGACTCCTTAAGGGTTACAACCTAAACCCTAATTCGATAATCTTCTCTTAAGGCTATCCAAATCCATTCCATAGATAACCCTATGGACGATTTTAGCTATCCTAAAGCTCTTAGAATCCGTCCAAAGTATATCCAATTGGATTTACAGTCTAAAGTCTAACTATCAAACAATTGACAGTTTATACCCTCTTATTTAATTAATCTCTTTAAGTCACCAAATTAATACCAATTAATTTATGACTTGTATTAATCAAATAGCCATATATTATTCCTTATAATATTTAGTCTCTCTTAACAAATCATCCTTCAAGTTGCTATGGTGAAGGCAACCCAAAAGGACCATGCACAACCGAATATAGTTACAGCCTTAGACACTATTCCAACACTCCCAGTTACCAGTTGAAAGATACCGAAGGGGAGGTTGATTCCTAGTTACCGGTTGCAAGATACCAAAGATTATGCATTATTTGGTATGGGTATGATGGGGGAACTCACTAAGCTTTGTGCTTACAGTTTCCGTTTTGGTTTCAGGTACCTCTTCGTATAAGGGGAATGGGCCGGCGGTGTAGCAGCGCATAGCACACATACACATATGGATTCCGCGTGGAGATTTCTGGGATTGTACTTTGATTTTTATTACTTTTGATGATATGGTTTTTCAGACACATCGTTATGATTTTTATAAATTGGTATGACAATGGAAATGTTTGGAAAACTATGTTATGAATCTCGTAATTAAAAATGAAAATTTTGGTCTTGAAGATTGGGATGTTACAGAAATGGGCCCTCTTGTTCAATCGATCCATGGTGACCCAAACCGAATCGACTCCCTTGTGGTCTTGGGAAGCTTCTTGATAAAATCCATAGTAATATTGTCCCACTTCCACACAGGGATATCCAATGGTTGCATCTTTCCTTGAGGTCTTTGATGCTAGGCCTTGACCTTCTTGTACGTCAAGCACCGCTCCATGTACCAAGCTATGTTCTGCTTCATGCAGGGCCACCAATCATCAGGGCAAAGATCCTGATGCATCTTCGTCACTCCAGGATGGATGGAGAACCTCAACTTGTGGGCCTGATCCATCATAGCCTAGCACACCCCTCCCCAATATGAAACCCACACCCTCCTATGTAGGGTCAGCAGCCCATGATTGTCATGATCAAATGAGGCCATCTGGCGTATGATCCTCTCACACTTCCGACGCTCCTCCTTCATACCCTTGATCTGCGCCTCACCGACCCGCGCTAAAAGCGGAGTCAGTACTGTCATCCGCAAGCAGATGTCTCTGATTGAGCTGCCTTACTGCTAAGTGCATCGGCCACATCATTGGCCTTCCCTAGGTGTTAAAGGATCTCACGGTCATAATCCTTCACCACATCTAACCACCGACGCTGCCTCATGTTCATATTCGTCTGATCCATGAGGTACTTCAAGCTCTTATGGTCCGTGTAAATGGTACAATGAACCCTATAGAGGTAATTCCACCAAGTCTTGAGGGCAAAAAGAACCGCCCCCAACTCCAAATCATGCGTTGGCTAGTTCACCTCGTGAGGCTTCAGCTGCCTCAAGGTGTAGGTAATGACGTTCCCTCTTTGCATCAACACTACGCCAAAACCCGAGATGGAAGCATCACCATATACTATATAATCCTCAATGCCCTCTGGCAGGGATAATATCGGTGCCTCGTATAACCTCTGTCTCAAAGTCTCGAATGTTTCCTTCTTCTCAGGCCCCCATCGAAAGACAACAACCTTCTTTGTTAGCTAGGTTAGGGGTATCACTATCTTGGAGAAATCCTGAATGAATATCCGATAATAGCCTGCTAGCCTGAGGAAACTCTAAATCTCAGATGGAGACTTCAAAACTTCCGATCTCATCATGACCTCCACCTTGGTTGAATCGACTAGAATGCCGTTCAGGTTGACAAGGTGCCCAAAGAGATGCAACTCACGTAACCAGAACTCACACTTGGAGAACTTGACGTACAAGCTCTCCCTCCTCAGGGTATCTAACACCTCTCGTAGGTGCTCCTCGTGCTGGTCCTTCATCTTGGAGTAAACCAAGATGTCATCAATGAAGACTATCACAGACCAATACAATATTAGTCTGCATACATAGTTCATGAGGTCCATAAACGCGGCAGGAGCATTGGTGAGCCCAAACATAATCACCATGAACTCGTAATGGCCATAGCAAGTTCGAAAAGTAGTCTTCTGTACATTGCCCTCTCTGACTCTCATCTAGTGGTAGTCTAAACATAAAGCAATCTTGGAAAACCAAGATGCACCATATAGCTGGTCGAAGAGGTTATCAAACCTTGGGAGTGGGTATCAAAATGCACCATATAGCTGACCGTTACCTTATTCAACTCTCGGTAGTCTATACACATCTGGTGTGATCCGTCCTTCTTCTTCACAAATAGAACCGGGGCTCCCCAGGGTGAATTGCTCAGTCTAATGAATCCCTTATCTAATAGCTCCTTAGATGTATAAGTAACTCCTGCATCTCGGGATGAGCCAACTGATATGGGGCCTTGGCTATAGGAGTTGCACCCGAAGTCAGGTCAATCTTGAACTCCACTTGTCTCTCTAGAGGTATCCCAAGCAAATCCTCCAGGAAAACATCCGGATACTCCTGCACTACTGGAACATCATCAAAATTCGCCTTACCATTCTCTTGGGTATCCATAACGTAGGCGACATAACCTACACATCCCTACTGTAGGTAGCGCCTCGCCCTCGCTGTTGAGCACACAGTTGGCCGACGTTGCGGTCTCTCTCCCTGAATCACCAGCTCTCCCCCACTTGGGGTCCTAACACGAACCAACTGCTGCTCACACTCAATCACTACCCCATTCGAGCTCAGCCAATCCATGCATATAATGACCCTGTTTCCGCACAAAGGAATGGGAACCAAATCCTTGAGATAATGCTCATCATGCATCCTCAAGAAAAAATCTATGTAAACCTCTGATGCTCGGAAGGACCGGTCGTTAGTAATCTTGACCTCTAAAGAACAGTCTAACATGCCCGAAGAATCAGCAAACCTCTTGCTAAGTGCAAGAGATATGAATGATCGGGTAGCCCACGAATCAAATAATACCTCAACTGGGATACCGTTCACATAGAACAATCCTAAACAAAACACATAAACATAAATATCATAACTGAAATGTAATAAGAGTTAGGGAGAAGAAAACATACCCGTCATCACATCCACTGCGACACACACCTCCTCAGCGGTCAGCTAGAAGGCTCGACTCCTCACCACTGGAGCATCTGTCTTGTCCTATCGGCCATCCATGATCAGCATGGTCATTGGTGTTGGTGCCACCACTTGCAATGCTTGTACCAATCTCAGGGAGATGGCCTTTTTATGGCCCTGATGATTGCAATAAAAGAAAATCAGGTCTAATGTCTGAAAGGTAGGGGTAAGGACAGTACAATCCCTTCTAAAGTGCCCAAGATTGCCGCACTTATAGTAACCCGATCCCCCTAATCTACAAGAAGTTCATAGTTTCTTGTGTATCACAGGGTATTACCAGAGATTCATTAAATATTTTTCACATATAGTGTACCTATCGCAAGTCTTACATGAAAGGAAGCAAAGCTCGAATTGGGTGAAGCCCAAGAAAAAGTTTTCTCAACTTTAAAAGATCTTTTGACTCATGCTCTGATCTTATCACTACCAAATGGTGATAATGGATTTTTCGTGTACAGCGATGCTTCAAGGTTGAGACTCAGTTGCGTATTGATGCAATGTGGTAGAGTAATAGCCTATTCCTCAAGACAACTAAAAGATTATGAAAAGAATTATCCCACTCATGACCTCGAACACGTTGCAGTAGTACTTACCCTAAAACTTTAGAGGCATTATCTTTTTGATACAAAATGCCAATTGTTTACCGACCACAAAAGTCTCAAGTATATATTCGGTGAGAAAACTTTAAATATGAGACAACAACGAGCCATGGAGCTGAGCAAAGACTATGACTATGAAATCTTGTATCATCCTGGAAAGGCTAGATGAACTTAGTAGAAAGGTTTATCATAATAGTGTGTGTTATGTTATTACTCAAACTACAATAAAGTTCACTATTCTTAATGAGCTAGAAAAATAGCAAGTAGAGGCCTTAAAGCCAGAAAATGTGAAGAAGGAAGGGATGATACATTATGTTAATATTTTACTTAATGATCCATTTGGATTGAAGTATTTAAGAATCGGCTATAGATTCCAAATATTGGTGGATTAAGACAGAATAATTTAGATGAAGCCCATAAGTCTAAACTATCAATACATCCAGGTACTAGTAAAATATACTATGATGTACGTGCTAATTATTAGTGGCCAAGATTAAAGAGAGACATTGGAAGATATGTACAGGAATGTTTGGTATGCTTACAAGTCAAACCGGAACACCAAAATCCAGATTAGTGGCCAAGATTAGTATCCCCATGTGGAAATGAGAAGAGCTATCCATGGATTTTATTACCAAATTGCCAAAGATTGCAAGACAGAATGTTATCATTTTGGTAATTGTTGACTGACTGACTAAGAGTGCAAATTTTCTTGCCATGCATGAAATAGCTCCAATGGAGAAACATGCACAAGTATACTTGGACGAAATTGTTGCAAGATATGGTGTGCCACTAAAGATTATTTCCGATCATAATACTCGCTTCACTTCTCATTTCTGATCATAATACTCGCTTCACTTCTCATTTTTTGGACGAGTATGCCATGGTGTGGCACTAAAGATTATTTCTTAGGCCTAAAGGTGTTCAGTCCATAAATCATGAGACTTTTAGATCACACAAGGTGATTCTTTTAGCCTTGCATTATTCTAATGTTTTAAACTAGCTTTAAATAAAATATCATTGTATTCATTAGAATATCGTTTCACCTATTATATAATCAGATATACATTTAAATTATCCAAGACTTCCTAGAAGTCACGAATAACTATTCCTAGTTTGATGTTAGAAACATATCAAGCATTACGATGATGCATTTACTAGGTATCATGGTCAGGCTTAATTTCTCAAAGCAAATAGTTTAGGACTAGGACCCTTAAGTGTATACAATTTCATATCTCCTACGAGATTGTCTCTTAAGATATGAGCCCATTCATTGAAGTTGTATCTATTTAATGTTATTGTTTCATTGAGTTATTAAAGAAAACGACAATTCATGATAATGAGAATGGATTATTTAACTATAAAATTTTAACAAAATTCATTTAGTATTTTCAATATTTAATCTGTAATAATTAATACCCTTTTAGTTTCCAAAAACATTAATTATCAAAGTCTAGGATCCAAGTTGAAAAACAAATAAATGGTTAAGTATCATTTATCCCATCCATTTGAATTCAACTCGGTAGATATCGATTATCAATTATATATTGCTATATAATTCATAGATCTAAGGGATCGTTAATAACAAATTTAATTAGACATGTTTGATCTCATCTATGCCTCAGAACTTTCTTGCTTAAGTATCCTTTATCACAAAAGATTTTCGATCAAATCGTCCAATTTGAAAATTTTGGGTAATCGGCCTATAACTTGGTTATATAAATCGCAAATACACCTCAGCCATCAAAAAATAACAATAAGCGGTTAGGAATCCTTTATCCCACTAGTGCATACAAGAGACGTGCGGGTGTTTTTCAAAAGGATTGCATGGATTTGAGGTATGTAAAAAGGGTCTTTATATGTTTTATAAATCTAGTTTAAAAAACACATGATATCATGGTTATTACATGCATATAATAAACCATGGTATCAAATTTCAAAAGAAAATCACTTTTAAAGGTTTTATATAAAAAGCTAGTCTTTTTTTATATATAATTAGACGCAATTCTATTTTAATAACCGATATTAAGTATGAATGCATTTGAACCTTTTATATCTTTAGTAAAACTTCCTTTTATTACTTATATATTTGGAGTTTGCATAAGTTATAAATATAACCATTTTAAAATTTATAATGGAGTATTTCAAAATTTGTCGTTATTAACGATTTTATAAAACTGACTTTTATTTTAAAATAATAACTTGTTACAATTTGTGTACAATTTTGAAAACCCAAAATCCATGTTATATTTATTTTGTCCAAAATTATTTTTTAGCATGTAAAAAACTAATTTATCAACTATACAAAATAATTGCATAAAATAAACACAAAATATGCATAAAAAGATATATGCATAAACATAATCATCTAATGATATTTTTGTGAGCCAACAGAAAACACCAAGTCCATTCCTAAAGGGACATTTAAGGGGGCCAAAAACTTCTTGTAATGTTGTTGTAGAAGCTCCCACTTGAGTAAACACCTATTGCTTATAAAATATTGGAAAATCTTCTTGAAGACTAAAATTCAACAACTGTCGCTAAAAGGCAACATCCCTTTATGAACATCATTAGTGACAGTTTTCAGAAAATGTCAGAAAATCATACACACATTTTAGACTTGAAAATTGCTCTTTTGTCTTCAAAAAAATGGTTCCAACTTTCTTGTTACATTTTTGTACAAATACATTAATTCTAAAAACTAATCTATTACTTTACAAAGTAACCAAGAAAAGCTAATATATTTGATTATTACATACCATGTGAATAAATAAATTATTACAACCATTTTATAACAAAACATAACCAACACAACAACATAATAACACATTGGTCATTGGCTAGTTTATGCACATCATGTACATCAATATATACATCAAACAACATTTGTTTTTCAAAGACAATTTAAATGACAAAAGGTGCATGAAGCTTTTGACGCATAACAAAAAACAAGTTGCCATAAAAAATATGTATGAACTTATTTTTATACAAAAACAAGTTATCCATAATCTCCAAAAACTAAGATTTCCAAAAATCAAAAATCTAACCAACTTGCAAGATGTCTTTGATACTAATTGTTGGGTTTTAGCTCAAAAAATAGTTTCATAAACATGAAAATATGGCAACGGAAGACTTTAATTTTTGAAATAACATAAAGATTTTATACCCATAAAGGATCTTCTTGCAATTTATAGAAATATTAAACACACCAACCATAGAAAGGATGAAGAATTAACAACATTTGTAGTTCTTTGGGTCCTCATGGGAGCCTTGGAAGTTGATGAAGAATTTTAACCTTTGAGACACCAACAATGACTCAACTTGATGTAGATGCTAATCCAAAACTCTTAAACCTTTAAGCTCTAAGTTAATAACCTATATGAACTTAAAGAGGGCATGTGAAAGCAAGTAATCTCCAAGTCTTCAAAGAAAAACTAGAGAGAATAAGAGGGAAGAAACTAGTTTCTGCCAATAGTAGGGAAGAAAGAATGGTGCCCTAATTCAAGAGTACAAGCCTCTTATTTATATGCAAAAAGTGATGGTATAAACCATTAGTCCTTAGCACTTTAAGAAAACTTGTCCCCATTGTCATAAACATGTCTCCCATGCCTTTAAAGCATGATTAAACAAGTCATACAATTCTTATTTTTATGCAAATCTCGAAAATTGCATAAAGAAGAAGAGTTTGTTTATATTTTATAAACTCAAAGTTTATAAGGTATAAACTTTGTCTTTTCCTAAAAGACAAAACGCTTAACTAGTCCAAAATGTTGTACATGACTTAATAAATCATATCATATGATATATTATGTTACTTGCTAATGAAAATTATTATTTCCACGAAATAAATAATTTCCAATTTTATTATAAGAGTTTTATTAAATATTTATTAAAATCAATTTCTAATAAATAATCAATTGTATCAGGTTGTTGTTAGTGTGACCCATTAGTATCATTAATTATTTAGTAATATCACTTTAGTATGACTCTTGAGAATACTAGATATTTAACAAATAAGTAAGATGATATCCGAGGTAGGTCTTTTTGGAATGAGTATATTATTTGGAAATCTCACTTTAAACATCTCACTAAATCCAGCCTACAGATCATCCCTATACGTAGATCAATAAGTATAAAGACTATGAATCACTTATAAATCTTATTTATTGATTCATAATAATGACTATGAATATAAATATAAATTATACTGAAAAACAATGTGAGTGTAGCTTAACTTACAAAGATTTTCCTGAAAAAAGTCTAGAAATTTCACTAGCAAAACTCTGACCTGATAGCTACTAGATGTCGGGCACTTATGGACTTCAGGGCTTCACCAAAATCTTAAAAACTAAGGGAAAGTTTGGCTAGAATAGGAAAGAACTCGAAAGAGTGGTTGGGATTTGATTTTGTGAGGAGCATATACGGAGGACAACTCGTATATATATATATATATATATATATATATATATATATATATATATATATATATATATATATATATATATATATATATATAATTTGGAAAAAGTGTGTCGCGCCTGGTGACATGGCCCATTCTACTTGCGACACGTGGCGGAAATTGGTTGGACCTAAATGGTCCCTTCTAGAAGACCATGTGTGGTGTGCACTTTGCGCGTGCGTACTTTTTCAAATTTCCAAATTTCGTATTTCGTTAATACGAAATCAATTTTTGACGTTCTTTATATCACGTGTAGTAATTGACGAGATCTACGAATTTCATTTAGACTATATTGGCTAATTCTCAATTTATATATTTTTTTAGTATACTACCAGTCTTAGACTACTAATCTTTGTTTAAAATCCATATCTTTGTAATACGATATCCGTTCTCGACTTTCATTATGTCGTTGAGCTCCTATTAATGAGATCTTCAACTCTCATTTAGATTGTTTAGGAAAATAACCAACCACTCTACAATTCGATTTCTATGGTTGCACTGTTGCACTTAAACTTTGAAAATCATAACTTCCTCTTATGAAGTCAAATTTAGACGTTGTATACATGCATGCTCTAAGTTTTAATATTTCTACCAATTTCATTTAGATCAATTAGGCTAAAATTCACTTAAACTTTAAGAGTCTTTTCTTTCTCAACTACAGAGGTCTTCAGATGACGCTGAGTTGTGAGCACTTGGGAAATGGCATCTTCATGAATTTTTTTTGGCAAGGGTGCATCAAAGATAAGTTGTTTCAACCTCCTTATCTCAATCAACAACAAAACTTATGTAGGTGTCACTTCAAATCTGATGAAAATTTTCCATTATCTTTGATTCATGCTTTGGGAGACATAGGGGTGTTCGGAGTTTGTTTAAAAGGTGGAGTACTAATAAAAAGTGGAAGGTAGAGTGATCTTTGGTTCTGGGCGGGTCAAAATCTTAGACATAATGAACAATTCATCGTCCTAAAATAGAAATGTATTGTAAATGAGATGAAGTGAATATGGATGGAATATATTCTCAACTTTTGTATCCGAGTTGTCAACACACGTGTCAATAGTTTCTTCTCATTTGTAAAAGAAGGTTCAACTTCTACAAAAACTAAGTCATGTACCCATGTTGTATATTTGAACTCATTTAGGAGCTCGAACACCATCATAAAGATTGTGGTTACTTGTTTATTGAGCTGTTTGTGTGTGGCTTTGGGATGGAGTCTACGTACTCAGGTGGGTGTTGGACAGTGACAAGTATGCCATCAAGTTTCTCACTAGGAAGGTGGATCTGAGCAACTATGATTACCTTCGTAAGAAGAACATATAAAATGATATTCATATTTCTATTTGTGTATGATTTGACAGGTTGATATATATAAATAGTAATATAGTTAAAATACTTGTTTCTTACATAAAAATCCAACAACCCATTGGATGGAAAAATAAACTGAAAGGATAAGTGACAAACGTACGAGATAGATGGTATACCATATCTTAGAGTATATATTTAAAGTTTATGGAAATTCTAAGAACCTTACAATATATTTATAAGAACAAATTTGTGCATGTAGACAAGGTAAATGCTTTGTTTTGCTTTATGACAACATGATAATGACACATAAATACTTATGGTTGTCGAACTACCATGATTTGGTTGTGTCTTAGTTCTCTATATAATGTTACCAAGTTACGTATTAAGACATGTTGCATCATATACCTGTTGGATTAGTGTCTAAGTCCATTACTATATTTGGTATGTAGTTGACCCGGTTCTAGCATGGTCCTTTTGGGTTGCCTTCACCAAAGCAACTTTGTAGGATAATTTATGGAGAGAGAGGATATTATGGTTATTAATATATTATATGAATAATATACTAAAAGAGAAATCATATTTGTTAATTAATATTGATCAATAATTAATTAAGAAATTGATTTTGTGATCAAAAGAGATTAATTAAACTAAGGGGATTGGTATTGACAATTATAAGATAATTAGATTTGGGCTACAGATCCTTGTGGATATGAGGGGTGACAAAATTAGAGTGGAAGCCCACTTAGATTTCATCTATATCCTTATTCCAGAAGGTTCTTTGGACTGCTTAAGGCCTAAGTAATCCAATTAGGGTTTTGGCTGAAACCCTAAAAGCACCACTATATAAGGATCCCCTAGGGCTTTAGAAATTGGCCACTTGAAACCTTGACACTCCTCAGAGCCGATTTTATACCTCCATTCCCTCTCTTTAAAGTTCATCTTCTTGCCTTTTTGTTTGTAAGCCATTAGAGGTATTACACTTTTGATACTAAGCTCTTGAAGTTGATGACTCTTGCTACTATCAAACGATATTCATCTAAACTTTTTGTAGTTGTAGATTTTGATTTTTTTAGTATGCTAGATTAGGGTTTACAAGCTTTGGATTAATTTGCATGTACAATAGAGAAACCTAGATCTAAAGCTTTAGGGTTTTGCATGTGCACATAGGAATGTTCTTTTGCTCAAAACTCATCAGCGGTATCAGAGCCTTGCTTGGTTCATTGTATTTGATGCATTACGTGTTAATTCATTGCTTGAAATTGTTTTTTTTGCCTTCTTCCTGATAGACTCGTCGAGTCCCAAGTTGAACTTGACAAGTCAGATGAACTCGGCGAGTTCTTCAAGGGACTCGGGGAGTCTAGGTGTCAGACAGATGGATTTTCGGGATTTTGGCTTATTTTGACTTGGGATAATTACCAAAAATGTATTTAATTAATAAAATCTGATTTTTATTGATTCCATGTGATTATCCTTGTCAAAATAAAAGATAGTTATCAACTAATTAGATAATTATCACCTTATATGATAAACCTTAATTATTTAAATTATTTGATCAATTTTCTTGCATGAAATTGGATTAGGTCAAAATTAGATAATCATCAATTAATTGTTTAATTATATTATTTGAATTTTGATCTAGATAGTTTTGAAATGTTTCAAAACTTTCCCTCAATTTTTGGAATTTAAATTTTTGATTAGAAGTTTAATTTTGAAATAATTAAATTCCAAACCCTCGAATTTTACAAGTTTAAAATTGAACCCTATACTATTATAATATTATAAGAATAGTTATTATATATGTATAAGATAAATGCTAGTCTTTCCTTTATTAGGCCTCATTCATGAAGCCTATCTATAAGCGGGTATAAGGTTGATGCCTATAAAACGACAGTTTAATTGGTGTCCACTCCCACCCACCGCTTCCTTGATTACTGGAGGGTCGTTAGCCGAATAAGTAGGATAAGACAACTAATTCCTCATTAAAAGTATAATGATTAATAAAGTAACTAAATATTTTATAAAATTCTCAATCTTAGTTACTTTTAGGAAAATGTGAAAATGATGTTATTCAATGAAATTACACTTTGTACCCTTGCCAAGATGTTATTGGAGTGTGTGTGGTTAAACGACACACTAATTTGGGTCTAGAAAAGGTGGCAAATGGTGACTAGATGTTTGTCATAGATCAATGGAGCGTGTGTGGGTAACTAACACATTGATTAGGTGACTATAACATCGAGGGCACCAAGTACATTTGCATGGTCATTCATACCTTGTTTATAACATTGAGGGCACCAGTCACAAACTTAAAGGGCATATTTAGATTTAGACATGCCATTGAAAAGTTCAATGAATCTCAAAAGATTTAGGAATTTCAAAAACATTTAAAGCTTAACTGCTTTTCACGGTTGAAATTTGTGAATCATCATTAACTTACCTTTAAAGTATTTTCTATTTATATTACGACATCCCTCTTCTAAATTATGAATAATGTTGTTAGATCCTATCCCTAATTTCTCATTTGGGTGTTTAATTGGGGATTCTTATCTAATCAAACTTTATCTATTTTCTTTTCCGATGTCTAACCTGAACAACAATGATACCGGCTCAAACTCTTCCGGCTCATTCTCACTCATAAGTTTATGTGGGAGGATGATCTTCGAAGGAAACAATTTTAATGATTCGATCCGCAACACACGGATGGTCACCCGCTGTGAGGACAAGGAGTATGTCCTCGACAAGGATCTGAAAGAGTTGGATGTCAACACTTATACTCCTAAGGAGATCGCTGCCTTTGAGGCTCATGAGCGTGATGCCACGAAAGTACATTGTATCATGCTAATGACCATGACTGCTGAACTCCAAAAGTCCTATGAAGACTTCTATCCCTATGAAACGCATCAGGATTTACTAGACAGGTACCAACAAAGTGCCAAGAAGGAGAGGTACGAGATCATCACTTCGATGATCACGACCAAGATGAGGGACGGAGAGTTTGTCACTGCTTATCTGTAGAAAATGCAGAGATATGTTGACCGTCTGTAGAAATTAAATGTTAACTTTGATGAGGAGTTGGTGATTGATATTATTCTTCACTCTTTGCCTCCTTTCTACAACCAGTTCTATATGACCTACCACATGAACAAAGAGGAGGTTATGTTAAGCAAGCTTCAAGGCCTATTGAGGAATGCTGAGAGCAACCTCAAGGATAAATTTGTTACACCAACTCCTACTACTACTGCTGCCCCAGTCTTGCCTATTAGGCAAGGGAAGGGTAAGAAGAGGAAGGCCCCTTCAAAGACCCACCATAAGGGAAACTCCCATGATGGCACCTCTTCTAGTGGAACCAAAGCTGGTCCCGCTGCACCCACCTCGAACACGAAGGATGCAGAGTGCTACCACTGCCATGACAAAGGGCATTAGAAATGAAGCTGTCCGAAATATCTGTAAGATATCAAGGATGGAAAGATCAATTTGTCCTTCGCAGGTATTTATTCTATTCAATCTAATAATTCATCGTATGCTATTTCTTGGGTTCTCGATACAGGGTGTGGTTTTCACATTTGTTCTGATTTGCAGGGACTAAGAAGAAATATGGATGTGGAGCATGGGAAGATAAACTTGATCATGGGGAACAGAAGAGCGTCACGTGTTACCAAGATTGAAGTTTACTCTTTAGTGCCTAGCAATGGATTAGGGCTAGATTTGAATAACTATTACTATTCGCCTGAAATGGTAAGAAACATCATTTATGTTCATGGTTTATATAAATAAGGATTTAGATTTTCATTTGATAATGAAAAAGGTTCTATTAATGCTTTCTTTAATGATGTTTTCTGTTTTGAAGCATTGCCTTGTAATGGAATATATGATGTTGTGATGGTTGTAGAAAATTTAGGAAATGATGTGTTGTGTATCGATTCTTCTAACAGTTTGGATAAAGCATGCTTGTAGCATTGTTGTCTTGGACATGTTAACAAGAAGCACATAGCCCCACTCCAAAAGGATGCAGTGTTGGACTCATTCGACCTTAGGGACAATGACCTGTGCGAGTCTTGTTTACTTGGAAAGATTACCAAGTCACCCTTCACTGGTTCTTGTGAAAGGGATGAGGGTTTATTGGATCTCATACATACTGATGTGTGTGGGCCCTTTAGATCCACCACAAGGGATGCGAGCCACTTCTATGTGACTTTCACCGATGATTGTATTAGATATGGGTATATCTACTTAATCAAGAACAAGTCAGAAACCTTTGATTCAATGAGTTCAAGCAGGAAGTGGAGAATCAGTTGGGTAGGAAAATCAAGATGCTTCAATCCGATCGAGGTGGAGAGTACCATAGTCTTGAGTTCCACGACTACCTCAAGGAATGTGGAATTGTTTCACAATTGATGCCGCCTAGGACACCACAGTTGAATGGTATGGCTGAGAGGCGTAATGGAACCTTTCTAGACATGGTTCGTTGCATGATGAGTCGTGCTTCGTTACCTATCTCATTTTGGGGGTATGCCTTAGAGACTGCCGCCCATATCCATAACTTAGTTCCTACAAAGAAGGTTGCCAAAACACCTCACGAGATGTGGACGGGGAAAGCTCCCTCGTTGGTACATATCAAGGTTTGGGGTTGCAAGGCTTTCGTAAGACGAGAGACTCACAACAAGCTCGAACCTCGTTGTGAGCGGTGTATTTTCATTGATTATCCACAGAAGTCCTTTGGATATCTCTTCTATAGACCGAGTAACAATGTTGTCATCGTTGCGAGGCTAGGAGTTTTCTGAGAGCGAGAACTCATAAGCCAAGGAGACAGTGGGAGGCAAATCGATCTTGAAGAGCTTCAAGAATCAAACGATGAAGTAACCTCAAATGTTGGCGCTCAACTTGACGATGAAACTCCTGTTGAACCGGTTGACAACTCCTTACCTCTGAGATGTTCCATTAGAGTTAGTGTTCCGCATGTGTTATATGGTTTTCATATAGCAAGTGAGGGTGATAAGTTTATTAGTGATAGTACACTAGTAAATTTGGATGAACCTAATAGCTACAAGGAAGCCATGGCAGGCCCGAAGTTTGCGAAATGGAAAGAGTCCATGAACAGCTAGATTTAGTCCATGTACGACAACCAAGTTTGGAATTTGACTGAAAATGTGACAGGTCGTAAGACAATTGAGTGCAAGTGAATCTTCAAGAAGAAGGCCGGTATGGATGGGAAAGTACACACTTATAAGGCGCGATTGGTTGCGAAGGGCTTTACTCAAACTCCTAGAGTTGACTATAATGAGACATTCTCACCGGTTGCAAAGATAAAGTCAATTAGGGTGATGCTAATCATAGCTATGTTTCATGATTATGATATATGGCTGACAGACGTCAAAACCGCTTTCCTAAATGGGAAGTTGGTTGAGGATGTTTACATGAGTCAACCAGAGGATTTTGTTGATGCAAAGCATCCTAATAGAGTATGTAAGCTTGAGAAATCCATTTATGGATTGAAACAAGCATCTCGCAGATGGAATCTTTGTTTCAACGAGAAAGTCAAAGAGTTTGACTTCCTGCGAAGCGAGGATGAGTCTTGTGTATACGTCAAAGCCATTGAGTGTATATTTAGCTTCCTCGTACTGTATGTCGATGACATACTACTCATAGGAAACGACATCTCGACCTTGCAGGAGGTTAATTCCTAGCTAGGGAAGTGTTTTGTTATGAAGGACCTCGGAGAGACTGTCTATATTCTGAGAAAAATGATAGTGAGAAACATGAGTAAAAGATTAATAGGACTTAGTTAAAATACTTACTTGGACAAGGTACTAAAGCATTTTAGTATGGAGAATTCCAAGAAAGTGGAGCTACCAATCCAAAGCAATACCAAGTTGAGTAAGACTCAAAGTCCGAGTATCGAGGCCGAGATAGCAGAAATGAATCGAGTACCTTAGGCTTCCGCAGTTGGCTCGATCATGTATGCTATGACCCGTACTCGTCCTAATGTGGCCTTTACTTTGAGCATGGTCGGCAAATATGAAGGGAACCCTGGTAGAGCACATTGGACCGAAGTCAAGAATATTCTTAACTACCTTCGGAGGACCTAGGAATGTTTTCTAGTCCTCGGTGGGAGTGATGACTTATGGGTGTGAGGGTATAGTGATCCCAGCTTTCAGACAGACCGAGATATTTATCGATCTCAGGAAGGCTGGTTCTTTACCCTAAATGGAGGAACAGTGAATTGGAAAAGTTCCAAGCAAGAGAACGTAGCTGATTCAACATGTGAATTAGAGTATATAGCGGCGAGCAAAGCATCAAAGGATGTGATATGGTTGAAGAACTTCATCGGAGACCTTGGAGTTGTGCCAGCCATAAAGGACCCTATGGAGATTTTCTGTGATAATGAAGGAGCGGTTGCCTTGACCAAGGAACTGAGGGATCATGGCAGATCCCAACATATCGACAGGAAATATCACTTTATTAGACATCGCGTAGAAGAGGAACTCTTTGTAATGAATAGGGTATCGTCGGAGGATAACCTAGCAGTCCCCTTTTGAAGGGACTGATTCTGGTTAAGTACTTGTAGCATGCTAGGAGCATTGGGCTAAAGGATGATATTAGTTTAGATTAGATATTTTTGAAATATGTAATAGATAAATTATAATTAACATTTGATGATTAAATAAAGGAGTATTTTTTATGAGTAAAGTTACTATCTTGTGTTAATTATTTACCTATTGTTTCACTTTGTATGTTTTGACTTCTTGAATAATAAGATTATTCGAACAGTCTATAGTCATTCATATGTTAAAAGTAGGTATAAATGAAGACTGTCATGAGTAGGTTTCTAGACTATCTAAAAGTGTATTAGGCATAGCAAAAGTTTGTTGGAACATTCATGAGTGCTTATAAAATATGATTTGAGCATTAGATTAAATTCACGCTTGCTGGCATCACTTCATGGAATTTCTCAGGAGTGGTCGCAAGATAATAATATCATATAGTCTTTAAACCTAGATATATGATTTACTGTTTGCAAATTGGTTGTGCATTGATAATGCGTAAACGCATCAGTAACTTGATGTTATAAAATGCATTGTTGTGCATGATTTTATGAGTAATAGTAAATGCATATAAGTCGTAGTTTATCTGTTCTTTTATCCTAAGAGGGTAAAAGTGATATATTGGGCCCCTCGATGATTTGGTTTGACTTATGTGACGGGCCCAGTCAAGACTGAATTGAGGTGTTCAATTAAGTTATATGTCAGACTAATCAAAGATCGAGAAACAAACTACTGGAAAATAAGTATGACTATGTTCCATGTAATTGTCCGCACGATATCTTGAGAACGGACGACTATACAATCCCTTATATAAGGGACGGGTTACTGATAAGATCAGAGTTCGACAGCGGCTTTTGAGAGCTACGATTGCTAATCGGATCCTAAAGTCGTACTTGCAAATTTAGTTATTAGATTTATCCAAGTGGAAGACTGTTGGATTAGTGTTTAAGTCCATAACTATATTTGGTATGTACTTGACCCGGTTCTAGCATGGTCTTTTTGTGTTACCTTCACCAAAGCAACTTGACAGGATGATTTATGGAGAGAGAGGATATTATGGTTATTAATATATTCTATGAATAATATATTAAAATAGAAATCATATTAGTTAATTAATATTGATCAAGAATTAATTAAGAAATTGATTTTGTGATTAAAAGAGATTAATGGAACTAAGGGGACTAGTATTGCTAATTATAAGATAATTGAATTTAGGCTGCAGATCCTTGTGGATATTAGGGGGGACGAAATTAGAGTGGAAGCCCACTTAGATTTTGTCTATAGCTTTATTCCAGAAGGTTCTTTGGACTGTTTAAAGCCTAAGTCATCCATTTAGGGTTTTGGCTGAAACCCTAGCAGCAGCACTATATAAGGAACACCTAGGGCATCAGAAATCGCCCACTTGAAACCCCGAGACTCCTCAAAACCGATTTTGTGCTTCCATTCCCTCTCTTCAAATACCATCTTCTTGTCTTGGTATTTGTAAGCCATTAGAGGTATTACACTTGTGATACTAAGCTCTTGAAGTTGAAGACTCTTGCTACTATCAAAAGGTAATCATCTAAACTTGTTGTAGTTGTAAATTTTAATTTTCTTAGTTTGCTAGATTAGAGTTTACAAGCTTTCGATTAATTTTCATGTACAATAGAGAAATATAGATCCAAAGCTTTAGGGTGTTGCATGTGCACTAGGAATGTTCTTTTTCTCAAAACCAATCAATACCTACTCTCTCTCTCTCTCTCTCTCTCTCTATATATATATATATATATATATATATATATATATATATATATATATATATATATATATGTGTGTGTGTGTGTGTGTATGTGTGAATAGTTTGACGATACACAACCACACACCCTCCAAAAAAAGGCCACAAAAATACACAATGCATCTGGTGTCAAACGAAAGGACATATTGTCATTAACTTTCCATCTTATTTACTAGTAGATTCCAAAATATTTGGAGCCTCAAGTACGAGTACATCTTCTCATAAACGTGAACGAAGTTAGATTTATAATCATATATCTTATTTGCATGAATGAAGGCATCACAAATTTATTCATTAATCAAATAGTTGCTTCGATCCGACAATATGCCATGTCATTGGAAGTAAATAAATAATATATTTATTTGTGAAGATGAACTTACACATGTCATAAGTAGGAATATTCCCTAAACATTTAATCATTTACAACTTTGTCTTTAGATCTAGGAATGGATTTCCACATCCTTGGGCGATATAGAATCGTGTGAAATGATAGCCTTTAAAACACTTACATCTGAGTTGATATCAAACCGATGAGTAAATACCTATTCATCGACGTTTGGAATGAATGGGCCATTCTACAACCATATCCTGCTTCATTTTGGGGACTTTCATATTCCGTCGTTCTATTGCCATATTTTGTATTTTCGAAGGCAAGTCGTCTCTAACTTCAACTCTCATTGCTTTCATGTCACTTTTTATGGATTTTTAACGCCAGACATCTTTAATTGTCCACAAATATACACAAGTTATAGGAAAATTCCATCTTATGTTGTGTGTACTCGATACCACCCATTACCGAACACATACAAATTGCAACTCATCATTTCTTTGGTGTTCATTTTCTTGGTTAGATGGTAACTCAAGCACTAACAAGTAAGAACATGAATTTTTTTATTAGTATTATTTTGAACATGACATTGAAAAATATAACAAGTTCAATAAATTATTTTGTTGCACCCTTTCTCTCGACCCATCAAATGTTAGTGAATTGTTTCACTAATTTTATTTAAGTGTAATGGATTGAATTGTTGGCCAAAATCAATGTTGATAAATATTAAATATAAATAAACATCTCTTTTATCATGCTATAATTAATAGTTGTGTGATTATTGTACATTTGTTATGTTGTTATCATCTTATCTCTCTCCCGTCGGACCTATGGTTAGAAACAACTTGCAAATAAGAAATAGACGTTATATTCAAATGGGTCCAAACAACATAACAATTTAGGATAGAAACGATGGCTTAGCACTTATCCTAGTGATGTGAAACCATCATTAGGACGATGATTTGCCGGCCGACGACTTACCACTTATCTCGACCATGACACTTGCCCATGGATGTTGATTTGTACAGATGGTGTTGTAGCGTACAACTGAATCATTATCAGGACGGATCATTGTTCAAGCGAACCTTCATACGTCGTGTGTACAATAATATTTGGTTAGTTTACTAGCTCTGTTGTAGGAGACAACATACACTTAACCTACAGAAATGTATATATATAAAAAAAGAAAAAGATCACTCAATTATTGAAATTCTCTAACAAAAAAACCAAAATCAAAATTGATAGCATTATGAAATGATAAATAATCTTTATTAAAATCGAATGGGGGATGTACACGGCCATGATGATGACAATTGACAAGAGTGAGTGGAAAGGGTATGGTCAAAGAAAATTGTGATGACCATCCATACCATGTTGGTGTATGAAAATCGAGTGGTTACAAATCAAACAATAAAAGCAAAAAGGTTTCTTCCCTCGTGGATGATCACCATATCTTTGTTTTATACAATGTATTATTCTTTTCTTCTCGAGACCCCAACACCTCTTCCCCTTCTACTTTTGGTTTATACAATTGGATTGATACAAAATTAGAACAACGTGGTGGAATGTGGATGATGATTTAAATTTTAAAATATTAAAATGTGTTAAGAACAACGGCAAGAGTTCTCCCATAGATCTTCTCCATCAAGTTTATTTTCCTCTTTTCCCAATGAAATACAAACATATTCAATGTTGTTATAAGATAATAGTCTTTGATTTCTTTTATTAACAAAAATCATTTTTGAATAATTATTACAAGATGTAATAAGAGTAGGTATTAAATAAGAAAATTTTGATTAGATTTAACTAATATAATTTATATAATTTTAAAAAGGGTTTAAAGTGAAATTTGATTAGACATAACTAATATAATCTATATAATTTTATAAGGGTTTAAAGTGAAATTTGCCGTTCAACTATTCATTATATACTCACTAATTTCGTTTCCAAAACTCAAAATTATTTAATTATTAAACTGAGGTTTTCAATAAAATGACTATATAAAGCGGTAGTACGTCACCGCAAAACCACTACTTCCGCACTTTAAGAAAATGATCACAACTTTCACAAATATCTACTAGCAAACTCATGGGAATATGGTTTCTAAGATAAAGTACCAGATAAACATTCGCGAGTACAATTCATGCTTCACAACAACTATTTATCAAACATTTAACTGTTTCTGTCATATAAAACTCGCAAAGGATTCACGAGTCATATTTTTTCTATCAACTAGTAACGTTTTGTTTATTTTTAATGCACGTTCAACCATCCACTAAGAATTTATCAATGCTAAAAACCAGGGTTAATGATAAATTCTTGTACATTGTCACATGACGATTCACTTTGCATTTGTTTATCAATGCTAAAAACAAGGGTTAGTGATAGATCATATGATGTAATGGATATAAATTTGAAGATGTTATTCATTAAAATAACCATGACAAGAGGTATCAAATATAAAGTGAATCTAATTTTGCCTTCTACCAAAAAAAACAAAATTAGCACTAACCTTGAGATTACAAGCCAACAAAAACGTGAGGATCATTTCCCAAGAAAATACACTCACTCACCGTTCAGGATATATCCAAATTGGTAGAATAGTCAAACCTTAAATTATACTTGCGAATTCATGATCTATGTAAAATTTTACACTATTTATCAAATATGTTTGCAGTATAATTTGTCTTTACGAACTCAACTTTCGCAAATTCTTTTTTAAATATTCTTTTCAATAAATCGATTCATTCCTATGAGTCGGTTTGCCTCAAATTTTTGTTTCACATTTCATTTGTATGTTAAAACCATGGTTGACGGTTCACTACTACAATATAGCCTCTTATTGACACGCACTGTCATAAATATGACGTGAAAAGCGTGTGGCCTAAAAATAATATAATATCTCCTAAAATTTAAAGGATTTAGGACTCACGTTTTTGCGTGTCCTAAATTGTCGTCATTTTATAATCTTTTAAGAAGCACACGTTCTCCCTTTTAACTTCTAGTGGAAAACAAAATGCCTTAAAATTTTGAAGTAACCCGCCTTCCTCTACCTCCAAACTCTCTCTTCTAGATCTCCACTTGTGGATGAACTTCATTCTCTCCCTTCTCTCTGCAAACCCTAAGCCACCACCACTACCATTGAATCCTAAAAATTGAATCCACACTTCACTCTTCTCCAATTATTGTTTTTTAATATTATAGTGTGAATAAGATTAAGCATAGTCCAATCTATGGGTTGAACGTTAGGCCATATACAAATAAGTATCGAAGGCTTAAACTCGAACCACAGAGGGGTTACATCAGACTATCAAATACGACCCGAAAGCCAACAAAGAGGAGAAAGGAGAGATAGCGGAAGGGTCCCATTCTGACATACAATTCATAGCCATCAAAGGAGGAGAAGCTCTCGCGATGTACTCTGATAGAGCCAAATTCGAGATTGGCAATCTCCTAAGAATTAAGAAAGAATGAAACACTTTGGAACAATTTTCTGCTTTAATTCCTAAACACAAAAAGATGATTACATGGAAATAAATGAGCTTCTAAACTGTATGCAGCAACTAAGCAACTAAATAGGAGAAATTGATGGAATCGTGGCCTACATCACTAGTGGAAACAAAATGCTAACTAATAATAAAAAAGAACAATGAAGATAATTTTGCTTAATACTCGGTCTTCATGCAGGTGGACAAAAGAACGTGATATCACTATGTAAACATATTCGTATCAATACTCCACCCCTCAAAAATAGCCTTTTCCTCAAGGCCAAGATCATGGTGGCCGATGGAAGTCCATGATGGGTCCGAATCTAATTGAAGAAGGAGATATTTTGGCGGGTTGCATTGGTGACCTGATTGGTATTTCGCAGAGCAATTGTAACAAAGACCTTCGGCACGTCGTTTTTGCATTTCGGTGGGGATTAACTGCTTGATCGGAAGTGGTGAAGAAGATGGTAACGGGGTGCGCAATAAGGGTGGTTTTGTTGGCGACGGTTCATGAGAACCATCAAATGACAGGACTTGAGCTTGGAGTTTTTCTTCAATAAGATTTGCAAGGCCGTAGGCTTGATGAAGGGTGGTGGGTTTGTGGAGTACGATTTCGTTTTGAATGTCATCTCGAAGGCCGGATAAGAAACAATTAAGCAATGATTCTTGGGTGAGGCCAGCGACACAATTTCTATTCTTTTCAAAATCGGCTTGGTAGGCAGAAATGGTAGAAGTTTGAGTAAGCTTGAAGAGTGTGGCTTGATGATTGAAATAAGTGGATGGGTCGAAACGCAACTCCAATGCTCGCAAAAATTCTATCCAATTTCCAAGTAGTTGGTTATTGGACAAATGTTTGTACCAACTTAATGCTTCCCCTGTGAAATAGAAGAAGGAAAGTGATAAACGTTGTGCCAGCGGGATTGCGTAATATTCGAAGTAATTGGTGGCTTGAAAGACTAGTCAAGTGGTTTGGAGCCATCGAAGGTAGGGACTAGGGAGGAAGATTTTGGGTGGCCTTGGTTGTTGTTTTGGCTGTGGCGGTGGTGGCAGCGGTGGCCGGTTGATCTGTTGGTTGGTGAGGAGGTTGACAAGAGTCGCCATGTCTATGGTGAGTTTGTCCAGTTGGGTGTTGGTGGCCGTGGTAAGGTGGATGAGAGCTTGACGTTGGTCTTGCTTGGAGAGTGGTTCATCGGGTTTGTTTTCTTGTTTTGGAGGCATGGTAAGAGAGATGAAAGCACCAAATGATAGATCCAAATTTGAGATTGGCAATCTCCTAAGAATTAAGAAAATAACGAAAAACTTTGGAACAATTTTCTGCTTTAATTCCTAAACTTAAAAAGATGATTACATGGAAATAAATAAGCTTCTAAACTGCATGCAACAACTAAGAAACTAAACAGGAGAAATTGATTGAATCGTGGCCTACATCACTAGTGGAAACAAAATGCTAACTAATAATAAAAAATAACAAAGAAGATAATTTTGCTTAATACTCGATCTTCATGCAGGTGGACAAAAGAATGTGATATCACTATGTAAACATATTCGTATCATACTCATCGTCCCCGACAACCATTAAGAAGAAGATACCTCTTATTTTCACCCATGTTGATTGGGAACGTTCTGAAGTTTGCGATTTTCACCAATGCAGACATGTATGTACTAATTTCCTAATCTCGCTCTTCCTCTATGTAATCATCTTCACAACTCGTTTGTTTATTTATTTTTTATTTAAAAAATAGTATGATATTTTGTAGTATGATGATATGAAACTAGATATTGTATTACCTTTTGATTAATCATGTTGTATTACTTGCCCCTACACTTAAGGAAGAGTGGAAAAAACAATATAAGAAGAATAAAACCCTAATTTTATCGGCTTTTCAAGATTTTTTTCTTCTTAATACATTATATCTTCAATATTAAGGGCCAAATAACGTACTTGTTTTAGTTTATTCTATAAAAGAAAACTTGCATATTTGCTCTAAGAATCTATTTCTAGCGCTCTAATTTAGACATATGAACAATTATTTTGGCTTAAAAATAAAATCATCGTATACTTTTTAGGGTCGTTAATGTTTTAGCTTATTATGTGATATATTTCTAAGTGACTTGTATTTTTCCTAATTCTCTATTTTTTGTTCATAATTTACTACTTTTTAGGGGTTACATTACGGATTACGCATCACTTGTGACACATCCACAAAATATAGTTTAAAAACATCTTTTTAAATCATAAATAAACCATAGTAATCCAAATCATCTCATAAAAACATAAATAGAAATATTTCAAAACATCTTATCAATCACTGTATCAAAATTATTTATCAAAATATTAGAGTAAATCATCCCATGCTAAAAGCTATGGTGTGTGTAACACAGTTATCCTGAGCTCTTCCCCTGGATAGCTAAAGTACCTGAAACCAAACCTGAAAATTATATGCATAAAGCTTAGTGAGTCTCCCCAAACTACCACATACCATACACATAATCACATACTTCAAGCATTGGTCCTAGCCCGCTACATCGGGCCCTGCCTGATATCGGACGAATCCGGCATCAGGCCCCGCCTGGCATCGAGCACCGATCGATATACAGACCTATTTCTACTAGGCCCTGCCTGTCTCTGGGTACCATCCGCTATACACATACAACATATAATCATAATCAAGCTAGTACATAACAAGCAAACACAATACAATAACTGCTAATCTCAAGGCCCCGCCTATCTTGGGCCCCATCCCAAATGTACTACTAATGAGATATGGAACCCCATCCACACTCAGCTAGTGATGAGTTACGGGCCCCTACCCACACTCATCTCTCTACCATGCACATACAAGTATCACAAAGATAACAAGTATAACAAAACATGCATTCCTTCCTCAAATACCACCCGACATCGAATCGTAGTTCTGAAACATACATATAAACCATCCCCCCCCCCCCCCGACATCGGACCGTAATCTAGAAACATATAAACTACATCGGGCTAACCCCGACATCAGATCTAAATCCGGTACACACTAACATATATAAATGGGATGACATTGGTGCCTTCGGCCCGTTCTTATTGGAGAAAACTCACGTCACAAGCTGACGTCCTACTGATACTTCTCTGACTGCTAAATTGAAATTCTATGAACTGCTGCTCCTTCAGATCCTGAGCTATCAGTACCAAAATGACACTTAGTCCTAAAATGCCCTTAAAAGTCAAGCTAGGTCAACCTTGGTTAAAGTCACAGTTAACGATCAAAGTGAACACTCTGGGTTGACTCAACTAGCCGAGTTGCTCCTTCAACTCGCAGAGTTTCATAAATCAGAATCTTGAAATCGCGGTCCAACTCATCGAGTCAATCCTTGACTCGTTGAGTTCCCTGGCTACTCATGGTCGTGTTTTATCGGATCAACTCGTCGAGTCACTCCTCAGACTCGTCGAGTTCTAGCATGAACTGAAACGAGACAACTCACTCTGACTCGTCGAGTCTCTCCCTGGACTCACCGAGTCCCTAAGTTTTCTTGGGCCATCTTAACAAATTAAGCCCCTATACTTCATATCTAAACCCCAAATTTTGTCTACATGTTGGAAATGACCTCTTAAGGGTAAAGTTTCCAACTTTACCCTCTCCTAGTCCTTCTTAGTGGTTTTAGCTCAATCCTTAGCTCCTTAAGACTTAAATCCTTGTCCAAGAATCCTTATTACTCCAATCCAAACCAGGAGAACCAAGATCTAGGCCCTAGTTGTAACGCCCGTAGATTCGAGCTAGTCAATTTAGAGATAATAAGGGTCAAAAACAACTTTTCGACAAAAGATTATTTAGAGTAAATAATCTTAACCAAGGTGTAGAATATATCTCAAGGGTTCCGTACATATAAAGAGCGCAGAAATGCGAGTTATAACGAAGAAGTTATGACCCGTCAAAGTTTCGCGACGGAACCGACACGACACTGGGAAGATGTAAATGGTGAGTTGATGATAGAGCGAATTTTAGCCTTAGTAATCTAAATGAAAGTCGTAGAACATTTTAACCTAAGAGCATCCAAAAAAAGAACGTCCAAATCTGACTTCGTATGAGGAAGTTATGATTTTCGAAGTTTCGGCTTAGTAGTGTACAACCTGAAGTTCAAATATTAGAACAAGCGGTATTTAGCCGACACGAACAAAATGAGAATCCAAGATCTCAATAATAGTAGCGTAACGATACAAAGATAGGCGAAAACGGATGTTGGATGAAGAAGTTATGGATTTTTAACAGACCAATCTTGTCCTGGCCTGTTAAAACTATAAGATTAAAAATAAAGTCAAAATTAGCCAACAGAGTCTAAACAAAAGTTGTAAAGTACGTTCCCGTTTACCCGTGGATATAAAGAACGTCGAAAACGGAGCTCGTATGTGAAAGATACGAATTTTTGAAGTTGGTACTCGAATTTGTGAAGTCTGTGGCAAGAGTGATAATGTGGCGCGATCCCAACCCTATGTTGATGATCAGGGTACTCGCTTCGGATTCGGACACCTGGCTCTCGGACGCCCAGCATACGAGTACGCCTCGCATATGCAGATTAGACACCTCGCGTTCTCGGGAGCTCCACGTCGCCCCACCGAAGACGCGCCATCTGTCGACCTGATCCGAGCTACACCCCACGTAGAGCTGCTGAACGCGCAACGTTCGTCCGAGGCCGAGGCCTATATAAAGGGATGAATTTTCTCGGATTTCTCACACTTGTCTTCATTCTCTCTCTAGTTTCTTTCTCTCTCTAGGGTTTCTAAACCCCCCCCCCCCCTCCCCCTAAAGCCCAAGTGAACCCCTAGCACCCGAAGGAAGCCCCGAGGTTCTCGGAGTCTTGAGAAAAAGGGTCTTTCGGTTTCGAAAAGCTGCTCCAAGCAAAGTTCGGTTTTCTTTAAAACCCGTTGTAAGTGAGCTACGCCTACGCAAATTTTAATATAGCTTTTAAATAATTATAGTAATGTTATTAGGACCTTAGAATAAGTACTTGGGCTATTATTATGGGTTATATAAGTATTGTTTAATGCTTATATAATAGTAATTATAGCTAGACTATTAATTAGTCTCGGTGAATGATAGACTAAACCCTAGTTGTAATGATACTAGGTTTTGAGGAAGGAAATTGCTTCAAGAGTAACGAAGCGTTGTCTGAGTTTGAAATCACCACTTTATCAGGTGAGTGCATAGTTACTTTCATCTTACACATAGATATGAAGTATTCTATACAAACTACGTGCTATGTATGCATATTACATGAATACTTTCTGTTTATGCTGAATCAACGATTTTATATATAATTTAAATGATTTAAACTGTATACGTATTTTATATCTACAAAATGTGTTGGGTAGAACATGGGTAGATTAAAGATGAGATAGATGATGAGCGATGAGAGAGGAGATGAATGATGAGCGATGATATATAAGTGGTAAAATATGGTGAGAAGCGATGAGCAAAACGATGAGTTAAGCGATTCCCCAAGCGATGGCCCCGTCGTCTAAAAGAGTATGGATGACAACTATGGACTATTCTAGATAGTCCAGTGGAACACTAGCAGGCTTGCAACCTATAGGTGTTGTGAACGATGTATTTACCGGTGTACTCTAAAAACCCATTGACATGTATTGCGAGTGGATTCTCGGAAACAATATTGTCTATAAACGAGATAACCCTGGTAGCTATGGATTTAGTGCCTGTTGAGAAAACCCTAGCAACGATGGATTTTATACCTATTCCTTAGGATAATCCTTAGGAAAGAATGAACGAGGAATAGCTAATTATTAGGGTAAATCCTTAAGAGTAAAGAAGATAATGAAGATGGGTAATTGGGTTAATTGTTTGATGATTAAACATAATAATTATATTATTGTGGGTTGAAGACCCTATGTACTTACCAGTTTTCCCAACCTAAGACATTCAGTTTATTTATATCACAGGTGTTGATATGATGTCACATTACACTAAGAGATTAAGGAGATATAAATCACTAGTGATAATGAATGTAAGTTCTGTTTATGCTTATGTTTCTATATTGACGATGACATCCCAAATCTTTTAAAATGAATAAAATACTTTTCTTCGGAAATGCATTGATAACGTATTTATCATGTTTTACTAAGAACAAATTCCGCAACATTTTTATTAAAAGAGGTACTCTGATTTTTATAAAGCATAAACAAATCGGTCTTTTCTGACCGTTAAAATGGGGATGTAACAAAAAGTAACTATGCACTCACTTGTTAAAGTGATGACTTGAAATTCGGACAGCGCTTCGCTTCTAGCAATTGTATTTTCCTTTAACGTAACCTAGTATCATTATCACTAAATCTTAGTCTAATATTTATTGTGGCTAATTATTAGTCTAGATTCATCATTAATTCAAAGTCTACAAATCTATAACTGATAAGGGACAACCAAGTAATATCATATCGGATGTAGGGTCCATTCGGCATACATAGTATACCATTTGGAAAACTCACTTTAAACTCCTCACTAAATTTAGCATTCTCATCATCCCCGTAAGTAGATCAATCATTACAACGACTTGTAATCACTGATAAATCTTGTTTATAGGTTCATAATAACAATAATGAACTTAAACATAAGCTACACAACTCAAGTTACATGGTTTCTAACAAAAACTTAGAACTCCATGGTCAGAACTTCGTCGTTGAATATTTCTTCTACAAAGTTTCTTGTAGCACTTTAGCACTCACCTTATTATACTAAAAGTACAAAAAGAGAAGTCAAATCACGAGGGACCGAAAGGTTCGAGGATAAGAAGAGAAATAGATCTCACACAAATGATCGATAACACTAGCAATTAAAAATTATTTTTAAACCGTTCCCCGACAATAGCGTCAAAAACTTGATGTGTGTTAAATGCACTAGTTTTAATCCCACTTTTTAAATATAATTTAGACACACAAAAGACAGTGTACTGTTAATTGGTGGTATAGTTAAGCAAGTAAGGTATCGAACACACGGAACGGTAATTAAACTAACTACTAGAATTATCTAAAAAAACAAATAATAAAAGAAAAGAGGTTTTCTTTAGTTTTGCAAGATTAGAAACTTAAACACTTAACTAACACTCAAACAAAACAATTAGCAGCTAAAATAAATAAAAATCAACTAAATTCAATAATAAAGGAGACTTCTGTTCGGGTTCAACTTACTTATTCCTATGGTTGATTTTATGGCAAGTGTAATGGATTATTTTTTCATTGGCTACCGATTAACGTGATTAGGTTCATATTCACTATTACTAATCCTTAGAAAACAAATCAATTCAAACAGTGGCAAATTGGTTAAATTAATGAGTTTCCTAGTTTATTGATTCGTGTTAAGTAAGACTCGTAGTTAGCTAATTAAATTACTAATTCAATTCACTTCTTGTATGGTTGTTCGTCACACAAGCTGACACATTGATTTACCTATTTTCTAGTTAACCCCTAATTTCATGTTCACTATTCCTAGGCATATAACATTGTTTTCACATAAATTAAATGAGACAAGCAATCAAGAGATGTTTATGCAACTTAATATACTTGATAATTAACAGAAAATAGTTATTGGCAACACATGAGGGTCTTTAACAAGTTTAACAAAACAAAATTCACCAAATTAAACAATCCAAGCCATAAAATTCAAACCATAGTTATACGTTTGTCTACCCTAAACAGAAGAAACGAGTTTTTAGCTCATATTCATAGCAGAAAACGTATCATAAACTAAACCTAATGATTCAAACATGATGTAAACACTAGATTAAGGAAAGAGAATATAATCGTGTCTTCCGACTCGCCGAGTCCCTCACTTATAATCCGTACACGGTAAGGTACTCATAGGTTCGTGAAGGTTCGTGCCTACTCGATGAGTAGGTGTCTGACTCGCCGAGTACATCCGGTTTTTGACTCTTTTTCTTCGTTCTTCAATTCCCAAACTTCCGATTGCATTTCCCGCTTCCTTTTGCTTTCAAGCATGTCTTTTAGGTTGAAAATATAATTTACACATAATTAAGTACATTTTGTTTATTAATTGAAATAAAATAGCCAAAAAGTATTAAGATTCTACACAAAATATATAACTAAATATGCACATATCAATTACCGAAATATAAGAGTTTTTAAAAATAAAAAAGAAAGTTAAGAAATTTTCGAAAAATAAAATCATCAACTACCGGAAAATTAATGCCAACTTGCTAAAATGACCAGAACAAAAAGAATTGAAAATTTGTGAGGGTTATTTTTAAAATATAAATTCTTATAATATTAACCCTATAACTTATAGAAAACTTTAAATATTGTATTCACTTTTGTACATGTGTGTGTGACGTTATAGATTGAAAATGTTGATTGTGAAATTATATTCATCCTCACAACTTTACATCTAGGATTTTTTTTTTTTTTTTTTTTGAACCGGCAACTTAAATTATATAATCTAGGATAAATGTTTTTACAAAATGAATGTTTCATAATAAATATTATAAAGACGATCGATCATCAATGAGACTACATCTCTCATTTTGGTATTTTTTTTATTAAGCCTTATTTTATTTATAGTAATCATTATTTATCCACAAAATAAAGTAAATTAAAATGGTACGAACGAGTACCCCCCTTGATCAAAACATGATTGAGGGGCAATCATTCAAGCCTTTCATCCTAAACCCTAACTTTAAAAAACTTTCTTTTGTTGGTCCCTCATACTTGCATTCACAATAATTAAAAACAATAAATAAGATATCCAATTGAAGTTTAAATAATATTTTCTCTATTTTGGGTATTATTATCCAGCTCATCATCAACATGCCAATTGACAATTGTAACCACTCTCAAGTCACAAGAGCATAAATAGTCTTTTACTTTAAATACAACCATCTTAATTTCGTAGTACAATGTTACGAGTAAATAACCTAAGAGTATAACATTAACAACTACAATCTTTATAAAATATAGTACAAACAATGTTAGCTCTATGCATTGTTAGAGAAGTCGGAGAAAGATTATATCTCTCTACTAATAAGTAATTTTTTTTTTTTTTTTCAAATGTTATAAGTCAATAACTGAATAATTCCCCTTGAGATAGAAAAAAAGAACTCATCTCAACAATCTTTTTCGTCTTCACATCTATCCTTCACTCCGAAACAATCGTAAAGGGTACAACCGTAATTCTAATCACCTTCCTGTAAAAAAAGTATATCAGCTACCAGCTAGCTTTTCAGTTAGTCAGTCAAACAAACACAATCTTACTTTTTGATGATATTTTCCCTTCCATGGCATCTTTTTTGTATTGGCAGTTCACACAGAGAAAAGGTCCATCCCATGGTTTTGACTTTCCGCTCATATTAGCCGATCCATGGTGTATTGAAATTCCTTCTCCAGGCTTCATTTCAATTTGACACACAGCACAGATAAATAATCTGAAAATGTTACAAAGCGGATATTTCGTGTCTAACCTGTGAAAACCATGTACAAAACAAACGAGTGAGTAAATGACCATTTTACCCTTACATGTATAGAAAATGTTAAAGATGTTGTTGGAGTGTATACAAACCGTTGAGAAAGCATGGCGGATCCTTCCTCCACAAGCTCCTCCACTAAATCCGGTTCATAATATTCCTCTTCATCAACATGAGGTGGAGCCTCACTGCTCTTTTTCCTAAACATGGCCTTTAAAACTCTTTTTCCGGTCATCTTTGGCGGTGGCAAGGGCGGATTTGTCTTTTCCGGCGGTAGTACATCCACCACTATGCAGGTTGTATCGTCTCGTAGCCCTTTGGCTTGTACTGCTTCCTGCACATTAAAAACCAAAGATTGTTGGAAACAAAAACTGAATATTAATATTTAATTAAAATTTTGACATTTTTTTTTCTGTTTCCGTACTTTGACAATATGAGCTGCTGCTGATTCCGGAGCCAATCCGCGACTGCATTCCAGAGCTGATTCGGCGGAAAGAGCATCCCAGACTCCATCACTTGAGATTACAAGCCGCCCTCCAGCAGAAGATAGCTGAAGATCACAAAATAAATAAAAAGAAAAAGAAATTGAGTTTAATTACAAAACTAACCTTCACTTGTTTAACATGAGGAACTGGAACAATGAACTCCCCAACATCTCTATCTCCAATAGATCTTGAAAGGCACAACCCACCTGGCCAACATCTTAAAGGACCAATCTGTCATAAATATAAAAACATTCGTAAGTTAAGTAAGATCCTAAAATATATATATATATATATATATATATATATATATATATATATATATATATATATATATATATATATATATATATATATATATATATATATATATAAGATTTTAAGATACCTCTGTGCCACCACCGGTATTTAGGCGACCAACTTCACCACCACTAGCAGTGACACGTTCCCGCCTATAAAGAAAGTAAATTGTAATGTATTTGGAATAAAATTTAATCCAAAAAGAAAGAAAGGGGATGGATTAAGTGAGATTTGTGAACTTACTCTTCTTCATTGGTGTCAAGTCTGTGATCTGCTGAGAGAAAATATACAGAGCCATCAGCGGATTCAAGTATGCAGCGGGAATCCCCAACTGATGCTACTGTTACTATTAATCCTTCAACAATTACAAATGTGACAGTTGTCCCTGACATTTGAGCTGCAATTGTAACAATATTAAAAGTCAAAATAAGTACTTACATATTTCAACATGATTATGATTGTGCTTACTGAATTTGCATACAGATGCATCTTAAGTATTACTATCTAGTCTCAAGACATAATGGTAGTTGAAATTTTTGAAGGAATGTATGTACCTTTTTCTTGGAAATCTTTATCTGTTTTCACAAAACCAGCAACCATAGCCCTAGGCAAGGCTGCCACCCATTCATCACGATTCAGATTGGGAGGAATAGCACAAAGAACATTGTTCAAAAGGTTCTCCTTAGTATATATAGCTGCTGCAGACCCATTATGACCATCAAATATCTGCAAAAGAGAAGTTAGGTGGGAGCATTACAAGAAATCCATCAACTACTGCAATGAGATGAAACAGATGTGAATTGAGGAGAAGAGAAAAAAGAGTAATTGCAATCTGATCAACCTCATCAGAGACACAAGTCATTAAAGTTTTATCAAAGGGGGAGAAAGGTTGACAACATACCCCAAAGACAGAATAAGTGGTAACACCATCTCCCAACACGCGTTGGCATTCAGTTTTGATCAATGCGAAGTCTTCCCCTTTCTTAGATTCGTTAGCCTGACCACAAGCAATCTCCGGCCTATCAGCCTTTTGATTCGCCGATTCACGCTTCAACAACACCGACAATGGAACATGCTCACTCTTATTGCAGGACATTTCCTTGATCGCTTGCAGTATCCAGATTTATAAAGTCAAGCTTCCAGCTTCTCCTATTCCAGCATGATATAGTCGATAAAATCCTATAAGATCAAAAACAAAATCATCAGCAATCAAACCTTCTGAAACGATTGCCTTACATCTAACGAAAATCGAGTAAAATAAGCATCAGATTCAAAAGAATGACACACAAATACTAATTTTTCATACGTCGTAATAACGATAGGTGCAATGAAAACCTTAATCAAAGAGCAATGCAGATAAAAAAAGAGAAAAATCAACAATAAATGGAATGAAGAATCAAAGAAAGAGAAGATGAGTTACAAAGATTCGAGTATGAAGTTGGATTGATCGATTCGTGGGAGCAGAGGGAAAAAAGTCGGGATTCGATTCGCTACAAAAATTTCCGCGCGAGAGAGGGGGCGTGATAGCTGTGATTTTTATTTTTATTTTTATTTTCGTGATGTTCGAGCGTGTGCTGACATGTCCACACACTCAAAGCGCGTGTGTTATGAGTTGTCTTTTTGTTTTTTTGTTTTTTTTTTTTTTTTTTTTTATGGATGAAATATTATTTTAGAATATTTAAGGAAAAAAAAAAGTCTATACTCATAGTACATACATTCTTACGACAAAATACAAAAGAGAAAAAAATAAAAACCAAAATGTGTTTTATTTGATATCAAAACTTGATAATTTGGAAAAAATAATATCTTTAAACAATTTAAAAGAATAACGATTTAAACTTTTACTTAAAAATAATCAAGTGTTAAAATCGATAACACAATAAAAATACTTTATGATTTTATGAAATTTATTTTTAGAAATTTCAAGCAAGAGATTGATTTTATTATACTGTTGAAACGGAAACATGAATTTGTGATATGAACGAATCCATTAATAAAATAGAAAAAAAAAAATAGATTAATTTTTGTAGGTTTCTATAATTTTATTTCTGATTCATATGACCTAATTTCTTTTATTATATATTTTTACTTAAAAATAAAAAAATTATAATAAAGATAATGATTCTTTTTTTCTTGTTTGTCTTGGATCTTTAAAAATATTTAAGTTTTCGGTCCGGATAGAGAAACATTAAAGAAATCGAAATTTCTAAAAAAGAAATACTATTTTTCAGATGTAAAGTATATTCGGTTTTTTACATTTGTAGAAAAAAAATATATGCACCGTAAGTTTTTTCCAAATCATATTTGATGTTAATTTTTGTTTATAAGGGTGTCAAAAACCTCTTTGGGACACCAACCCTACAGGACTTCGTTTTCATACGGAGATATTTAAACCATGTTTTCAGGTACGGATTAGGTTGGGCGTGGAGACCCATTCCGTATACCTCATGGGAGTCTAGAAATAATTACTCTATATTTAGCTATTATTATTTATAAAAAAGAAAAAAAATAAACTTAGAGTAACCATCGTATAATATATGTTTTATATTTAAATAATTAATGCAATATGTAAGTTTAAACGGAATAAACCGAGTGAAAATAAGGTAAATAATATTAAACAAGAGATTATGGGTCAAACGGGGTTAACGAAGGATTCATGAGAAAACAGGGGTAGAAATTGGAGCGGTGGGTAATCTTGAAATTTGGAAGCAGAATTAGGGGCTGGAAAATGAGTGAATTCGTGTGTGCGGTGGGATGTGGATTGGGGGGGGGGGGGGGGGGGGTAATTTTGGCCGAATTTGGACCTATTGACAAGGTTATCCCTATTTGTTTCCAAAATATTTGTAGTCTTTTTGAAGAGGTAAATATCCATTCAATCAAGAACAATGTCATGATTGAAAAAATCTTCCACACAAGACGCATTGATTGAAGCTACTTCAAACACATGCTAACTATACAACTAATAGAATATTTCAACTAAAATTTCATGTAAGAAATATAAAAATTTTGAATTTTGCATTGAAAAGAGAACTATGGTTTATATATGCATTAATACGCAAGAAATATTGAATCAAAATGTCGAATCATCCATCAGGTGGAGGAGAGAGAAGTTAGAGTACCTGATGGAGGGAGACATAGAGGTAGAGGCAGTGGAAACAACCAACAGATAAGACAGAAGTGAAGTTGGCTAAGGTGAAGATGGAGGTGATGGTGTGGTGGTGAAGGGTGATGGATGTTTTCTATGGTAAGGAGAGAGTGATTGGCACTAGGGAGACATGAAATATAAACATTAGATTAGGCTTATAACTTATAAGATGTTTTCCAAATGATAACCTACATTTTTTTCTTCTGGTGAGAGGTGTCAAAAAGACATATTTATGTCTTTTGTCTTCAAAAAAAATGTTTTCATACTTGCTGACATAAAATGAGAACAATAGTTTAAAAATGAAAAAACAAAACCCCACATTATGCATCACCTAATAAATTCAGGTTTTACATATTAAGCATATGGATTATTTTTAAGCAATATATTATATTCTCAACATTGGCTTACAAACTATGTTTCTACCAAACTTCCAACATAACTGTGTCTGTAAGATTAACTCTAAAACTCCTTACCGTGATTAAAATCAAAATTTTGACAAAAAGCGTCCCATTCCAAAACTTTTTGAGTCAAAATTTAGCGCGCGGAGCTTTAGAACTTCTTAAATTATCATCGACCTCCCATACGCGCTTTGTTGTATTTCCTGTATGTAACTAAAAAGGAAAAATATTTCGTTATAGAGCAACTGCTATGTATGTAACTAAAATGAAAAATAATGGTGACATCCTCCCCTAATTGAAAGCCAACTAATTTTATATAATAATAAAAGTCGAAATTGAAGACAAATATGAAACCATCCTATTGTGCTTTAATTGGCCCCATAAAAAATTGTAGCCAACTATATTTATTACATCTGGTAATTGACTGTGATGATGAGATAAATGTTCCCAATGAATATTATTGAAAGATGATTAACGTGTGTGTGTGTATATATATATATATATATATATATATATATATATATATATATATATATATATACAAATTACAACATGAATGTATACGATATACAAGGTAAAAAATAATATAATACAGGTAACTAAATAAAACTAATTATATACGGAATTTATCTCCATTACCCCCCTCAAGCGAACTGGTGGTGGACAAACGTGTAATTGATCACGAAACTCTTCAAAAAGTGGTTTAGGTAAAGGTTTTGTGAAAATGACAGTCACTTAAAGGTTGGTAGGACCAAACTTGGTATGGAGTTTACCAAATAGAACAAGCTCTCAAATAAAATGATGATCGATGTCAATATGTTTAGTTCTCTTGTGTGCTATCAGGTTATGAATTAAGAAAATTGCACTTAAATTGTCACACAGCAAGGTGGGGCATTTAGAGGGCAATACATTTATGTCAGCAAGAGATGAGTAATCCAGATAAGTTCTGCATCGGTGTTTGCCATATCCCAATATTCAGATTGACAACTGGATCTAGAAACTGTAGGTTGCTTCTTAGCACTCCAAGATACAAGGTTGCCTCCAAAAAATATGGAGATTTTTTACCATAAGTACTCAAATGTGGATAGGAGCTTGCATAATGGCCATCAGTTCAACATAGTTGACAGTTTGGTGGTCGATGACCACGAACATGAGAAGAAGAATTTCCCCGAAAATTTGAACGACCAGACCTCCCTCTCCTACGGGCCACGAGAAGGAGCAGCAGTGAAAGCAACTAGAGAGCGAGTTGATTCATGTAAAGATGAAATAAATAATTCGTTGCCTTCCACCTTAGCAACAAGAGCACGAAAAGAAGGTCTTGTGGGCAAAGCTCGATCAGCAGTAAAGAAAGTTTCAAAGGTTGGTCTCAAGCCACACAAGAACCAGTGGCTCTTGTTATCATCAGAGACCGATTGTCTAATTGCCTGGAGTTGATCACAAATAGATTTAAATTGCTTAGCATATTCAGAGACAGAGAGGGTACCCTTTTTTAGTTGGCGTAAAGAATCTTTGAGGTTCTGAGATCGCTTATGATAATCATGACTATAGGCTGACTCCAAAGCCACACATACTTCACGAGAGGAAGAGAGAACCAAGACTTCGGACATGGACTCTTCAGATATAGAGGATTGAAGAATTAAAATAACCTTGTGATCAAGTTTGACCCAAGCATCATGGGATGGGTTGGGAGTTTCTTTGTCGTCGATTAGGGTTATGGATGGCGGGGCGGTAGAAGAACCATCGATATGACTCATCCAATTCTGATGAAGAAGAAGTGAGGTAATTTTATTTCACCAGAGGAGGTGATTAGATGAGGCTAATTTAATGGTGAGCATATGGATAAGTGTGTTTGAGGAGAAAGAATTCTCAAATGAAGAAGATGAGAGGCAGAAAGAAAGAGAAAGTGACGAGGAGGGTTAGGGTTGTTTCAGTGATCGATATATAGGTTGATACAATGTGATGATAGGATAAATGTTCCTAATGAATATTACCGAAAGATGATTTAAAGTATATACAACATGAATGTAGATGATATATAAGGTAAAAAATAATCTAATACAAGTAACTAAATAAAACTAATTATATACCATATTTATCTCCAATATTGACCATATGAACTCATTTAATACTTGTTGACCAGATGAACTCATTTAATACTTATTGAGGACATAATCATACATCAATTTTCTAATAGGGGAGTTGATTCGTATACAACAATTTTTCTCCATACACAACAACTGATGCTTTGAAATGTTGTATTTTACAACTATATAATGCATGAATTGTTGTGTATGGCAAAAAACTACGGTGTACGAATCACTTCCTAAGAAATTGAAAATCTATTTGTAGTCTACATCTATTTATTCAATTTCTTGCATGAGAACTAAAATCTAACGAAATAATTGCCATATGTTGTAAATAAAAACTTTAGCGCACCATGAAAACTGATTTCTTGCATGAAAACTAGTCCTCCGAAGATGATCATACGATATGGCAGGATAATGACCCATGGGTCCACTTTAAGGATTACAACCAAATGGTTTTAAGGATTACAACATCCTCTTCAAATTCCAAGTTTTGACATTTCAAAGCAATCAAATGGCTAGGCATGTAACCCTATGACTAGATGTTGAAATCTCCCGTGCATGTGTCATTATGTCTAACCCTCTCAACTAGAACAATGTACTTTTCTTAGTTTAATGTCAATTTAATCCCTACATATCCTGCATATTTTTGGAGCATACTCACCTTATGGAGAAAATATTGATGGACCATATACATGCACACATTATGTTTTACTTATTACACCACCTCTTATTTACCAAGTTAAAGATTGTCAAGATGTTTTAAAGTATTTTATACGTGTCTCACATGCTAGGAAGTGTTTTAAAGTAACAAATGAGTAAAGAATTCACGGTTATTTTATATAACTAGGAAGTGTTTTAAAGTAACAAATGAGTAAAGAATTCACGGTTATTTTATATAACTATTCGAAAAACTCATTATACTTCGAAAAAAGAATTCAATTTAGTAAAGCTACAACCGAAAATCCTAATAAATTTAAGCAATTTCTAAAACTTCAAAAATATTTATCAACATCGAGGGATCATCATACCGTAATATAATCCAATGACTCTAAAAGTATTAATCCCAAAAATTATATTTCAAACACTTTGTGTCTCTAATAACAAAGGTGACTAATCCGTGATACTCAAGACACACATCAAAATTATACTTAAGATTAAGGAGCTTAACGAAACACATATGGATTATTATTCCATATTATTATATTACAAAATACATGAACTTCAACAAGTGTATAAATCATTATGAAATAACTCATCTTGCTTTTATGAAACCCATTTAGACCTCAATGCACTATCAATGAAAACCTTACATATCTGTTATAGCTCTAGCTATCTCAAACTCAACAAGTAACCATATGACATCAGAGTTACCTCTGTGCATATACGTTGATGAGGGAGTAACAACAACGAAAACAAAACACAAAACTGCACATATGACGAAGCTTTACCTATTGGTGGCTACATCACAAGTGTATATTAATAACTCATCTAAAATGGTCAAAGGTTGCCACCATACTTCTTAGAACTCGGGAGAAAAATAGAATCAATTCGATAATCAAATTGTTCCTATAATGTCCGTTTTTCTTAATTAATAATTCGACTATATGTATGGGTCAACACAAATTTTAAAGTTTGATAATCTACAATTAATATGCACTTTTGATTTTAGGCACGAAAAAGAATGCAACTATATTGTAGTCATTGTTCCAATTACCAAGAGTTCAAAAAATAACATGTTATGAGTATTTCGTTACAAGTTTCTTATAACAATATTTTTTTGTGCTTTTCTCTTATTTTAGAACATCATTAAAAAAATCAATAAATATTACTATTTCATTGGATATTTATATAAAGATATGATATTATGCTTTTTTTTATTCAATTTTCCCGTTGTTAAACTTTCTTTCTCCAATATTTCCTACATACAACATAGGGTAAATGACATAAAAAAAAAAAAAACATTTTTTTTACATAGAAATTCGATTTTGATACCGTGTTTTTTTTTTTTTTTTTTTTTTTTTTGTCAATTTTGACACTGTATTTTTCAATTTGTTACAATTCTGATTACTTGACCGGTTAGCCGGGTTACATGCTGACGTGGCATGATGACGTGTCAGTTTTGATGATGTGGCATGCTAACATGATATACTGACGTGCCAAAATTGATTTTTTTTTCCCACAAAAACACTAAGTTTTCACTTTTTTTTTTTTCAATTTTGACACTAAGTTTAATTTTTTATTTCAATTTTGACATATGTTTTTTTTTGTTCCAATCGAACATCATTTATCAAATTTTGTTCAATTTTGTCTATTTTCCATTTGATACCGTATAAATATATTTTTTTCTATTACATTTGAAATCGTATAAACATATTTTTTTCTTTTAAAAACCAAATTTTTATTAAAATAGAAGGTGTTATTTTCTTACATTCAAAGCATTAGTTATATCATGAGAATCAAACTAACCATAAGCTTCTAATAAAATGTAAAATTTGATGGGTTGCAAACTTGATATCCGAGTTTTGATTGACTACACACCTCCAAACCTCCAAACACATTTTAAAGTTGCATATTTAATATAAAATACAATTTTTATATAACTAATATATATTTATACATAAAAATATGGTTTGAGTGTAAGAAAATGTGTTTATACACAACTCTAGTTTTTAAATGAGAAAAAAAACATATTTATACGGTTTCAAATAGAAAATTGTCAACATTGAACAAAATTGGAAAAAATAATGTTCGATTTGGAACAAAAAAACATAGTGTCAAAGTTGAAAGAAAAAATTAAACTTAGTGTCAAAATCGGAAAAAAAAAATGAAAAGTTAGTGTTTTTTGTGAGAAAAAAAATTCAATTTTGATACGTCAGCATATCATGTCAACATGCCACGTCATCAAAACTGACACGTCAACATGCAACCTGGTTAACCAGTCAAGTGGTCAGAATTATAACAAATTGGAAAACACAGTGTTAAAATTGATACAAAAAAAACACGGTGTCAAAAGCAAATTTCTGTGTAAAAAAAGTGTTTTTTGTGCCATTTACCCTACAAGATATGGTAATTAAATCGTTAGATTTTAGTTTTCATGCAAGTACTTCAATAGACGATGAATTTCTACTAGAAAGTTGGTGTATGATTATGTCCTCAATAAGTATTATAAGAGCTCATATGGTCAATTATTAGATGTAATAAATATAGTTGCCTACCAATTTTTATGGGGCCAATTAAAACACAATGGGATGGATTCACATTTGCCTTTAGTTTCTACTTTTTATATACAATTATTTGGCTTTCAATTAGGGGAGGATATCACCATTATTTTCCTTTTTAGTCACATATATAGTAGTTGCTCTATATCATGTATATATTTCTTTATATGAATATGATGTGGAGCCTTGAAGTACCTTCAATTAACTTTCCGTTAATTCGAGAGGCATGAAATCTTACCCTTTGATCTCATCCACTTATTAGATGGTTGTGGAAACATAGAGAGGGACAAGTATAATTGGACAAACTACCCTACAAGTGTGTACATTCAATTATGAACAGGTTATTAAAACATCTTCTATTTTGTCGGGCTTTCATTTGTAGAAGCAAAAAACAATATAACAACTCGTAAAATACTCGAAGATGTAAAATATAAAACATTCAAAGATGTGAATATATAAAAGAGTTTTAAGGAAAAAGAATTATACTATAATTTAAAGCGGTTAAGACACCTTATTTTACATCCAATTTCCTTAAGTCAATCATCATAGAAATAGTCTCACAATGCGGTTTATCGATGCAACATATAAAATATAAGTAATATATTGGGTTTGATTCTGTCAAATTCAAATTGTTTGATACAATAATTAAAAGTCTTCGATTCTATCCTATTGCCTGAGATATGTTTTTTACTGGATTTGATAAGATGTTCGATATGACTCAGTGAACAACTATCAAACGACTCATTCCTTCCGTATCACTCTTATTAACATAATTTTGTCAAAAGAACACTTAGTAAAATAATATAACAACTCACAATATACACAATGTAATTTATAGATGCAAAATATAAAAGATAAGCAGTATAGTTTTTTTTATGACAGACAGAACTTTTAACAGAAAAGAGATGGAGGAACATGTAACTTCATCTAAACAACAGGGACCATTTCAGTAATTTTCTCAAATTAAAAACTTATGATTCCATTTGTAAAACCAAATCAAACCCCGAGAAACGCACAACCAAAAATCCCCTCGATTTTATTCACTGTTGTTCTTTTGGGACATCGCACTCGCCAGTTCCCTGATTCAGAAACCCATTCAGTTTCAATAAATTTAGGGATTGATCCGTCTACTACACAACCCTGAATAGAAAGAACAAGAAAATTCAGACATTTATAGAAGGAGAAATAAAGCCGTTTAAATATACAGAAGGAGGAGGGACGGAGGCTGGAGGGAGATGATGGGATGAAGACGAAGTTGAAAAATAAGAAGAGAAAGTGGGCAGATGGCAAGAGCCGAGTTAAGTTATAATTATTCAAATGGAAGAGGAGGAGCACCAAAATGGTGTTATTATAAGAGAACTACAGTCATCATTTGTTCATTCAACATTGCGATTGCTCTTTACGTTTTCCACAATCTCTACAGCTCCATCTATTCTTACCCTTATCAAGATTTACACAACGGTAAAGTTCGTTTCGTTTTTTTTTTTTTTTTTTTTTTCCTATGGCTGTTTTATTTGTTCATATGTGTAAAACCCAAAACCCAAAACCCAATTGCGATTTTTGCCCTTTTCTTTTTCCAGATTCAAGTGCGGTTTTTGCTTGTTCAGTCAAAACCCTAACGTAAATACAATGCTTTTGGTAGTTTCATTTCTCGCTAGCACAAATCTGATGGTTTTGTGGAAACCCAGTTGTCAAATTTTCAAATTGATTAGTAATCTTTCTACACAGATAAAGCGTAATCGTGAAGTTCTCTTATAAAATCGTCTTTTTTGGTTGAATTTGACGTGTGATTGTTTTTAAAGGTGTTAGCTACACTCCAGATCAAATAAGAAATATGGAAGAATCAGTTCGTATTCGGATAGACTCTAAACCTGTAAAGCTCATGGAAATGGTAAGATTCACACTTGATTTTGATTGTTTAATCGTTCATAGATTCATCATTTGATCGTATAATTTGATTAAGTGAGTTCTCCAATTTGTATTCTTAAAAGGTAAAAAAGATCAAAAAACACTTTAATAAAGAAGAAGCAATTAAATTACCACAGCCATTGAAACAGAAGCTAACCAATGAGCTCCTAGAAGTTTTGAGAGTCGTGAATGCCAGTTCTAACACAACTTTACAGCATGGTATGTTTATCTTTAGTAATTTATCTTTTGCAAACTTGATTATTCTTTGTATCTTGCTTGTTTCTTAAGTATTCTATTAAATAATATTTTATTGGAATCATTTTGGATCTTTGCTTAAAGAATAATCAAATATATATATATATATATATATATATATATATATATATATATATATATATATATATATATATATATATATATATATATATATTTCTTGCAAAAGTTTTTCTCATGTCTCATGGGGATCCTTCACCTAACATCTCGATTATCAAGATGGGACCAATGATTAATGCTTGTTAGGTCTAATTACTCATCAATATTTTGTAATGGCTGTTGATGGGTAAATATGTAAATTTTCAATTCAAAACAAAGCCCATTGCTCTCTACTTCTATCTTATTGAAATCTTTGTGATACACACAGAAGCAATTCAACAATGGAGGAAGCAAAAACTAGAGGAAGCCAAAAGATTAAAACATGGAAAGACCTCAAATTCAACTATCTTAATAGAGGAAGCAGGTGGTATTTCAATCTTCTATAAAGCCTTTATACCCCTTTTTGTTACACATGACATGAAAAAACCTATTTATATTTTATAGGAATACTTGCAAAGTTATTGGAGTTCAAATGGGGTGAGCTATTAGATCAAATTGGTCTCTGGATACCCATTAATGTCACCACCAATGAGCACAATGACAAACCCGAGGGTGAAGAAGATTTTGGTAACTAAAATAAATCCTTTTTTTAAAAAAAAAAAAAAAGATCATTTATGACAAGTAAAAAAAACATAATACCCATATTTCCAGATGACAAGATCCTAGCTGGCAGGCGGCTGCCGCCTGAATGTAATGTGGAACACCATACGGATTATGGTGGTCAAGCGGTCAAATGGGGGCTTACTCATCATAAAGAAAGTGCTTATGATTGTTGTCAAGCTTGTTTGGATCATGCTAAAAATGCTAAACCAGATCAAATTAAATGTAATATTTGGGTTTATTGCCCTGTTGAGGAAGGATGTCATTCTCCAGATATATATCAACATAAACTTCAAGAATGTTGGCTAAAATATGTAAGTTTTTCATTGTTTTTCTACGTTTTTTCAAATAATAATATTTAATTTCAAACTACAATGCTGTAATCTACAACTCATAGTTTCTTGTATTGTATGTGGCATGCAGGATGAAAAGCCAAAAGTAAACTTTAAAGACATGTATTCAGAAAGTTACAGAAGTCGGTATCCAGATGCACCGATTTTTGTCCCTTGGGTGTCTGGTGTTATCAGTTCTTAATTGGTTCAGACAAGTGGAGAAGAAGCTATATATTCAGACTAAATAGCATATTCATGTAAAATCGATCTTTTTGAGTGTTCCTCAAGTTCATTTGTGGTTTTGTTTTTAACTGGAGCCAAAAGGCTTGTTGTTTCTTTGATGTCGTTTGTTTTTTGTTCTTTTTTGAGTTAAATGCAGGAAATAGAAACATGCATTCATTTATTTGTTTATTATAGCATCTTAATTTCATTTGTTGCTATTACAACAATGTACTTTAAAAATACATCCAATCTAGGAGTAGCAGCGTAATTTTTAATGTTACATAAAGATGTTACCTTTTACCAACAAAACGTAACATTATTGCTACTAGGATTTTAATCTTCTGGTAGTATTGATAAAAAAAATTCGGTCTTAGAAAAAAATAATTTCAACACTTAAACCCATAACATAAGAATTTTGGTTGTGTATGTTATTATCGAAGAAAACCTATATATATAATTTTGAGATCTTGTTTGTATACAACAAAATTGCAAAAATGGTCTTTATGTTTAGCCAAAAATTGTCAGGTTTAAAAATTTTAGATTAGCACCATTACTCCAAAATAGACTTTTATTGTGGTTTTGTCCATTTAAAAAACAAAAATACTTAAATGGATTTACTTTTTTTATTTTTCTTTTATTACAATAAATAAAAAAGACAACACACAAACCCAACCCAATGTCTAACCCTCCACCTTCTCTTCCCTGCTACTAGACTCGCCTCCTGTATTATTCACATATTTGCCCTCCGGTAAACACTACCATTACCGGTTAATACCAACACCACCACCACCACCTACCCTAACACCATTCTTGCTGGAAACCACCTTCATTACCCGAAACCATCGACAACATATGGAACCATTACGGAGATCTTCATCATGATGTGAACAGACAAAGAAACAACAAGTCGGTAACCTTAGCGTTTTCGTTACCACCATCATCTTCATTAGAAACGCTAGTGTCGCCATCATTTGTTGTCAGGTGCTCCAAGTCGACGATGGTAATCGACAACCGTCGTTGTAACTCAAAAAGTTTAACATTATCTAGTGTTGTAACTCGACGAACACGACATAACCTTAGAATTATCCCGTGCCGACTTTATTGGTGCCGCCCATTTCGTTGTCACATTTACATATAAGAAAACCTAACTCACGACTTCACTAGTTTGCAGAATTGTTGTTCGTCGGGGGTTCTGTAACTCGTATCTCAAGGATGTTGTCGAAGAAAGAGCAAGACGAAGCTGATGTTTTAAGCCAACAACGCTAGAGTTAGAGTTTCTAGACGGTGGTGTTATCAAATGAGGAAAGAGACAAGGGAAAATCAATCGTTAGAGTAGTTGGTGTCATATCCATAAAAAAACTTCAAGTTGGTGTCATATCCATAAAAAATTCAAGTTTTTGGATTATCCGTACAAGTTTTGGATCAAATTCATTTTTTTTTTCAAACCATAAGGACCAGATTTGTGGTTTACTAAAAAAATATGATAAAGATCTTAGAGTGTCTTTTATATAAAAATGAAAAATTTTATAATCTAGTTTTTATTTTTTTTCATTACCTTATGATCTTACCATATTTTGTTATTGGATTAAATGTATTACTTTATTTTATTCTTGGTGTCTGAAATATGATTTTGTCTTAATATAATCTTATTGTATTCTTATGTTTGACGTATGATGTTATGTTACCATAATCATATTGTTTTTCCTATGACATAATATATTATTTTACTAATAATACTAAGGGGTGTTTAATATACCTGTTGCTAGACCAGTAAAGTGACCTCTAACTCAATCTAAATAAGAGTGTTTGATACGAATAGCATAACATTTTTGACGTCCTTCTTCATCATCAACGCAACTTGAAACTCCTCCCCCGTCAATTCTGATATCTTCATCATTAGCACTCTAATGCCGATGTCCCTTTATTTCCGAGCCTCTTTATCCAAAACAAGTTGTAAAAATATATCCATTCTATCTTTTATGACTTGCACATTTTCGCCCATTTCTTTCAAGTCATCCGAATCCGACGCTTTGCTCTTGCTTTTGCTTTTTGATTTGTCCATTCCCATCAGTTGGGATGGCGGTGAAACTTCAATGGTCTCATCATCGTTGAGGTCGAAATAAACACGAGCATCTGCTGTAGTTTGATCGGATTCAGAAGTTTTTGTCTATTTTGAGCCACTATCGATGTGCTCCTCGATTGTTTTTATTTTGCCATTTTTTGTTGTCTTTGAGTAGATTCCAAACTTCAAAAAACTTGTAAGGCTTCTTTTTCTCTTTGTGCTAAATGTTAAAAAGATTTCTCCAAAATCACATTGTCATTTTCGCCACTTCTCCATTGTCGTTTGATTTTGTTATATAAATCGTTAAACAACATAATTTCTTTGTTCATCTTTCCCCATTTTGAGTAGACTTGATGCTTAGTACGATATGGTTATACATTCATTCCTTTATGGAACCTAGCTCTAACGCTCATCCCAAACTGGTCAAGTTTTTGATCCGCTCCCGTCATCGGATCTTCTGAATTAAATGTCAATCCATGATTGTGCCAATGATAACACTTCATGGGGTTCCTACGGTTTAGAATCTGCATTCTCTTTTATTTTATTTTGTGGTCGAGCGGGTGAAGCGTGTTGAGTTTCTTGAAGAAATTCGGGTTCGGGATCGGAAATGGGTGTTTATGGTTGTGATTGTGTTTGTAGAACAAATTCCGATTGAGAAACAAAATCAAAAGGATTAAGTACCAGGTCAGGTTGTATTTGTGTTTGTGGAAGTGGTTGTGTAGGTCGTTGTGGTTATGAGATACGTTGTGGATAGTAGGGAAGCATTCCGCCATAGTGGTAAAAAGATGGCAAATAAATCGGCTGATTGAATGAAGGTGGTGAGATTGTGGTGTTTCTAGTGGGTGTAACAGACCCATTCAGTCATAGGACTGGAATGCCAACATGTAACAGACCCATTCAGTCATAGGACTGGAATACCCTTGGATCCACAACTAACAAATTGGATTATCCTTGAGTCTACATCATGAGTCTTGCTTGCCTTCTAACATGCAGTTCATGTTTGGCTTACTCCCGAGCCCATAACATAAGTCTGGCTTGCCTCTCGGGCCCACAGCTTATGTCTGGCTTGCTCCCAGGTTTGTTGGCTTCCGCAAAAGCAGCATCACCTCAACCCAGCCAAGCTATGTCGACCTATACATAACAAATAACATGTATCCAGTAACAGATAATCATATAACCAATCAACAGACTAATATGTAGATCTATAGAATATAACAAGACTCAGTTCTAACAGATCAATACAACATAACAACATTCTCTAAAGCAGGATTAAAAAAAACCTAGTGGGCCGACATTGGTGCGTTCGACCCACAAGTACAGAAAGAAAAACTAACCTCTCAGTCCGGAAAGATAGTTGTACAGGATATTGCTCTGAATATCAGCTCTTGGTGTAAAGGGATAAGAGCTTAATCCATTAAGTTTTTTCTTTTTAGTTTCCACGACACGGTGGCTGGTCTGGTTGTGGTTATTTTGTCGTAAAGCTGCCACGATGCAGCCAATGGATGGCCATGACGTGGAGCTCGTCTGGGGTGATTTTGATTGTTGACTTTGACCATTGACTTGGTTGACTTTTGGTCAAATGACAAGTTTAGAGTATGAGCCACCGCTTAACCTTGAATAATTCGATAGGTGGGTTGTAGCACCAGTTTCTTGTCAGTTCGAGTTTTGGTTGATCCGATTCAAGTGTGAGGTGAGTTTTCTCACTATACTATGTAGGGTGCTAGATTAGCTTTTTTACTCTTGCATGTACGTTGGGTGGGCCTGTTATGATGGCCGGAGCCTGTTATGTGGGTGAGGCCCGATATGTTGGGCAGGGCCTGTTAGTTGTATGGGTGGGCCCCGATGTTATGTATGATATGTAGTATTTTTGGGAGCTCATTAAGTTTTATGCTTACTGTTTTATGTTAAAAATATTTCAGGTACTTTTGGTTCAAAAGTGAAGGGCCCGACTTCATCGCACTACATCCCTCGAAGATTTATTCCACACTTTCTATTAATTTACTTTGATGTTTGAGAAACCTTTATACATTGATTAACTTTGAATAAATGATTTTATGGTTTTTGGTGGTTCAAAAATGAAATTTTTTTGTAACATCCTGAAAATTCAGAAGTAGAGTTGAAGGGCTAAAAGTGTAAATAAGAAGGTCGACTCGACGAGTCTATGGTTAGACTCGGCGAGTCGAGTCGTGTCTCAGGTCGCGTGATAGGTGACCAACTCGACGAGTCGCATGGGTGGACTTGGCGAGTTGGTGCTGTGTGGGGAAAACCCTAATTCCTGGGGTTGAGCCCTATATAAAGAACATAATACCCTCTCCCCAACCTCTTTACTCTCCCTTGAAGTCCATAAACCCTAATTTTCGGTTGTGAGAGAGTTGGAGAGCATTTGGAGCCTTTGTGGAGGGAATCTTGGGGAGAAATCGAAGAACAAGAAGGTTGGAGCAAGGGGCTTTGCAAGGATTTAGCTTTTTCATTAGTTGGAGCTTTCATTTGAGGTAGCAATCTGCTGTTTGAGCTTTTATGCATCTAGATCTATCATTTGTGGGGTTTTGTGGCATAAATGAGGTCCATCTCAAGTTTGGTGTAAGATCTGAGGTTGCTACCTCATATCTAGGTTGTTAATAATCCAGAAAGCCTTAAAGTCTATGCTCAAGAGTTGTTGGTGAAGTTCTTTTGTCCCAAACCCTAGCCCTAGAGTATATTATGCTTAGATCTCTTTGGATTCACGTAAAGTTTGCCACTTTACGTGATGGATGGCTTATAGAAGAGTAGATCTATGGATTTGAGACCCTGCATAGCTTGGAAAGCCTTTGTATGGGTTAAGAGCTAGTGGTACTTGGCGAGTCACATGAGTGTACTCGACGAGTTGTATGAAGATAGGTAGAAACTCGGCGAGTTGGTTGAAGATAGCCTTGGACTCGGTGAGTCTCTTCTTGGACTCGGCGAGTCTGGTCGTGAGGACCTAACCTTTCCTGGTTAAGCTGTGAATCGGTGAGTTAAGGGACGACTCGGTGAGTTGAGCAGGAAGTGACTTAGAGTTCGTGGGACTCGGCGAGTCTTGGGGCGACTTGGGTCGCTATATGGGAGTTTTCAGAGTTGAGGGACTCGACGAGTCAGCGGGCTGACTCGGCGAGTAGGGTTAGTCAGGAAGTTTGACTCTGACTGAGGACTTTGACTTTGACCAAGAGTTGACCACTTGACCTCCAGGGGTAATTTGGTAATTATTGGTATTTATTGGTTTCGGTGATTCAGTGGTGGAGTTCGTGATGGTGGTTGTAGCAGTGATCTTGTTCTTCAGTCGGTAGTAGCAGGTGAGTCTCCTCACTATACGTTACCTTGAGTGGTAGTTATGTGTGACCGGAGGGTCTTATGTGCTTACATTTAGTATTATGTTATATGTGATATGTTATGTATCATGTCTTTGTGATTTATGCTATGCGGAGTTTATAGACCGGACCGGAGGGTCCAACGATACAGACCGGATCAGAGGGTTCCGCTGAGATACACCGACCGGAGGGTCATATTGTAGCCTTGAGTGGCATATGTGTTGAATGTGGTATTTTGGGGAACTCACTAAGCTTCGTGCTTACCGTGTTATGTGTTATGTGTTTCAGGTTCTTCAGTATCGCGGGAAGGCGGTGGCTCGATTGTACACACATAAGAGAAAAGAGTGATGAATTCAGATCCTGGAATTCCATAATATTCTGAAAACCTTGTTGATGATTTTTGAATAAAACAAATAAAATGTTTATATGGAATAATGTGCATTTTTAATGAAATTAAAAATGAATAAAATAAATTTAAAATTTTTCGGTGTTACATTTTTACTTATTATTCTTGGGTCGTTAAATAAATGTGAATAACGTAAAAGTAAGATTTGCATGTAAACCCCCTCGAAAGCTTTAGAAAGTGAAAAAGGGCCATAGAACTCACCCTTGTTGCGTGTGGTACGTTCGTTTCGGTTTTCAGAACCTGACTAGGGTTTTTTCTTGTTTTTCACCCGATAATCTTTTTGAAAGAAACAAGGCTCGCGAATAGATCAACAACACACAAGGGACCTGGAAAATATGTTTTTAGGCTTAATGGAAATTTGGATAGGGTCACCAGAAGGTACACGTGACGCCAACCACGGTGGCGCGTGGCTAGCAGTTTGGCCCGTTTTTAGGTTATTTTGCGAAGAAAAGAAGAATGGAAAGAAGGACTAACTTTCATAGGGTCTTTTGAAGTTCAAGGGGGTGTTGAGAGGATCTTGGAACAACTAGAAATGATCACGAAAGGGGTGGTAGCCAGTTCTTTTCCGATTTTCTTTTTCCTCAGCAGAAAAGCCTGGGGCTATTTTTGGTTTGGTAAAGTAGCAACAGCAAAGCAAGACAGGTGGGGTGGGGGGGGGGGGGTGTTTGGGGTTGTAATCATCGAAGAAAGAAGTGGGGAGAAGGGATGGAAAGGGGTTGCAAAAGGGAGGGTGGAATCCTATTTGGCTCGCCGGTGCTTGATATCAAGAGAGAGAAAGAGAGAGGGAGACAAAACAAGAGAAAAGAGATATAGAAAGAAAGATGAACAAGATTAAAGAAAGAAATGGGTGAAAGATTGCTTAAGTGATCTTTGGTTGATCTAGTTGTACCATTTTGATCTTTCATGTACTAGTTAGATTTGAAGAAGATATTGCATGTGCATTAATAGGATTAGAGAGATAGGAGTGTGAGAGAGATATAGATCATGAATAAGTGATAGAGTGAATAAGAGAAAGACTTTTATGAACTTGGAATGAATTGTTTGTATAAGAATGAGATTGTTTGAGATTTGATTTGTAAAACAGAAATCTAGACATATATTCATGCATGTGAAAGAAAGTTTGTGAGTGATTTGTGAGGGGAGGAGATAGAAATAAAAAATGAGGGAGAAGAGGGAAGGAAATTGAGTTGACTATGATGATACACTTGATACATATGGAGATAAGATGCAAACTACTTGGATTATATACATGTCCAACCCTAACAGTAGGTAACTTGGGTGACGTTTTGGGCCTATGTCTCATAGGGGACCAAAATTTATTGGATATATATATATATATATATATATATATATATATATATATATAATATTTATACTTTACTAAGAAGTCCAAATTAATTCAATTTGAAATCAACAAAAAACATATATTTTATTTGACCAAAAAGTATTGGAACAATATTATTTGTATATGAACGAAAAACAAGAAAGCAACATGAATTAGGGCACTATCACACGGGAACACAATCGACTCTTCATAATTAATCCTTTTCAATTCTTCAACAAACATCAAAATTTTCATATCCAAAACCTTTTAAGATCAAATCGACATTATTCAACCAAAAATTCATATTGTTCTTTATCACTCAAATAAATCAAGAATTCATGATAAGAACCAATCGAACAATCAACACCGATCACCAAAGTATGATAAGTTGAAGAAATAAAACCAAACTGATTTTCGATTGAATGATGTCATAATATAGGAAGCCGACAAACCTGGTCATGTTGATCTTTTTATTGTTGTTGCTTCTTAGGATGTTTCCTTTTCTTCTCATATCTGATACCCTTCGACTTTCCCTGAAATTCATGAATCTTAATTGAAAACCGCCCCACTTCCGCTACAACTGTTGGGTCTGGTTCTCTCTATGGGTGAGTGACGTCGACGATTAACCCAATAGAAGTCACCACAATCGCAAATAGCAATCACCATAATTGTAAATTGGTCCAACTAATAGTGCCCTAATCTTATGTGGCAGCCATGTCATTTAATGAAATAGTGCCCTAATCTTATGTGGCAACCATGTCACTTAATGAAAAAGATTTTTTTTGTTAGTCGAGAACAAAAACCAGCTACAATGGGTCAAAATGACTAAATAAGTAGGTTAATATCAATTTTATGCCCTTAGAATGTAGGAAAAAACACCAGAGACCTTTTAAACCAAAACACGTAAATTGGTTGAGCTACAGTGCCAATAACCCTAGTAGATGTTAAATCTTGATTCTTAATTCTGCTTTTTAGTTTCTGTATTTTTTTGTTCTGTTTCTCATCCTTTGTATTTATTTGTTTTTTCTAATTTTTGTTTCTCAAATCTTTTAATTTCTCATTTTATGTTTGCTTTGGAATTAGATATTTGAAGCAATTTCAGACTGAAACATTAAAACTCAAATCTCCAAGTTTCATATTTTTCTTTGAATTAAGTAAATTACATTTGTAGATATTTGTATCATTATTTGGAAAACTCTTCTGATGTTTGTGATTGAGTTGATTTTTTAGAGTTTCATCTTCAACATCGTAGATTTCTCAGACTTGATAAGTTATTATGTGAATTAGAATTATTAGTTAACAGATTTTTATATTATTTTCTTTTACAAATTTATGACTTGTTAATGATTTTATTTTGTAGCTTCTTGTGATAATAGGCATCCAAAGAGGCACAAAATTTATACATGTTAGATTGAATTGATGGGGGGGGGGGGGGGGGGGGGGAGGGGGAGTTTTTTTATTTTTTATTATCTTCTTGTTTCTGTTCCAAAATATGTTTGGATCGGCCCTAATTAAATATGAAATAAAGAAGGTTCTCAAAGCTTTAGCATAAATCCAGATCTATCCACACAACAACATCCTTTAAGAAAGTATCATATATAAAGCTACTATTTAGATCCCAAAGACACTATCCTTTGACGAGGAGAATATGAATTTGATTGGTTTATGCTTATTTTTAAGTTACTATTTAAATCTCAAAGACACTGTCCTATGTGTTATGATACTTTTGCACTTAATGAAGTTGGTTAAATCTTATGTGTGTGTGTATATATATATATATATATATATATATATATATATATATATATATATATATATATATATATATATAGAGAGAGAGAGAGAGAGAAAGAAAGAGATAGAGAGAGAGTGTGAGAGAGAGGGATGTAGGGAGAGAGAGAGATAGAGATAGAGAGAGAGTGTGTGTGTGAGAGAGAGAGAGAGCTAACTTAAAATGTGGATGACATCTATTTTGCGGATTTGATTGGACAATTCTACTTCATGTGAATAACTAATATAATAAATTGTTTGATAATGTGAATACGTTCAACCCCACATAAATATCGTCATTATCATGCCTTCTTAATCATTTTTATTCATTTTATTTCTCACACATCGTTTTTAATCATTCTCATTCTCATTCTTATAGAATACGATTGTCAAGAACACATTTTGACATAATGAGAATCATAAAAAAGTTCATAATATGCTTATAGATGATTTAATAAGAAAAAAAATGCATGATAATGATAATAGTTATTTGATGTTGAACATGTTCACATTACCAAATAATAAATTCTCTTAGTCATTCTTACAAAATAACATTGTCCACATATTTGCATAATAGATATATGAACTTAACTCTCTTTCGTTCTCTCATTTTGTGTGTGTGTGTGTGTGTGTGTGTATATATATATATATGTGTGTGTGTGTGCACGCGTTTATGTATATCCAATTATAAGAATACAGGTAATATAACATAATTAATTAATAACAAATGTTTATTATACAAAAACTAAATTAAAAATACATAAAATTAAATAATTAATCATAAACCATACAATAATTTTTAGTGTCTGTTAATGAATAATATAACATCATATGTTGTGTTTAACTATTTATAGACATCATTTTTCGTGTTACAAATGATATTAGTTTAGTGAATTTGTGAACCAAGATCAGGACAATAAATAGGATTTGATGTTGGATTAGAGATGGCCTTGGTTGACTCTCGCAACTTCTTTTCCTCATAAAGCAATTTTGCAAATCTACAAGCACATGAGAATTGCATTAGGGAGGTTTGTAGTTGAAAACTAAAGGTGTCAAATATATTCCATAGAAAACCAATCCAATCAACCAAACTAACGTGTTACAAAATATTTTGTAGTTAACTTGTTTGCTTGGTAATATCGTATTAAATGAGTAATTTTGATATGATAATGGTTTTGAATTTTTAATAAAAGATAGTACCATGGTAACCAATTCATTATATATATATATATATATATATATATATATATATATATATATATATATATATATATATATATATATATATATATATATATATATATATATATATATATGGTTTAGGTTCTATGGAAACAAAACCCTAAAAATAAAAAATGCACAAAAAAAATACTTAGAGATCACAATTTTTTTGAGTTTATATTCTTAAAAATCACAGGTTTTATTATAAATTCGCTGAAAAGTTTTTTGAAAAAAAAAAAAAAAAAATCGATTTTTTAATTTTTTTTTCCAGCAAATTTATAATAAAACCTGCGAATTTTAAGAATATAAACTAAGAAAAACGGTTTCTGATCATTAAGTATTTTTTATGCATTTTTATGATTTTTTTACCATATAACCATTTTCCAAATGAGTTTTGCTTTAAAGTTTAAGGGTTTGGCTGATTGGTCACCATCATTTACGATTATTTAGTAGTCACAATTAGCCATGTAAATTGGATTGAAACCGAAAAAACCAAAAACTGAATAAGAACCTAAGAACTGAAAACCAGACCAAATACTATTATTTGGTTCCAAGTGGTTCGGTTCTTATTTCGATTTGGTTCTACTAAGAAATATGTTGTTTAAGAAGGTGTTTGGAATCAAACCGTACTGAATCGGACCGAAACCGAAAAGACCGAAAACCGAATAAGGCAAAACTAAAAACCAAATACGACTATTCGGTTCCAAACGGTTCGGTTCAAGTTCCGGTTCCGATTCTACTTTTTGGTTAACAAACTCATCCCTATTCGCGATCATTTGTGCATTTACCATGCTTAAATAAAAAATTAGAAGGTTAATTAATAATTTTAGAATAATAACAAATAAATTTTTTTGTATAAGACAAAATAACTTATGTTCTTGTTGTCAATGTTGAGATAAATATCTTCAACTATAGTTAATAAATTCAAAAAACTTTCAAACAACTAGTGATAATTAAATTTAAAAACTTTGGTAGCGATGCAAATTTTTTAAGCAACTCTAGTTGCATGGTACACTCTACGGTTTGAAGGAAGCATATTTGGTAGCATACCATCTTCATCATATTCAAAACTGACAAGGTAAAATAGTAGTAGTGCTTTTCGTGATTGACCCCCTACGCGAGGAGATTTGGTATAGGTTTAACATATGTCGTTTAGATGGTGCGGTTTTATGTGTGCATGTATGAAATAATAATAATAATAATAATAATAATAATAATAATAATAATAATAATAATAATAGAAAAAAGGATATATAGTTTTTTTTTTTTTTTTGCCTAAGTTTACTCACCGTTTGAGAGCTTTGGCATTCGTATCCCCATTTCCCATTGGCTCAGATATTCCGGTCTTTAGATTTACTCTTGAAGTTGGCTTGTTCAATAAATTTTCAGCAATTTCCACGAGTTTCACCATGTTCTCTTTGGTCGCAACATCCACCGACGCCTCATTGCCATCTAATGTATCTTCCTGATGTATTTAAGCATATATGTATGTAGTTAATTATATATATAGAATACTTTTAAAGGAGTAATTAGTTATATTAATGAATAGAACTCGAAAAGTTAATTAAGCTTAATTACTTGGATTCGAAAGTAATTTTCTTGGGAATGAACAGCTTGAAAGAACACAGAAAGATGACCATCAACCATATCTCCACTTGCTTGAGTGAATACGTCAATAATTGGGGTGGAACCACTATGAACCAACCAACTTAATACACCCCAATGGGATGCCATCTTTGCGTTGTATTGATTCGTTATCTTTGTTGCACCCGTTCCTATTGAGATCAAAAGAAAGCGACCATAATCCGTAGGTTTAACAGGGAAGAAATCAGGATGCTTGCTGAACACTTGTTTCGTCACTTGGCTTATTGCAACCAGTGCCTAGAAACAAAATTCCAAATCGTAAGCTTTTTAACATAAAATATCTCATTTATCTGTTACTAGTATTAGACAAATTATGTAATTATATATGTACCGGATTATTAGCAGCGACACCACCATCAACAAGATTAAATTCTTCACTATTTCGTCCATCTTCATTGTCGTTCTTAAAGTAATATGGAGGAAAATAGGTGGGAGCTGCGGATGTTGAAATGCATATATCGGATAACTGAGCATTGTAGCATGGATTAACTTTCGCCTGTTAACATAACAAAATTGGTTAGCTAATTAAGCCTCGAAAAAAGAGTTAATTTGCTGTGGATCATGCACATGACTGCTAGCAAATGGTCGATCTTTGAGTTTTGTTGCTAGAACATGCATGTTAAAATTAATGGTTTTAATAGGAAGATCGAAACCTCATAAGTTGAGAAAATGAGGGGTTGCAGACGTTGGATGTCAAATGTAGGAATGACTATATTGGTTAAGGTTTCGTTCAAACGAGTGTTTCCCAACTTCTCCTTTATGAGCTTCCGAATATAATTCCCATCGTACTTTGGTCCAATAAGCATTTTCGCACTCTTCATGATGGATCCCCATGCACCCCTATATTAATAGAATTTACTATTAAAAACTCAATTAATTTGGTCATATATATGTTGCACCAACGTTATGGAAATTAAGAGAAGATAAATATGACTCAAGGTTTACAGACCTTTGTTGAGGAAATATTTTAGGGCCATGTTCCATATAGAAAGGTACGATATCTTTGGCTGCATATAGAGGTCGGTTTGTTTGGTCTGGAGCTGTTAACATGGCTGACACAAGACCACCTGTGCTAGTTCCTGCAACTACATCGAAGTAATCTGCAAGTCTTGCATCTTTTCCATCCAATTCCTACACAATAATAACATAATCCATTAGCCATGCATGCATATGTGAGTGTAATCTAGTATCTGAAGTACTCTAGGAATATAAAACGAAAGAAACGAACTATGATTAAGATCGATCATGTTTTTCCATTTTTCAGTTTCCAGTAACCTCTATATTTACCTGTAGCTGTGATTCCAGGAAGGCAAGTATAGTGGCTGGAATGATCCCTCTTATACCACCTCCATCGATGCTAAGAATAGTGATAAGTTTTCCATTATTGGGTGATGCGTTTCTCAATCCCTTCTCCATTGATGTAACAAAAGGAGCTTGGTTTTGTGTGATAAAAGGTATCTGACGTAAAAAAGTTATAAAAAGTATGCGATTTCACTTGAACAATAAAAAGAGTGCGTTTTGAATGGTGTATTAATTCGTAGCAATTTATAGACGTCTAATTTGGATATTGAAGAGTCTGTGCTCATGCCACGTAAAGATTTGCATGGTAGTGTTTAGTTGTGTGAAAAGTCGTATTTTATCGTTTAGCATAACAGTTCAAAGTATTTGGCCCTTACTGACGTCAAAGCCAAGAGACACGCCAAGCACGTTTGGGTTTGGTTTATTTTAATAGCTTTAGTTAACTAGCATGATTACAACTTCTATTTAATTAATGTAGAAATATTTTTCGGAACGCTTATTTTAAATGTAGATGTTGAGCTGAAATTATAGAAAAAGTTTGAGCTTATGTAACATAAAGCCTAAAAGTGTTTTCATGCGTGAGAAGTTGTCCTTTATTTTATTTTTTATTTTTTAACACAATAACTAATTCCACGTTTATAGCCAAACATTGGCCAAGTACTTTAAAAACATTAGTGGTACATCGGCCATGTTTGGTCTATCTCATGCATATAATTCTTATCTTGGTTAGTAGTTGCTATTTAAAATTAATTAATACTTTTGATTTTCGTTGGCAAGATATATACAATATTTTGTTTGAGTTAAATATTAAGGGGTAATTTGCACATTTATATATCGTTGGTCATGCAGTTTGTATTAACTTTTCTACAAGTCAAGATGAAAAGTATAATGTTTAAATCAATCCAAAGTTTTATATTAGTATTTGACATGTGGTCAAATACCAAAATACTTATCGAAAAAACTTACTAGAATATTCTGGTATTGCACTGCAAGAAAGTTGGTTTCTAATGGAAGAATTCCTTAGGGACTATACCATGTCGTTGCTATGTATGACCCTACTATGGCGATATGATAGTTGCTAAAGGGTTTCAAAAACATATTGACATTTTTAAATTTCAATGATGACTTGTGATTGTTGGGTAAGTGGGTGGGGATTTTCTTTTACATCCGATCCGGTGGCCGGTAATATTAGAAGGGTTACATCGATGGTAAGTCGTTGCTAACATTTTACTTGAAGTATAGTATAAAATTGATTTTTTTTAATATAATTTTATTAATTTCGAACAAATTTTTTGTCTAGTAATCATGACCATGTTGTTTGGAGGCGGCTTACAGTGACAACATCTTCTAAATGTAAATATAGGTGATTACGTTTTATAAATGGGAGGTGATTCGAACACAATAATTTTATTTTTCCATTTAACAAACAGTCCTTTAAAATGTTGTATCGTACAATACTATAAATCACAAATTTTTATGTATGGAGAAAAATTATTATGTGTAAATCACTTCCCTTTATAAATAAATCACATAATTTTTTTCTTTTATTATATCGGACATATAATTGTCGTCTTATCCGTTTGTCATTTTCATCAATTATGGCGACTGTTTCTCTCGCAGCAGGAACCAACACCGGTGATCACTCATATCAACGATTTATTCTACCCACCCTTCTCTCATATTGAGAATTATAAGTTTCTCAAAACAATTAAGAGAAAACAATCATAAATGCAATAGCAACTTATAACGATTTAAAATTAGAATTCCCAAAACAGATCAGTTTTATCAACTAAATTAACCATGACCAACTATAGGAGATTAAGTTGATTACTTCTAAACTAATTGGTCATTCTTTGGTGTAGAAATTTGTGATAAAAAATTGATGTGCTGATAGGTGCATTTTATGCACCTATTTTGCATGATTATTTCCGTCTTTTTATAGCCTTCCACCTCATAATTCTTGCATTTAGTTGATTATTAGGGCAATTACATATTTCATTAAGAATGCCTGGTACTTCACTATTTTTGATTTATTTTGCAGGCATTATGGAGCATGGAACGTGGATGCATGGATGCTTGGATGCTTGGAGCGTAGAGCTTTGGAACATGAAGAGAAGATGAATCGGTCATTCCATGGCAGAAAACATGAAGATGGAGCCAACAGTGAAGACTCTTTGGAATTTTAGCAAAAAGCATGGGCCATGCCAAAAAACACATGGTCAAGACAAATGGACATGCCAAAAAAAAACACATGGGCAAAAGGCATGGCCATGCTAAAAACGCATGGCCTCATGGCATGTCACGTGAACTTTAATAAAAGAGCAGGAGACGTCATTTTGAAGAGAGGATGGTTTTTGGAGTAGTTTCTGGCAATCTAGGCCAATTTTGGGAGAATTCTTGGAGCTTTTGAGAAGACTTAATCATTGCAAACATTTGGATTTCACTTTTGTAAGGATTAAACATTCCAATTCCATCTTATTCTTGTTTGATTTGTTCTTAGCCATGTGTGGCTAAGAAACCCTAGTTCTAGTTCTTGTTCAAAACATGTTTATTGCTTGACTTGAAGCATATGATTTGATGTTTGATTTGTGATTATATTCTAGTGATTATGTTTTTGTTTAAACTAGAATCCTTGAATTTGATTTGTGTTTTATTGGTCACTTTCATGAATTGAATTTTTGTGAAGTTAATTAACTTTTAGGGCACCTAATCGTTCTATTGAATTAATAATTGGTAACAAACAATAAGTTTTCTTATTGTAAAACATATATCACATGTTTTCACACTTCTGAGCGTATGAGAAGAAATGAACATTGTTGGGAAGCTTGTACAAAACTTAATGCAGTTTTTCAATACAATCTAAGAGCGTGTTTAGGTTGAATTAGTAAAGCTAGGTCTAATCAAAGAGCGTGTTTTGGTTAGATAATTTGGCAAGCGAGAGTTATTAGAGCGTGTTAATATCTTTCAGTACCAACATAGAATAACAATCTTGAATTACATCAAGTCATAATCAAGTTGAACAACAACATTGAGAACTAGAATTAGAACTATTCAATCAATTTGTTTACAAATCTATTTCATTTTGTGCATGTTTTTTGTAACGCCCGCAGATCCGGGCTAGTTAATTTAGAGGCAATAGGGGTCAAAAATGACTTTTCGACAAAAGATTATTTAGAATGAATAGTCTTAACCAAGTTTTAGAATATGTCACAAGGTTTCCGTACATATAAAGAACGCCGAAATCCGAGTTATAACGAAGAAGTTATGGCCCGCCGAAGTTTTACGGCAAAACCGGCACGGCACCGGAAGACGTAAATAGTGAATTTACGATAGAAGACTTTTTAGCCTTAGCAATCTAAACAAAAGTCGTTGAATATGTTAAACTAAGAGCGTCGATAAAAAGAACGCCCAAATCTGACTTCGTATGAGGAAGTTATGATTTTTCTAAGATTCGGCTTAGCAGTGTACAGCCCGAAACTCGAATTTTAGTTCGAGCGGTTTTTGGCTTATGTGAAATAAATGAGAGTTGAATATCTCATTAATAGGAACTCAACGGTAAAAAGACAGACGAAAACGGAGTCCGTATGAAGGAGTTACGAATTCTTCGCGGTCATTTAACAATCTAAACGCCTCGTACTGTTAAATTTAAGATCGGTCAAGAATTAGCCGACGGAGTCAAAATGAAAGATGTAGATATTATTTTTACCTATGCGTGGATATAAAGAACGTCAAAAACGGAGGTCGTATGTGAAAGTTACGGATTTTAGAAGTCGGAAGTGTGTTGTGCGAAAATGGGTGATGTGGCACAATCTTGGTCATTGCTTTCTCTCCAAGTCTTGCCACTAGATGGTGACATGTGGCACCAAGTTCAGCCATTTTCACCCTATAAATACCACCTCTCCCACCCTCATTTTCTTCACACCTTTCCCATTCTTTCTTCTCTTTACTCTCTCTCTAGAACCTCTCTCTAGCCCCGAAATCCCCCGAAAAGCCTAGGGAACCTCCCTAGCACGAGGCGGAAGCCCCGGAGTGCTCGACGGCTCCGAGAAGAAGAGCTTTTCGGCTCGGAAATGCTGCTCCAAGCAAAGCCTGGTTTTCTATAAAACCCGCTGTAAGTGAGCTACGCCTACACTATTTTTAATATAGTTTTTATTTAATTATATTAACGTTATTAAGGACATATAATAAATACTTGGGCTATTATTATGGGTTATATAAGTATTTTTTTTAACGCTTATATAATAGTAATAATAGCTAGACTATTAATTAGTCTCGGCGAATAATAGACTAAAATCTATTGGTGATAATACTAGGTTTCGTCGAAGGAAATTATTTTAAAGTAAACGAAGCGCTGTCCGAGTACCGAGTCACCACCTTCTCAGGTGAGTGCATAGTCCCTTTCATGAACATGATTTTAATATAAGTATTGATTGAAGTATTAATTATATGTTTATGTGCGAGTTAATTGATGTTGCTTGAAATTCGTGTTAAAGAACATACCTGATTATATTTGATAATTTAGGATAAAGAGTAGACCTAAATTAAATATGAGGAATATTGGGTAGTATATTCTCACGAGTACAAGTGAGTTAAACTCAGAGAATAGAAGTTAGTATATGCCACTTATCCGGGAGTATGGATTAGACATAGTCATTGTCCCTAGTCCAAGAATATGGATTAGGCATAATCATTCGTTAATCCGAGAGTATGGATTAGTTATTGTCCCTAGTCCGAGAGTATGGATTAGGCATAATCATTCATCTTTAATCCGAGAGTATGGATTAGTCATTCGTCCCTAGTCCGAGAGTATGGATTTGGTAAATTCGTTCATTTCTGATTCCGAGAGTATGGAGTAGGTAAAACGACTAATCTTAGGTCCGAGAGTATGGATAGCCTCGTTGCGAGGATCGACGGGGTGGGATAAGAGTTGTTTATATATATGTATGGTGAAATTGTATATTTTGTGAATTTTAAACTATATATATGGTATAAAATTGTGGGATTGAAATCCCTATGTGCTCACCAGGTTTCCCAACCTGACCCACTCAGTTTATTTATATCACAGGTGTTGATATGAAGTGACATTACACTGAGAGATTTAAAGAGATGTAGACCACTAGTGTGAATAATTGTAAGTTCTGTTTATGCTTATGTTCCTGTATTAACGATGACATCCCAAACGTTTTAAAATGAAATAAATACGTTTCTTCGAAAATGTTTTAATAACGTATTTACCATGTTTTTCTGGGAACAAATTCCGCAACCTTTTTATAAAATGAAGTACTCTGATTTTTATAAAGCATAAACAAAATCGGTTTTTTCTGGCCGTGATTTTGGGGATGTCACATTTTTTAAAGTAGATTGTTATTTAGTTATTTACTTTTGCAAACAAACCCCCCCCCCCCCCCTTTGTGACCAAAGTACCTTGTGCAAAAAGGTATAGACTTTTGTCCCGTGTCTCTGTGGTTCGACCCTGCTTGCCTTGTACTACTTTTTAGTGCATTAAAGCAGTGTATTTGGAGTCTATTGTACCCCTTTATTTGTTGGGTCTGACACACCTAACAAATTGGCGCCGTTGCCGGGGGCACGGTGTTACTAATTGTTTATGCCTAGATCTTTTCGTACAGGTATACCACTGCCAATTGACTCGGAGATAGAGAAGACTGCAAAGAAGTTAAGGAAGCAAGCCAAGCTTCGTAAGAGGCAAACGGTTTCCGGTACTTCTTCATCATCCAATCCCGCGATCATTAACATTTGGGAGGATATTACCCTCTCAAGTGTGTCTGCATCCGAAACAGAAAGTCCATTACCTTCACCTCAACCATCCTCATCCAGAAATACCACCCCACCCTCTTCACCTACTCATCACAACCCAAACACTACACCCACAGAAACTTCAACCACTACTCATACCATGGGAGACAACCATGGAGGGAATCCGCCTCCAAATCCACCACCCGAACAAACCCTTCGCCAATGGGCGAGGCAAGAGGTTACTCAACAACCTCTTTGCATCACCTATCCGGCAGCCACAAACCTTGAATTAAAATCCGGTCTCATTCACTTACTCCCAACCTTTAGAGGCTTAGAAAATGAAGATCCCCACAAGTTCCTCACGGAGTTCCATGTTGTGTGTGTTGGCATGAAACCGCACAATGTCACTGAAGACCAAATCAAGCTTAGGGCATTCCCCTTTGTAGTGCAAGACTCAGCAAAAGATTGGCTTTATGACCTTCCACCGAGGATGGTCAACACATGGTTAGATCTTGCACGCCTCTTCTTAGACAAATACTTCCCAGAAATGAAAGCCTCAGCCCTAAGAAGAGAGATAATTGGGATCAAACAACACAAAAGAGAAGCCTTTCATACATATTGGGAGAGGTTCAAAAAGCTTTGTGCCCGTTGCCCAAAGCATGGTATTAATGAGTATCAAATCCTTCAATACTTCATTGAAGGCATGACTCCTTGGGAAAGAAGACTTCTTAATGCTTCAAGTGGAGGATCTTTGACTGACAAGACCCCAACGGAGATTCGGGATCTCATAAAAAACATGGCGGAGGATTCAAAGCATACTAGTCAAGATGAAGATTGGTACACAGATGCACCTCGAGGTGTAAAAGAGGTGCACACTCCTCAAATTGAAGCTCAACTATCCGAATTGACTAAGGTGGTAATGATGCTTACTAAGGACAAAGGTGTGCAATCCATACCCCGTCCCTGTGGCATTTGCACTCAAGTGGGACACCCGACTAATATGTGTCCTCAATTGCAAGAAGAAGAATATGAAGAAGCAAATGTTATAGGAGGCTATTCCGGGCATAATCAAAGAACTTATGATCAGCCCCGAGGCAATCAAGGATGGAACAACAACCAAAACATGGGTTATCAACAAAGACCCCCACCCCATTACCAAGTAAGGCCTCCATTCCCACAACAAAATTACCAACCGAGGCAACAACAACCTCCTCTTCCTCAACAAGCTGGATCCTCAAGTATGTCCTTAGAAGACATAGTCAAAAGCCTTGCCACCAGCACCCAAAGTTTTCAGCAAGAGACCAAGGCAAGCATCAAGAATCTTGAGCAACAAATGGCACAACTTGCTCAATCGGTGAGCAAAATGGAGAATCAAGGAAAGCTACCTCCTCAAACTGAAAAGAACCCAAAGCACAATGCTTGTGCAATTAGCTTGAGGAGTGGAAAGAAATATGACGGCCCGAAGATACCCGAAGAAGAAGAAGAGGAGTTGGTGATAGAAGAACCATCAAAGAAGGATGAAAAGAAAGAAGAAATGGTGGAGAAAAAGAAGCCGGAAGAGAAAGAAGCAAAGATCACACCACCACCTTTTCCATCAAGATTGAGCAGCAACAAAAAAGAGAGAGAAGATAGTGCAATCATGGAAATGTTCCGGAAAGTTGAAGTCAACATTCCTCTCTTAGATGCGATCAAACAGGTACCTAGGTATGCTAAGTTTCTTAAGGAACTTTGCACATCTAAAAAGAAACTGCAAGGTAATGAGACAGTGAAAGTAAGTGAAAACGTGTTTGCAGTTTTGCAGAAAAGGATGCCCCCAAAGTGCAAGGATCCAGGTGTTTTTACCGTTCCTTGCAAATTGGGAAACTTGTATGTCCCCCGTGCTATGCTAGATTTAGGAGCTTCAGTTAATGTTTTACCATATTCTATTTATAAATCTATTGGCATAGGCACTTTAACAAAAATAGGGGTAATCATCCAACTTGCAGATCGTTCTATAGTACACCCAAAAGGTGTATTAGAGGATGTTTTGGTTCAAGTTAATGAGCTTGTCTTTCCTGCAGATTTTTATGTGCTTGATATGGGAGATGATGACCATCCATCCTCGAGTTCCATACTTTTAGGTAGACCATTCTTGAAAACAGCAAGAACAAAAATTGATGTCTACAATGGTACATTGTCCATGGAATTCGATGGGGAGGTCATCAACTTCAATATCTATGAAGTAATGAGGTACCCAAGTGATGTTCATTGCATAAATTTTGTTGATATAATCCAACCTTTGACTGAAAAGTGTTTTGAGTTGACTAACCATGATTTGTTGGAGTTAGTTTTGAGCAGGAATTTTGATAGCAAGTCAGTCAAAGAGATTGCAGAAAATTTCAAGTTAGATGAAGAGTTGCTGGAAATTGTGGAGAGCATGGAAGAAAAGAAGAAAATAAGGTATGATAATAGCAATGTGAAATTGCCCATTTCTGACACAAAACTTCTTCCTTCCGTTGTACAGGCACCTAAGCTAGAATTGAAGACTCTTCCAGATCATTTGAAGTATGCGTACCTTGGGGAAGAGAAGACTTTGCCTGTCATTATCTCCAACAAGCTATCCATTGTGGAAGAAGATGAGTTGGTCACTTTGCTGAAAAAGTTTAAGAAAGCTATTGGGTGGACAATTGCTGACATAAAAGGGTTGAGCCCTTCCTTGTGCATGCATAAGATCCTCATGGAGGAGGACTTCAAACCAACTCGAGAGGCACAGAGAAGACTGAATCCACCCATGATGGAGGTGGTAAAGAAAGAAATCATGAAGCTTTTGGATGCAGATATGATTTATCCTATCTCAGATAGTAAATGGGTGAGCCCCGTTCAGGTAGTCCCGAAAAAAGCAGGGGTCACAGTTGTCAAGAATTCTGAGGGAGATTTGGTGCCAACCCGTGTGCAAAACGGGTGGAGGGTTTGTATTGACTATAGAAAGTTGAATGCCTCAACGAGAAAAGATCATTTTCCTTTGCCATTTATTGACCAAATGCTAGAGAGATTGGCGGGTAAATCTCATTACTGTTGCTTGGATGGTTTCTCGAGTTTTCATCAAATTCCGGTAGCCCCGGAAGACCAAGAGAAAACCACCTTCACTTGTCCCTTTGGCACATTTGCTTATAGGCGTATGCCTTTTGGTCTATGCAATGCACCTGCAACATTTCATAGATGCATGATGAGCATTTTTTCTGAATATGTTGAAAACATCATTGAAGTTTTCATGGATGATTTCACAGTCTATGGAAACTCCTTTGATGAATGTTTGAGCAATCTAACAAAAATTTTGCAAAGGTGCATTGACACAGATCTTGTGCTTAACTATGAAAAATGCCATTTCATGGTGGACAAAGGATTGATTCTAGGTCATATTGTGTCCCGAAAAGGCTTGGAAGTTGACAAAGCCAAGATAGATGTTATCAAAAGTCTTCCTTACCCGACAAATGTTCTGGAAGTTCGTTCGTTTCTTGGCCATGCAGGTTTCTATCGGCGGTTCATTAAAGATTTTTCAAAGATTACAGTGCCGATGTGTCAACTACTCCAAAAAGATGCTGAATTTGAGTTCACTCAGCCATGCAAGGATGCCTTCGATTGTTTGAAGGATTTACTCACCTCTGCTCTAATCATCCAACCACCTAATTGGGATCTCCCGTTTGAGATCATGTGTGACACGAGCAACACGGCTGTAGGGGCAGTATTGGGTCAAAAGGTGGGTCGAGCACACCATGTCATCTACTATGCATCAAAGACCCTTGATAGTGCACAATGCAACTACACCACAATAGAAAAAGAGTTGCTCGCTATTATTTTTGCACTAGAGAAGTTCCGGCAATACCTCCTTGGAACTAAAGTGATCATATACTCGGACCATGCAGCCATAAAGCACTTACTTACCAAGAAAGATTCGGAGCCGAGGTTAATACGGTGGATGATGCTTTTGCAAGAGTTCGATATTGAGATCAAAGATAAAAGCGGGAAAGAGAACCTAGTCGCCGACCATTTGAGCCGAATAGTTCAACCCGAAGATGCGATTCCCATCCATGACACATTCCCGGACGAGCATTTGTTTGCTATTCAAACACCACCTTGGTATGCGGATATATGTAACTTCATGGTCACGGGAAAGTTCCCACCTGAGTTCACGAGGTCACAGAGAGATAAGATCAAAAAAGAGGCGAGAAGGTACATTTGGGATGAACCGTACCTTTGGAAACATTGTGCAGATCAGGTAATAAGAAGATGTGTTGAAGAACATGAGGTACAATCTATTCTAAACTTTTGTCATAGTTATGCTTGTGGAGGGCATTTTGGTCCTCAAAGAACTGCCAAGAAAATTTTAGACTGTGGATTTTATTGGCCCCGACTTTTTCATGACTCTTACACTTTTTGTAAAAGTTGTGAGAGATGTCAAATGACCGGTTCTTTGAGTTCCCGAAACCAAATGCCCTTGACCCCCATATTGGTTTGTGAAATATTTGATATATGGGGTATTGACTTTATGGGTCCTTTTCCTTCATCCTTTGGGAATTTATACATCCTTTTGGCTGTTGATTATGTTTCCAAATGGGTAGAAGCAAAGGCAACAAGAACTGATGATGCAAAAGTTGTTGTAGATTTTGTCAAGGCTAACATTTTATGTAGGTTTAGAACTCCAAAAGCCTTGATCAGTGACAGGGGCACACACTTCTGCAACAAAACTCTTGGATCAGTTCTCAAGAAGTATGGAGTCCAACATCGGGTGTCCACAGCTTATCACCCGCAAACAAATGGACAAGCTGAAGTGTCAAACAGAGAAATCAAGTCCATACTTGAGAAAACAGTGAACACAAACCGCAAAGATTGGAGTTTGAGATTAGAAGATGCACTTTGGGCATACCGAACTGCATATAAAACTCCAATTGGGATGTCACCTTATAGACTTGTGTTTGGAAAAGCTTGCCACCTCCCTGTTGAACTGGAACACAAAGCTTTCTGGGCTGTCAAAAAGCTAAACATGAAGATGGATGAAGCGGGTGTTCAACGAAAGTTAGAGATCCAAGAGCTGGAGGAGATAAGAAATGAAGCATTCGAGAGTTCACGCATCTACAAAGACAAGACCAAAGCATTCCATGATAAGTACCTCTCCCGTAAGACCTTTGAGATTGGTCAAAAGGTATTACTCTATGACTCTCGACTTAAATGGTTTTCTGCTAAGTTACGGTCCCGGTGGGTAGGACCGTTCATTGTTACTAATTTATTTGATCATGGTGCAATTGAGATTAAGAGTACCAAAACTGGAAAAGTATTCAAAGTTAATGGCAATAGGTTAAAGGTTTTCTATGAAGGTTTCCAAGAGAAAGATATGGAGGTTGATAGCTTGGAACGCCCAGACTACATTGAGTGAATCTAAAGGGCAAAGTCGAGCCAAAGACTTGAAACAAGGGCGGCTAACCGAGAGGTAACTCGGGAGTATTTCTTTCTATTTTCTTTATTTTGATTTATTTCATCCGTGTTGCAAATTTTTTACGTCTTTTCGAGGGTCCCGCACAATTAATTTTCCTGTGTAATGCTCAAAGAAAATTTGGTTTTGAAAAAAAAATCGTGAATTTCATGTTAACAGAAAGAAAACGCACGGGGTAAGCCAAAAACACACGGTCTTATGCTAAAACGCATGGTCATAATTTTTGCCCATGCTGCCACTGCGAGGTTTTTAAGAAAAAAAAGAGTTTGGCATGGGCTGGCTCCAAATCGCATGGGCAAAGGGCCAAAACGCACGGCCTAGGTTCTAGACCATGCGTGTCGTCGAACATTGTTGCAAACAGAAAAAAAAAGGCACGGGGCTCCCAAAAAACGCACGGCCTAAACACATGGCCCATGCGAATTGATCAAGTTTTTTTTAAAACCGCACAACCTTCGTTGAAAAAGGGCACGACTCAAAAACTCACGGTCGCATAGCACAGCCTCGATAGACAAGCTTTGGCCTGCGACTCGGTGAACATAGGGCTAATCGATTCCACCTCGCGTTCGTTTCTCCTTCTTCCTTTCTTCTCACGATCGTGCATTCGTTCGTCTTCCCCCTCCTCACATCTAACCAAGAACTCTTCAAAATCGGAATCAATTTTTCGATTTTCTTCTTCAATTAATCCAAGATTAAGCCACCAAGGTATGTTACTATCAATTCCTAACTTCATGATCTTCATTCTCTAGATCGATTTCTTCAATTAGAGGGTAAAAGATCGAATTTTCCTTCATAAACCCTATAAACCCTAGTTCTTGATTTGTATAATTTGAATTAATTCTTGTATTGGGTTTCAAAAATTCTTGTATAGGGTTCAAGACCAAGCTTGGGGAGGTGCTTTTGGAAGGAAGATTAGAAGCTTTCATCTCCAATTAGACATTCCACCATTGAAGAGTTCAAGCCTTCTTGAGGTTGAAGATGAAGTGAATAATACAAGCCAACACCTCAAATCCAAGCGTTTAAACGGTAAATTCCTTCCATATCTCAAGTTTTATGCTTTGAATTTAAAATTGTTTGGTTGGAATAATTGTGAATCCGTTCTTGTGCTTCATATAATTGTTCATTCGTGTTTGTCTAGTTGTGTTATCATCTTTGGGCACCACCCATTTGTCATAAATCCGGTTTGTCATCATGCCAAAACGAAAAAACCCACAACCAAAAGAACAATGGGAATCCAAATATGGTGTCACCACCATCATTCACGACTCTCTTGAGCAATGTGAGCGATTCCTTCACCTCAAGGGCCGCGAATATTCTCAACAACGGTTTGTAGATATTCCCACTCTCCAAGAACTAGGCGTTTATGATGGTGTCCATAGATTGTTTAGCAACATCGGTTGGGAGAGACTTCTCACTTTGGCACCGATGGAATCATATAAAAACACAACCATTGAATTCTTACAATCTTTGGAATTCAATGACAATGCGAAAGGTCTCTCTTTTCGTCTCATGCGTATGCAATTTAAACCGAGTCTAGACGATCTTAGTGGGTTTGTTGGGATTTCTAAATCCAATACATATGGTCCTAAATTAGGCTACATGCGAGAGAAGAATAATCTTTTTAAAGCCCAAGCCAAAGCCTTTTGGAAGGAAATCACAGGACTTGATGTGTATGAGGCTCGATCCGCCAAAGCATCTCATATCATCCATCCAGTCTTAAGGGTGGCTCTCCGAATTATTGCCAACCTTGTCTTCCCCCAAGAAGACGTTAGCAGAGCCGGTAAGACGGAGTTAGAAATTCTTTGGTGCATGGTCACCGGCTTGAAGAGACCTCATTTTGGCGCCTTCATTGCTTCCAAACTCCTTAAGGTCTCTACTAGCGATTCGGGCTCTATTCATTGTGGTGGGATTATCTCCTATCTTGCCACCCGCCTTGTTTGTGCCGAGCTTTTGAGAGAAAGCGCCCGGACCTCGAGAAAATCACGCATGGCATTAATACCATCACATCCAATGTCCTTATAGCCTCATCTTTTTTCCGTAAAGAAGGTGATGGCAGTATCACATGGTTGGTGCAAGGTGAGCCACACCTTCGAGTTCCTGCTGGGGATTTCAGCTCTCTCCAACTCCAGCAGGACATCACTAAGACTCGGTGGTGTCTACCAAAGAACACTTCTGCAAATTCCATCCCACGCGCTCCCGCGCCCATCCCGAGAGACAACACCCCTATTCCTCCCGCTCACTCCACTGCTCCCACTGCAAGGGGTCCACTTCTGCTGCCCCACTAGAGACTGCACGTCATTTCTACACCCGGCGGGCGACTCAGTACCACGACATATACATGAGGCGTTTTGATCACCTTGATCAAGCTGTTGCTGACATTCGCGCTGAAGTTCAACGATTAACCCAAACGGTACAACAAGCCATGCAGTTCATGCAGTGTTGGGCCCCTCGCGGCTACTTGATTGCCCTACCCTCTCCGAGCATCGAGGACGATGCTTGATCTTAAGCTTGGGGAGGGTTCTTTGTACATTAGGTTCTAGTTTCTATATTAGGTTCTTGTTTCCACATGCATTTCATCAAAAAAAAAAAAATCAAAAAAAGATTTTATTTTTCTTATTTTCATTTTTTTTCATGCATTCATTTCTATATTAGGTTCTTTGTATATTAGGTTCTAGTTTCCACATTCATTTCATCAAAAAAAAAAATCAATCTAAAGAAACCTAATCTTCTTGAATAAGTTGAAGTGGTAGATTAGTCGTGGCTTGAGATTAGAACTTGTTCGTTTTTTATTAAAACTCTTGAAGCAAACCAATCTCACACGAACACGTCTCCCGAAGCTACTCGTGCAAAACAAAAAAATGATAAAGTTATCAGCACCGCATCATAAAGATAGATATAGTTTAGCCCTTGGAACACATGATCGGTCTTATGAGTTATTGCTCATTCATATCCAAACTCCAATTTCAAAGAGTCATAAAATGAATATAAAATTTCAGTGACTCGAATTCTCCAGCGCTCTAAAAAGTCTTTTCTACCTATTCCCTTCTAAATACCCTGCTTAGGGACATTATTTCCGACTATACTTACGGGTCTTTGCGCGTTTACATCAGTCCCCCCCAAAAAAAAATATTATTAAGTTAATCTGTGACCTTTGGGATTCGAACAAGTAAACTCCGAGGGGTGTTTTACACCTAATTGCCTAAAGCAAAATTGTTTGGGACTGATTGGGTTGAAAGTTCGCTACACGGGTTCCATAAAAAGTCATGAACTTAATAATAGCAAATAAAGCTAATCTGTGGCCTTTGAGGTTCGGGCAAGTAAACCCGAGGGATCTCTTTAAATCTAGCACACTAAGGTCATCTGATTTGGATGTGTTGGTTGGAAGCCCGTTACATGGATTTCAAAGAAAGCCATGAGCTTTATTTGTAGAAAAATATAATTAGATAGTTTATATATATTTATGTTTATATTTTAATTGAATAATGTGTTTGAAAAAAAAAATGTAACGGCTGTAAACATTGGGACTGACTGTAAACCACTTTGACTGGTGTAAGTGGTTTGAAACATGTAACCAATCTGGGTAAATATTAGGGAATTTTTAGAAAATATTTTTTAGAAAAAGATTGTTGTTACTCAACAAATAGCTGGAGTCGGTCATTGTCATGCTTTGTAAAATGAAAATGATTGAGCATATTTTGCATCACATGTTTTCACAAGAGTAAGACCACAATTTGTTCCATGTGCTAACCCAATACCTGTAAAAGTGAACAAGTGTTGTAACTTCTGATTTTGTTGAGTTGCATTAGGGAATGGCTAAAAACCTTGTTTTACATGTTATATATCTTTGTGGGGTTAATCTCAAGTCATCTCAAGACCCGAAAGGTACACCTTCGACTGTATGACATAATGAGGTTAATTGGATTGAATATGTTCGTTTTGTTTTGTTTATTGCATTAATGTATAAAAATAAAATATCTTTTTGTACATATGTTATTTTCTTTAGTTCTTCTTTTATTGCATGCATGCATTCTTAATTCCATTTAGTCATTTTCGTTCCTTCCATTCTTTTCATCTTAGTTTCTTTTTAGTCGCCTATCGTCTTCTCTAGGCCAATTCTCAATTTTGTTCTTTCTTGAGGACAAGAAAGGTCTAAGCTTGGGGAGGTTTGATAGGTGCATTTTATGCACCTATTTTGCATGATTATTTCCGTCTTTTTATAGCCTTCCACCTCATAATTCTTGCATTTAGTTGATTATTAGGGCAATTGCATATTTCATTAAGAATGCCTGGTACTTCACTATTTTTGATTTATTTTGCAGGCATTATGGAGCATGGAACGTGGATGCATGGATGCTTGGATGCTTGGAGCGTAGAGCTTTGGAACATGAAGAGAAGATGAACCGGTCATTCCATGGCAGAAAACATGAAGATGGAGCCAACAGTGAAGACTCTTTGGAATTTTAGCAAAAAGCATGGGCCATGCCAAAAAACACATGGTCAAGACAAATGGACATGCCAAAAAAAACACATGGGCAAAAGGCATGGCCATGCTAAAAACGCATGGCCTCATGGCATGTCACGTGAACTTTAATAAAAGAGCAGGAGACGTCATTTTGAAGAGAGGATGGTTTTTGGAGTCGTTTCTGGCGATATAGGCCAATTTTGGGAGAATTCTTGGAGCTTTTGAGAAGACTTAATCATTGCAAACATTTGGATTTCACTTTTGTAAGGATTAAACATTCCAATTCCATCTTATTCTTGTTTGATTTGTTCTTAGCCATGTGTGGCTAAGAAACCCTAGTTCTAGTTCTTGTTCAAAACATGTTTATTGCTTGACTTGAAGCATATGATTTGATGTTTGATTTGTGATTATATTCTAGTGATTATGTTTTTGTTTAAACTAAAATCCTTGAATTTGATTTGTGTTTGATTGGTCACTTTCATGAATTGAATTTTTGTGAAGTTAATTAACTTTTAGGGCACCTAATCGTTCTATTGAGTTAATAATTGGTAACAAACAATAAGTTTTCTTATTGTAAAACATATATCACATGTTTTCACACTTCCGAGCGTATGAGAAGAAATGAATATTGTTGGGAAGCTTGTACAAAACTTAATGCAGTTTTTCAATACAATCTAAGAGCGTGTTTAGGTTGAATTAGTAAAGCTAGGTCTAATCAAAGAGCGTGTTTTTGTTAGATAATTTGGCAAGCGAGAGTTATTAGAGCGTGTTAATATCTTTCAGTACCAACATAGAATAGCAATCTTGAATTACATCAAGTCATAATCAAGTTGAACAACAACATTGAGAACTAGAATTAGAACTATTCAATCAATTTGTTTACAAATCTATTTCATTTTGTGCATGTTTTTTAAAGTAGATTGTTATTTAGTTATTTACTTTTGCAAACAAACCCCCCCTTTGTGACCAAAGTACCTTATGCAAAAAGGTATAGACTTTTGTCTCGTGTCTCTGTGGTTCGACCCTGCTTGCCTTGTACTACTTTTTAGTGCATTAAAGCAGTGTATTTGGAGTCTATTGTACCCCTTTATTTGTTGGGTCTGACACACCTAACATGTGCTTATCCATACCAATCAACAAGAATGTCTTTTCTCCTTTTCTTCTTGAGTTGGTCAATAAACACAAAGAGAAGGAAGGGGAAGTAATGCGATCAATGGAATGCCGATCAAAGTAAGGGATATAAGTCTAATTTATTTCAATATATAATTTCTCTTTATGAGTGACCCCATATTGTCATATATAAATGACAATATAATTAATTATTTGTTCATTACCCACAAAATCCATCAGATTTAAAGTTGAGTTAGGGACAATATCAATCACTTATACATACATCGGTAAATTTGTAGCATCTTGTAATTTTACGTCCACTTGTTCAGATATTATTGAACTTAGGACATGTAGGAGTTAATTTTTATATGTGATGGCATGCTGTGAGCAATAAATAAATAACAACGAGTCTAAGTAGATGTGTTGGAACCCAATATGCAAAGCATAATGAGTTATTGAGTGAATCTATGATACCAAGCCCGAGGGGTCTGTTTGAAGTCGTATGTAGATCAATGCATATGACAGACTTAATATGCAAAATGAGGGTTTGAAAAACTAAGATTTTGTTTTATATAAAGGTCAATTCAAGATACCATCCGAGAAATGAATTATTCATATCTAACTGGTGGGTGGACCAATACCGAGATACTAGTAAGTACGTAACACTGTAAATTTTCAAATAAATTTTCATTTTCAAATAAAACAAACCACTTGGGTTGTGGTGACTTGGTAAGGCATGTGGAAGAGATGGTAGATAACCTATTGACCCATGTTCAAATCCTAACACCACTCAACCCTTGTGGCCATGGAGGTTCGTCTGCAGTGACTCCAGGGCATGAGGCAAAACTTTATGTTTGCAGTGGGGGATTAGTCGGTGCACGAAAGCTGGCCCGGAAACCCTCGTTAGGGAAGTTCTCTTTCCAAAAATACTTCCCAAAACCCACACAATGTATAAGTTGTCAAAACACAATTCAACAATGTTTGATAAAATCTCAGAATCCTCGAAATCATGATCTCTAACTAGTGTGTACAATCAAGCTGGCGCCTTCCCGCGATCCTAAAAGGTACCTGAAACACATATCACACAATACGGTAATCACGAAGGTTAGTGAGTTCCCCAAAATACAGCACACAAATAATTAGCCTCCCATGGCTATATCTAGATAAGGACCCTGCGGTCATGTGTCTCAGTGAAAACCCTTCGGTCTTACAACTCGAGTCGGACCCCCCGATCCGGTATCTCAGTGAAGACCCTCCAGTATCACAAGAACAGAATAACTCAATAAGGCACAAGAGTAATATACAACATAAACAACAAAGACAAAATGCATGATATCACATAACTCAGAATAAGCACATAAGACCCTCCGGTCACACAATGATTACCACTCTGGTAAGTATAGTGAGAAGACTCGCCTCGCGGAGTAAAGCAATATATCCCACACTCGAACTGCTGGTCTAGACTCCGCCTATACATATCACAATCATCTTTACTTAACAATTATATAAAACGTTAAGCTAACTACTCTACTAAGTCTCCGAAAAGGGTGAAAGACCAATTTACCCCTCCATGCTCTCCAAAGTCCACAACTTGACCCAACCCTAAAAGTCAGCGGAAGTCAACACTTAAGTCAACAGTCCACGATGACTCAACTCGTCGAGTGTAGCTCATGAACTCGTCGAGTCCTCAGTACTCAGAATCACAAAACCCGAGTCAACTCGTTGTGTTGCTAGCCAACTCGTCGAGTCCATGCAGATTCCATAAGACCGAGGAAAAACCCTAACCACTCGTTGAGTTGTCTCATCAACTCGTCGAGTACACTCTGAAACCATAAATAGGAAAACCCAACTCAAATCGTCAAGTTATCTCATCAACTCGTTGAGTTACAACGTGTCCAGACTCATCAGGGAAAACCCTAACCGACTCATCGAGTCCCTTCAGTCTATTTTCTCATTCAGACGTTTTTAGGTGGAAATGATGTCTCATACTCTGGATGTAGCCTTCTAAGGCTCACTTATCATGTAAAGGTGCAAGCTTTACATTCATGCATGGCATCTAGGGCTCAAAATTCCAAAACAAGCTCCATAAAAGGTTTCATGCATGGAGACTTACCCAAAGCTTGATAAAGATTGGATCTTTGGGCTCATGGGGCCTCCTTTTGTCCAGATATGGAGTCTCAATTCCATGACAAGCTCCAACAACTCCAGAACCATAAGATAAGGGGGGGGGGGGGGGGGGGGAAGCCCCAAAACTCCCTAGAAAGAGATCTACCAAAATAAATGCTCAAGGTGGTAGCTTTTTATCTCCAAACTGAAGCTAGCATAGAGATACACCTGATCCACAAGCCTCTTCTCATTCCAAGGCTTGATGCTCTTTACTCTTCTTCCAAATGTGCACTAAAACACCCAAAGTTAGCTCCTCTCTCTCTCTTTCTCTCTCTCTCTCTCTCTTACAAATGGATACACACGATTAGGATTTCTCACAGAGGGTTAGGATGGTACAGGAGGCGGAAATGAGGGCTTAAGGTCCTTTGAATAGGACAAAAACCCTGAAAATTAGGGTTTTCTCACCCATGTCCTACTCGTCGAGTCGGGGTCCTCCGACTCGTCGAGTAGGCTCTAAAATCATGCGGCCATTCTCAACTCCTACACGACGAGTTGGGATCAATCAACTTGTCAGGTCCTACATTGTGAATAACATTTTCAAGTTCCGCATCCAGGAAATCGAGGTGTTACAATTCTCCCCCACTTGAATTAGATTTCACCCTCGAAGTCACTCTTTGTCAACACATAGATCGAAACATATAACCCGAGAAGCACCACCAGAAAATATCATATCATACAACGATCTCCTTCCCAATACATCCAAAATTGACAGGAACTCCTAACCCGAAAAAGACAGAACCCATTACCGATGCAGCATCGACTCTGACTCTCCGAAAGACCGCCCATGCAGATTATCACCATACCAATTGTTCCTTGTATCTCAGACCGATAACACTCCCAACTCAGATCATCTTATCGCGACTGATGGGGAAAATTCTTTGACCATAATTTGTTGTTGATTACTCGCGTCAGACATACTAGTCGACCCCGATCGTAACTCAAAAGGAACGGAGGGGTCACATCTCATCAAGGACTAACCACCAATATCGCTACCCGAAGTCACCTGAAGAACGAACCTCAATACTCTGTCCTTGAACACTAGAAAAATGACCCTGTCCGGTCGGAACTATCCTCTAATATCTACAATCATAAGCTCTAGCTTCCTCTTAATGTTCCTCCCAACATCGAGTGCCAGGTCAGCTCCCGACCCAAGAGTTGACTCTCCAAAGGCTATCCCTTGCATACCCAGAAAAAAACGAATTTACATACTTCCTTCTAACAATAGCTATCTCAACCCATCGTATGATGCACAAAGTCACGGAGTTCTCTTTACCGCAAGCGAATACTACAACTCATCTGAAGTCGCCTCACCTCCGACCTCTGTCGTCTACCATTTACTAGTTCCATGCATCCAGTGGTCCTTCCCAAACCAACGATCCGACCCACTCAGGTCTAAAAACATCAGATGGAAACCATTACCACTCAAAATGAAATCCATTTGAAAATCCGGAATCTCATCCTACCTACCCAATACGTAAATAGAGCCAAACTCAAGCTCGAGAGTTTGGTTCGATAGCAGGATTACAACCACTCATATCCAATTCGTTACTCAACTCACGACCCGTGATTCGCGAATCTATGCGTACATTTCTTCTCCAATCCTTTCCGGCTTGCGACAACCCCTTCTTTGATCGAGGTATAATGGTTCCTTACCATTATGGAGACCCCAGTCTCACCTCCGATCCGTCCATCAAGTTCCTAAACACTCAATTGGTATGACTACCCAAGCCTAATAACCCCTCTGCGTCATGCTCTGACTAGTGAATACTACGGCTCGCCACATTTTACAACACTCTCACCTATTGACTAGTGAGTGCTATGACTCCCCATAGTCTTAAGACACTTCCTCAGTGACTCGTGAATGCTACGGCTCCCCGCAGGCTTACTACACCCTTCCACTGACTCGTGAATGCTACGACTCCTCGCAGGCTTACGACACTCTCTTACTGACTCATGTGTGCTACGGATCCCCGCAGTCATACTCTCTCTCTCTCTCTCTCTGATTCATTTATGTTACAGCTCCCTACATTCATAGGATACCCACTCTCTGACTCATATATGCTACGACTTCCCGTAGTCATATGATACTCTCTCTCCGACTCATGTATGTGATGGCTCCCCGCAGTCATACGATACTCTCTCTCTCTGACTCATGTATGCTACGACTCTCCGCTGTCATACGATACTCTCTCACTCACCATGGGTTCATCCCATGGGTTTTCCCTGCCTGTTGTAAGTGTGGGGTCGCTCAAGCATTAGTAGCTGACGGTTTCTCTGGGGTTCAACAAGTTTTCATCTGGTTCTTGGAAGTGTGGGATCAATCGGGATGGGCAAGTAATGGAGCACTAGTGGGAAAGAGTTGGTTGTCATCAGATCAGTCGTTGGGAAGTGAGAAGAATTGAGAATCCTCCAGTTTTCATGTATTATGAAGGCTTATTTGAATCTAAGTGGGGGGAGTGTTACCCCGAGATGCAGAAGTTGGAGAGGTTTTGAAACGAGGACAAGTTTCACAAACCGACAGGGAGAATGGAGGCCCTAGTGGCTGCTTGGTTTGAGGGTTGTGCTAATTGGGGTTTCGGTAAAACTCCCGAACATAAGAAACACATCTTCTAGGTGCTTGATAGCAGAAGTTAGGGAACCAGGTAGGAGTTCTAGTCAAGAATTGAGTTCAGTTCGAGTATTCGGTCAAGAGCATGATCAACTCTGAGGGTTTTTGGATTTAGATTGATGGTTTTGTTAGCTGCCAAGGCTCAGTAGTGTATTCAGCCCGAGAGTGTGGGTTATCTAGCGTATTTGGTAGACATGCGGGTCAAGGAACAGACCACGGATTTTCGAGAGGGTGAACGATCAGCATGAGGCCTAGGTTTAGGCTGGGGATATAGTTCACAGAGTAGATCCGGTGTCCGAAGCCCCAAGTGAGTGAGAACAGGGTGCATGGGAGAGAGCATCAGGAGGGGGTCCAGGGAGATGCTCAATGGTTTAGAGCGGTTCGGATAGACTGAAGGCAGTGAGGTGTACCAGTCAGACCGAAGGCCCAAAGAGGCGGTCTGGACATGCTGAAGGTTTTGAGAGTGGTCCAGATAGACTGAAGGCCTGGTAGGGTGGTCCAGTCATGCTGAATCTGAGCATGAGGCAGCGTCGTTGGTTGGATGTGGTGAAAGATTATGATTGTGAGATCCTTTACCACCCGGGGAATGCCAATGTGGTGGCCGATGCTCTTAGCCGCAAGGTGGTTATGACTCTGATCAGGGATTTTGTTGTAGGATGATTATGTTTAATCCACTTTTGGAGTGGATTTGAGAGGCATAGGTTGAGGGTATGAAGGAAAAGCACTAGAAGAGTGAGTACATAATGGGTCAGGTGGCTTCCTTTGATTATAATAGCCGAGGGTTATTGACTCTTCATTGAAGAGTATAGGTTCTGTATTGGGGTGGTGTGTGGCAGGTTCTAATGGAGGAGGTGCACAAATAGAGGTTCTCCATTCATCTCGGCGCGATGAAGATGTATAAAGATCTTCTTTCTGATTATTGGTGGCCCTATATGAAGCGAGATGTAGCTTGGTACATGGAGAGGTTCTTGACTTGTAGGAAAGTTAAGGCCGAGCATCATGGACCTCACAGCAAGATGCAACCATTGGATATTCCCATTTGGAAATGGGAGGAGATTACCATGGATTTCATTACGAAGTTGCCTCAGACTGCGTGTGGAGTGGATTTGTTTTGGGTCCTCGTGGATCAATTGACCAAGAGCGCACATTTTATCTTGATTCAAGAGAGTATCTTTGCGAAGAAGTTGGCTAAGGTATACATTAGGGAGATCGTAGCGTGGTACGGGGTGCCGATTTTGGTGGTTTCAGTCAAGGACGTTCGGTTCACTTCCAGATTTTGGAAGAGGTTCCACGATGAGTTGGGTACTCGTCTCCATTTCCATACAACTTTCCACCCACAAACTGACAGTCAAAGAGAGAAAACTATTCAGAACATGGAGGATATGCTTTGGGCATGTGTTTTGGATTTCGTTGGGAGTTAGGATACGTATCTCCCTTTGGCGGAGTTTTCGTATGACAATAGTTATCATGCCAGTGTTGATCGACCTCCTTTTGAGAGGCTCTATGGGAGGAAATACAGGAGCTCGATATGTTGGGGTGAGGCCGGTCAGCAAGTCATGGGGAGTACCGAGGTGGCACTTAAGACTACCTAATTGATTCAGCAAGTTTGGAGTAGACTCCAGACAACTCAGAGTCAACAGAAGAGCTATGCCAACAAGCGCTGATTAGATCTAGAGTTCCAGGTTGGAGATATGGTTCTCCTGAAGGTGTCACCTTGGAAAGGTGTCATCTGATTCAGGAAGAGGGGAAAACTGGGCCCTAGGTACATTGGTCCTTTCATAGTTTTGGCCCAGGTGGGTCGGGTTGCTTATCGCTTGGATCTTGCCGAGGAGTTTAGCCAGACTTATAACACTTTCCACGTCTCTTAGTTGCGGAAGTGTTTAGTGGATGATTCTGCGGTGGTTCTATTGGATGATATTTGGGTGGATGATCGCTTGAATTAAATCGAGAGACAGTTAGTGATTATTGACCGGAAGAAGAAATACTTGAGGAACAAGGTCCTTGAGTACTAGCTTTCTAGTACGCGAGGCGTACTCTATGATTACGCTTAACGTACTAGCTTTTTGCTGGTCGCAGGCTTCACCCACGTACGTCGGGCGTACGTGGGAGTACGTTAGGCTTACACATGGTTTGGGAAAACTCTAATTTTTAGTGCTTGCACCCTATTTAAACAACTTAATCAACCTCTTGGAAATTTATTAACCAACCTCCACCCCTTATACCCTGAAAACAAAACCTTAAGTGCATTTGGTGAGATTTGAGCTTAAAAGTGAGTTTGTTGGTGTTTTGTGGTGAAGAAGAAGAAGAAAAGGAACACTTGGAGGAATAGCTTGCGCTTGTAGATCCAAAGTTAACTTCAAATTTGCAAGCCTTTTGAGGTAAAAAGCTCTTACCTTTAGAGGTGAGTTTCCTCTTTATATTTAGTGGGTTGAAGGCACCAATGCCAGCCCATGGTTTATTATATTTAGGATGCTAGATATTTGTGTGACTCTTGCATATGTTATGTGTTGATATGTTTACCGGCCGGGGCCTGATGACCATTATGTATGCTATTTATCTTTGTGATTATTGCATGTGTTATGTGTTTATATGCTTATACGTTTATATGTATCCCAGGCGTGGCCTGATGTCGGGTGGGCCCCGATGACTAACTGATCTATATACCGAGAGGGGTCGATGTCAGGCGGAGTCCATTATATGTTTATTATGTATGGTATGTGGTATTTTGGGGAACTCACTAAGCTTTGTGCTTACGGTTTTCAGTTTATGTTTTTAGGTACTTCTGGTTCGAAGGGAAGAGCACATGATGATTACAGTGCACACACCACCTCATTCAGCATTTTATGTTACTCTGATGTTTTTTTGACATTGTTGATACACTTTTCCACCATGATTTTTATGATGATGTTTTCGATAATTGTTTTATTAATTTAAAATGAAAATTTAAGTCTTAATTTGTGAGGCGTTTCACAAAACATAACAACAACAAATTGATGCATAAATAAAATCTTGTGATGATTGAATTTCACATTAGTATATTATTCATTCCAAATATTCGAATATCCGGGTGTCACTAAGGATTGAACCCTTTCTATCCAAGTGAATACATAAAGACAATATACACAACAATTTACATTCTCAGAATTTCTAACTTGACACTATATTTTACTAGCTTGTGTCCCATCCTTCGATAATCATATCAAGGTCAAGTTCCAACTTCTTGAAGCAACTAAACTTCATGCTTATATAGGTAGTTATTTTTATCTTACACATGCAAATTCAATTTTACAAAGAACTAGTAAGAAATAAAATTTCAACATCCTTTACTTGAAGTATTGAACACATATATTAGGATGATGACAATAATGTGTTTCAATCTTTAAATATTAAGCTTTCCACATTGAATTCAACATCTAATATTTGACATGTCTTTTAATCTCTTGTAATGAATGTGTGCTAGTCTAGCATGCCATAAATCAATTTATCAAAAGTCTTGCTAGAACTAGAAGAAGCCATGTAAACAGAACTATCATAACTAGGATAATTTATATTAAGCCTAATCATTTCGTTACATACATAACCGAAACCCATAAAATAACCATGTCTTGACAATATATACTTGTCACTTTCTAGTACATGGTTGTAACCACACTTATTCAACATAATTTCAGACAAAAGATTCTTTCGAATCCATGAAACATATAAAACATTGTTCAGACACAAACATTTTCCAGAAGTAAAGTAAAGCAAAACGAATCCTAAACCCTTGATTGTTTCAGTAGCAACATTTCCTATTTTCACCACAGACCCATCTTCTATTTTATGACATTCCTTGAACCAACGAAGATCTTTACATATATGACTTGTTGCTCCCGAATCAAACCACCATGGAACATCATCATCCTTATTTCCTTTTTGGGTCATTGAATCCACTTAGTCCAGCACCATCCTTATTCACTTTACAAAGACGACAATCTTTCTTGAAGCGACCCGGTTTGTTACAATTCCAGAAAACCAATTTTACTCTCTTATTGGAAGACTTATCTTCCTTTCCTTTGAACTTCATTTGTCCTTTAGACTTCTTGGAATTCTTTGAAATTTATCCTTCAACCATGCTCACAGAAGAGGAACCAACTTGATTCGTGTCTTTTAGATTGTTATCAAGTTCTTGAGTCCTTAATAACTCTTCAATTTGTAAATGGATTCCAAGTTTAGTCAAATTCAATTCCTCTTTTTTATGTTTCAGATTATGTTTAAAATCTTTCCATGAAGGGAGCAGTTTGTCAATAATCATAGCCACAGAAATGGCTTTATCCATTTTCGGATTGTGTTCAGTAAACTGTCCCAAGATCCTTAACATTTCGTGGAATTGTTCGATAACAGGCTTGGAGTCAGACATCTTGTAGCCCATCAAGTTACTGACAAGAAACTTTTTACTTGAAGCATCTTTAGTCACTTGGATTCAAGAGAATCTCATCATTCTTTTGTAGTTTCAACGTCTTGATAGATATCAAATAGAGAACCAGACATACCATTGAGAATATGACCACAACAGATGTAGTCATCATTGTCCTAATTTGATCTGCTACTTTTTTCCTCTAGAGTTTTATCTTCAACAAATTCTAGCATAGGTGTACTCAGAACATACACCACTTTCAGAGTAGTAAAGAGAAAATGCATCTTTTTTTGACATCTACGAAAATCTTGCCCTTCAAACTTGTCCAATTTATCAAACTTGCTTGTCATATCTTTCACTGAATTGCCACTAGCCATAATCACAAGAATACGTTGATTTTTGTTAGAAATATGCTTCTATTTCTGTTGGTGATTTGGTATTAAAGCACTTGGAAATTCTAAAATCATGATTTACGCTTTCAAATTGAAGTATTTTGGTGGTAATCCCAAATCTTCAATTGGATAATACTCGTAAGTTTGAGAACAAGAAAGAGAATGAAAAGCTTTGTTTTGTCCGTTGAGGTCTTCAACATAAAGTACCATTCGTATATCTAAGTTTGACCAAAAATTTCTTAAATATGTCAATTGGTTGAAAACCATCACAGGACAACTGCAACACTCGAAAAACTGACACAAAATAGGCTTTTAACTGCTGGACAATTGGTTTAATTTATGAATATCCACCAACAGTCAAACCTGACACAAAACAATCGTTTTAACCATTGGATATAACACTGACCAACATGTGCTCTGATGCAAGTTTGTTGTGATTCGTGGATGCGAAAACAAGTTTGTTGCGATCGTTCCAATGATTCGTTGCGATGTGATCCTATATGGATCATATTGATGCGAACCATCAATGATCGTTTTGATGCGAAATCAACGGTACCATCCAACTCGATGTAAAGTTCCAAAATGTTGTGTTACAACTACTTGCGATCCATCACAATTGAATAGTGACATACTATCGTTGCGAAAGTGCATTCGCATCTAGTTTTCCGAAATCTCATTCGCATCTGAGCGCATTCACATCTCATTCAAATTACAAACTTAGTGTTGGTCCGAGATCAACTTCATTACGAAATCATTTTCGGTCCAACATTTACTTATTCCAAAATTGTTTTTGTTCCGATTTTAATTCCGGAATCAATTTAGCCCTTACTTAAAAATCTTGAATAAACTTAAACAAGTGTGTATTCCACACATTCCTTACTTGTTTATTATTCATCAAGATTAATTATGGTCAACAAGTCAACATTACACTTAAATATACTTAGTGAAACAATTAACCAACATTGAGTACAATTTGAAGAAATGATTCAAAGATATCTCACAATCCCTTCTTCAAATTGTACTCAAGAAGGACCACCTCTCTACAAGTTTGAACCAGCCTAAAGACCTTATTTTGCAATAACAAAGACACAAAAAGAATACAAATTAATAGTTGTCTATGTGGTCGATCACATCGAACCCAACACAATGTGTAGAGAAAAGTTCTCTCCATGCATCATAGTTGAGCTGATCATGGTCAAGAACCAGCAACACATAGGTCTTGATGTTGGTGATACCAAAAGCTTTATGAGGGGCGGAATTGGCAGGTTACAAAGAATAAATAAATAAATAAATAAATTAGAAGGTGAGAAATTTTTGGAGATATTTGACGTGGCGTTATACGATATTGAATAATTGATTTCCTTTCATTCAAATAATAGGCTACGAAGGTATATATACAATACATGATGGCCATGGGCCGTAAAAACAAAATAGTAGAATGGGCTGATGAATATACAACAATAAGCCCAATTATAAATATATAGTAACAATATCTTTCTATGACTTCAAGGCTTTGATGGCTTTAGGTTATATAGACGACTCTCGCAGCTTCTTTTCCTCTGAAAGTAATTTTGCAAATCTGCATGTATATGCGAATCACACTAGTTTAGGAAGCTGTTTAACTTGCTACAATTAATAGATGTATATATAAGACAGTTTGTTTTACATTTCTAGACACAGTTAATTTACTGACCTTTTGAGAGCTTCGGCATTGGTTTCGCCAGTTCCTATTGGCTCAGAGATTCCAGTCTTTAGATTTATCCTTGAACTTGGCTTCTTTAATAGTTTTTCACCGATTTCCTCAAGTTTCACCATGTTCTCTTTCGTCACAACATCCACTAAAGCCTCATCTCCATCTAATGTATCATCCTGTTTAATTAATTCCAACATTTATTTATGTAGCTAGTGTCATTTAAAAGTACTTTCATTTCTATAAACTGATAAAAACTCAATTATTAAGCCTCATTACTTGGATTCGAATGTAATTTTCTTGGGATTTAACTGCTTGAAAGAACACAGAAAGATGACCATCTACCATATCTCCACTTGCTTGAGTGAACACGTCAATAATTGGGGTGAAACCATTATGGACCAACCAACCTAATATGCCCCATTTGGATGCCATCTTAGCATTGTATCGGTTCGCTTCCTTTGATGCACCAGTTCCTAATGAGATCAAAAGGAATCGGCCATAATCCATAGGCTTAACAGGGAAGAAGTCTGTATTTTCGCTGAATACTTGTTTCGTAACTTGGCTTATTGCAACAAGGGCCTAGACACAAAAAAAGAAATTACTAAAAATGGAGGTTTATACCATAATCATGGTCTTCTTCCTCTCCAAAGTTGTTATATATGGTATGATGTTAAAATAGCGTTTTTTTAACGTCAAACTCACTCCCAAATATTGAAATTTATCATTTGCAACAGATCCATAATTTGGTTGCAAATATATGTATACTATATATGTACCGGATTATTAGCAGCGACACCACCATCAACAAGGTTAAATTCTTCACTGTTTCGTCCATCTTCATTGTCGTTTTTAAAGTAATGTGGAGGAAAATACGTCGGAGCCGCGGATGTGGAGATGCATATATCTGATAATTTTGCATTGTAACATGGATTAACATCCGCCTGTTGATATGAAAATTTTGGTTAACTAACCCTCACATTAAAAGTTGTTCCTAAAGCATTTTAAAACATTTTTCTAACGTAGCTATTGAAACCTCATAAGTTGAGAACATGATAGGTTGCAGACGTTTTATGTCAAATGTAGGAAGGACTACACTGGTTAAAGTTTCGTTCAAACGGGTGTTTCCCAGTTTCTCCTTTATAAGCTTCTGAAGATAAATCCCATTGTACTTTGGTCCAATTATCATTTTCATCGTCTTCACGATGGATCCCCATGCACCCCTATGTAAATAGAAATCAATATTTTAAAACTTAACTAGGTCATGTTACCTCAAAGTTATGAAAACAGATGAATTATACGAGTCAGACGAGTTATATATAAACCTATGTTGTGGAAATATTTTAGGACCATGCTCCATATAGAAAGGTACAATATCTTTGGCTGCATATAGAGGTCGGTTTTTTTGGTCTGGAGCTGTTAACATGGCTGTCACAAGACCACCTGTGCTTGTTCCTGAAACTACATCGAAGTAATCTGCAAGTCTTGCATCTTTTCCATCCAATTCCTACACAATAATCACGTAATCCATTATGCATGCATATGTGATTGAACTCCTGTGTTTCATTTTGTAGTTTCAAGTGGCCTCTATATATACCTGAAGCTGTGATTCGAGGAAGGCAAGTATTGTGGCTGGAATGATCCCTCTAATGCCACCTCCATCGATGCTAAGAATAGTGATAAGTTTTCCATTAGCAGGAGGTGCGTTTCTCAATCCATTCTCCATCGTTAACGTTGTTATATGAGCTTGGTTTTGTGTGGAAAACAGAGAATAATATAGAACAAATTATACAAAAACTAATTGATTCAACTTGAATGGTGAAAAGAGTGTCTTTGGATGGTGCTTATATAGCCATTTAGAGACGTCTAATTTGAAATGTGGAAGAGTCTGCGTTGATCATGCAACGTAAAGATTTGCATGTTACTGTTTAGTTATGTGAAAAGGCGCGCGTCTTTAATTTAACATTTAGCAAAATAATCTACAGTGTTTGGCCCGGTCTAGTGACGTCAAAGCTAAGAAAGTCGTCAAGTACCTTTGGGATGTAGTTTATTTTAATATTTTATGATTAACTAAAAGTTAGAACTTCTATCTAGCTCGTAGATGTTGATTATGCGTTGAGTTGAAAATGTAGAAATCTCTGCGTTATGCAACGTATATAAAGTCTGCATATAAGCAAGTGTTTTCATGCGTGAGAAGTTGTGTTTCATTTTTTTAATACAATAACTAATTCCACGTTTATGGCCAAATCTTTCTTGCGTCCTTTAAAAACATTAATTAGAGATACATTGTGAGTCATGTACTTGGTCTATATATCTCATATAATTCTTATCTTCTGCTGCTGGAAGTTGCTATATTTAAAAATCAATCATTCTAAGTTTGGCTGGCGGCAAGTTTTTACTGTTTGTTTGAAGGGGCAATTTGGACATATATATGGTTGGTCAAACCATTTGTATCAATTAAGTTACCATGCATATAATCCCTAATCCATAAACTAACCATAAGCTCTAAGACCTACACCATAAACCGAAGACCATGCATGTGTCACAAGAACTAATTTGTAAGACTTAAGCCATAAGCTAAAACCCTTAAGTCATATGCCAAAATCTCTAATCCCCAAACTATATATAAACCATAAGCCATAAGTAATAAGTATTAATCCTTAAGCTATAATCACTAAGCACTAATCTCTAACCCCTAAGTCATAATCCATAAGTCTTTCTTTTTGTTTTGAAAAAAATAATAAATAAATGCATATTAATAAGCTATAAAAAACATTTATTGAAAATGCTCTTAAAAGATAAAAATTAAAACTTTTAAAAGGTTAAAATTAAAATTTAATCCAAAAAACTTAAAAACAATCTTAAAAAATAATAAATCAATAAATAAATCTAAACAAACCAAGGGGTTGTTTGGCAAGATCTGAATTTTTAAGATGCCTTAATTTCTAAGAGGGTCAGAATTTTTAAGATCTGAATTTTTTACATGTTTTTTGGTTGGAACCTCTGAAATTTTATCCTAAATTATAAAAATGACCATTTGATCTTTTATTATTATTATTATTATTATTATTATTATTATTATTATTATTTTATTCAATACTTTTGTTACAAAACTATCAAAATAATTGAGCGAATTACTTCTAAAATAATTATAAAAAATAATAATATAAACAATCTACATGAATCTAAAAAATCATCAAAACGAATCTAAACAATCATCAACTATCCTTCAACTTCTCGAAAACACTCAAAACTTGCCATTTACCATCAAAACATAATAAATGATCTTTCCTTAAAAGTAGGATGCTAAAAATGAACATCAAAACATTACAAAAAAGTCCATCAAAGTAGGATGTTAGAAACGAGCATCAAACCTTGAAAAAAAAATCCATAATGATCTGTACTTGCAGGTGTTCCATCTTTAACTACTCAATCTTAGATTCCGAAGCCACAAAATAATCAACCATAAGTTTAAATTTATAAATTCACACCAAACAAAAGAGGAAAAAGAAGCAAACTCATTTCCTACAACCAATCTTGCATAAAATAGCACCAAAAAGAACAAACTTTTTCCTAGAGCAAGTGTCATAAAATAATAATAAAAAAAAAAAAAGAACATTTGTCACACCTTTTAAAATGGTCAAACCCAAGCTCCTAATTGCTTCATATTATGCAACACCCGGTTCCCGGTATGTATTTTTAATATAAGCTTTTGCATTTTTACTCTGGGACTCGACGAGTTGGAGGCCCTAACTCATTGAGTAGATGCAAATTGTGGACGCGGATGGAAGAGTATACTCGCCGAGTCGGAAGCCCCAACTCAACGAGTAGATCTGTCTGGATGAAACCCTAAATTTGAGGGTTTGCACCCTATTTAAACAACTTATATGGGAAGGATCTAACACGATAGCAGTGCATCACACACACACACACAAGATTTCCGCATTATGAGATTCTTGGGATTGTACTCTGACATTATTACTATGTTCATGATATGATTTTAAGACATGTGATTATGGTTTTATGACATGATGTGGCACGATGATGTTTCCTTATAAATGTTTTTTTAAACGTTATATTAAAATGAAATTTGTGGCCTTGAAATTTGGGATGTTACATATTCAGAGCAGGTGTTCATCAATTTTATCGATAACTATGAGTGAAAAGCATCTGATGGAATTTATGATGAAATTAACAACATTATGTTATTAATGTTATTTACATAATAAATTCTATCAAAGAAAGCACCCAAAAAATCATAAACTTTGAATCCAAAATCAAAATCATGATGTTATTCACAAAATCAATAACATAAGATATCAGAATTCGAATCAAAGCATCTGATTTATAGAGAATTGGACGTTAGACCTGGAAATCGATTGCAGATGTCAAAACTAGAAATCGATTTCATGAGGGCGGTGGTTGTAAGGAAGACGGAAGCGAAGACAACTATGGTGGAAGAGGCATCGACTATGGGAGGAATTTAGAGGTCTAGTGTCGCCGACGAATGGAGGAAGAAACAGAGTTGTTAAATTGACTACATAAAATCGATTTAAGGAAAAACCTTACCTGGTGCTGTTGTCTTCGAGTTTTAACGGAGCTGGAGGTAAAGGGGATGGCGGCGGTGACCGGACCAAAGGGCAGATGGTGGAGGTGAAAGACGTGCATGTCGAGAGAAGAAGGTCGAGGCGAAGGTGTAGACTTGAATAGCAGAAGCGGTGGGTAAAAAAGGAACATGCATCTCTTATTACTTTTCATACTCTATCCTATATCTGAAATATTAAGAGGTTTTAAAAAAAAATTAAGAGGCAAAAAATAAGAAGCTGCCAAACAAACTATATCTGAAATTTTAAGAAGTTACCTTTTAATTTTTCAATTAAGAGGTAAACAAACAGAATCAGACTTTAAGGATAATAAGTAAATAAATAAATCTAAACACACTAAAACCAAAAACTTTGCAAACCAAAATTTAGAAACAAAGAGTACAAAAGAAAGTAGGAGAGAAAAGAAGAGAAAGTAAAGAAAAATAAATTTGTTTTTCGTATTCTCAAGTTGGAGAGAAATGAAAAGAAAGTTAGATATTTTGTTCATTCTCTCAAAATCCGTCCAAATTAGAAGGAAAGTTAGGAGGGAAAGTGTTCATTCCATTTTCTTTCACTTCTTTGCTGTAATGAAACTCGGAAACACTAATTTCTTTTACTTTCTTCTCACTTCCATTAATGTTCTTTCTTTTCTCTCGTAGGAACGGGATAGAGATAATATTTAAAAACAATCTAAAAAAGGTAATAAATAAATAAATCTAAACAGCTAAAACCAAAACTTACAAACCAAAATTTAAAAACAAAGTCACTTGAGCCTCGGTTTAATATGTAAAAACAATCTTAAAAAATAATAAATAAAAACAAAAACCAAAAGCTTGCAAACCAAAATTTAAAAACAAAGTCACTTTGGCCCATGGGGATAATATTTAAAAACAATCTTAGAAACCAAAATTTAAAAACAAACTCACTTGGCCCATGGGGAAAAACAAACTTAAGAAAATAATAAGTAAATAAATAAATCTAAACAGGCTAAAACCAAATCAAAAGCTTGCAAACCAAAATTTAGAAGCAAAGTCACTTGTACTTGGTGATAATATTTAAAAACAATCTTAAATAATAATAATAATTAAAAAAAAAAATCTAAACAGGCTAAAACCAATCCAAAAACTTGCAAACTAAAATTTAAAAACAAAGTCACTTGGGCCTTGGGGATAATACTTGGGACTTTGGGAATGTCTTCCTCTATTGGCGCAACTCATTTCCGTTGAACCGGAGGAAAGCTTGTAAGAGACTGCCATGAAAACAAACATGGCGGCAGCAATGGTGAACGTACCGACATTCAGACCCTCGTCACTGCCACGTCCTTCCTGTTACTCGATACATTACCATTTCCGTCACACAGCTGTCTCTATCACACAAATATCAACAACGAATTCAAACCCCAGAAGTAATAAATCAATTAGGTTTCCAGCTATCTCTTGTTGCTTCAACTCAACTACCGAGGATTCGGCAGTATCATCATCATTATCATCGCCGGATAACGCGTCAACGCCGCTTAATGAGCGGAAGCCTGTGAGAAAGTACCAGCGCATGTTTAGGAGGAAGCAGCCCGGTGAAGAGGGAGGTATCACCGAAGAAATGAGATTCGTTGCTATGAAACTCCGTAAAAAGAAACCTGATCATGAGCGTCGCAAGTTGGATGACAACGACAACAGTGAGACGGAAGATGACGACTCTGGTAACAGTGATAGAGAAATTGACGGATCTGATGACGATGATGGTGGAACCGATAGTGAGGATCCTGGGACATGGGAACCTGATCTGCGTGGATTAATGAGTTTTTTGGTTGAAAATCGGCATGTTTTTAGCAATATTGAGCGATTGGTCGATGAGTCGCAAGATGTATCCTGTGAGTTTCTTTGCTTCACTACATCACATACAAATTAAACGTCATACATTCTTTGCTGCTTATTACATTAGATTATGCATCTACATTTCTTGCTTTTGTTAAGGCAAAATGACCCCCAATTTTCCCTGTCGTTGCATCCAATTCAGAATCCATTGATGCTCCATGTACAGCTTAGAACTTTTCTGTTTCACCCTTGTTACAGTTGCCTACTTCAGAAAGACTGGATTGGAAAGAAGTGAAAGTTTTACAAAGGATATAGAATGGCTTAGCCAGCAGAATATACAAATCCCGGATCCTCAAAGCCCTAGTGCAAAATATGTAAAATATTTAGAAGAACTTGCAGTGAAGAATCCTCCTTTCTTTTTCTGTCATCTCTACAATATTTACTTCAGCCACATAGCAGGTGGACAAGTGATTTTAAAAAAGGTGTGTTCCTTACTTCTTCTAGCATCCAACTCATGTCTAAGAATATGTTCATGTGGTAGTTTATTAAGTGGGTAAAAAATCCATTCTTTTATGCAGACATCTGAAAAGATACTAGAAGGAAGAGAACTGGAGAGTTGCCAGTGGCCAGGGGACCCTGAAGAGTTATTAAAGGATATGAGAGAGAAGCTGAATGCTCTAGGACAGGTCTCTACCTAACTTTATTTAACAACTGTTACTACTATGTTTGACATAATACTGATGTTAATGGAACAAAAAATCTTTGATTGCAGCATTGGTCACGAGACGTGAAAGCTAAATGCTTAAAAGAAGCAAGCAAGTCATTCATGCATATGGGGGCGATAGTTCGGCTTATGATCTCTCCAAAAGCAAAACCCTAATTAGTTGATGTCTTTTAAGAATGATGTTTTGTATGAGGATTTTGAATTCCAAAGATACTACGGAATGGAATCTTGAATTCCACACTAGATTATGCTAAGTCAACTGGAATTTGCATACAAAATATCTACACTACACTAAACATAGAGGCAACATTGCACCATTCATTTAAAGTTCTACAACTAATAACTGTATTCCATATCTAAATGAAACACAATTTCTTAAACAAATCCATTGAATTTAAAGCTACATTCAATGAGACATGGACCCATTTACTGCTGCCACTTGCAATTTATATGTTGGTTGAATTTCAAATTGATCTACGATTCTAACAGTATTTATAGGGTCTTGATGAAAAGCATTCGCCCTCCATTTGCTCGGATACTTCCGATTGTGACTAGCCATTTGCGGTTGTCTCACCTCATTATCCCACTCAGGATCTAGCTTCCATTCCTTGGGAACCTGCATATCCCATTGACATCAGTATCAGTTCCAGTATAAACACCGTACAACTTGTTTTGTCAGGTGAAACAAAATTCATACCTTGTCAACTGCAAGAGTGAAGACTTCAAGATCGCCATCCTCCTTGATATGGAAGCGTGTGAAGGATTTGTAATTAGCAATCCGCAAGGAAGAAAAAGCTTCATCAAAGTGTAATTGGAGCCAATTGATACAAATATACAAATAGCTTCCAAATACTAGAGAAACCACAGGTGTCGAGAAAACCCAAAAATAAAGAAACACAGACGCATAGTATATGGTTGCACCACCTCGCGAGAGTGAATTTAACCCGTTCTTGCATATATTTGTCCGTGTCACCGCCATCACCTAATCATTTAAAAAAAAAATCCAATCAAACGCAATTTTCAATTAATTTTTTTTAAACAAAAATGTATAAAAAATAACCTCGGGAACATCAAAAGCTGACATGAGATACTTTATGCAAGCCGGATAAAGCCCGAAAGTCCATTGCTCGATACGTGTCCGAAGCCCTGTGGGGTCCGGAAAATGCTCGCTTTCCACCGATTTGTACCACTCGTATAACGTATGATACCCTGAAATCAAATAAAGACCAAAATTGCAAAAATCAGCTTTACTCAGGGACCAAAGATGTAATTTACTCTAATAACTATATGTTATGAGCGTAGATCTTGCCTGAAGTTGCCAAAAGTTTGTGTTGTACGCATATTTCAACGCCTAATTCCATTAGTAACATAAGAATCAAAGCAGCTGAAAGATGAGCAGAAACGTGAAGAACTCCAATTGCTACTCTTCTTTTTCGCGACACTTTTGAAGGAACAAATGATATTGCAGCCACTAATAGCAACAAAGCACCCGTAGAAGATACATACGATTGCCCAAGCATGTACATAAAAGCATCCCACACTGTGCTAAAAAAGTTCTTCACATGCCCCGAAAACGTATCATCTTTATGTAAAATATGGCCAAGATTACACTGAAAAGAAAAAAGTGATAATATCATGCGTTTTGGATTTACTAGAAATGTTAACATAATATAATATAAATATAAATATAAATACGTACTTGTGGGAACATGGAAAATGTCAATATGAAATAAATAAATCCACCAATGAAATCAAACTGCCAATTCTTCTTGCGAAACTTCAAGATATTACCAAGAGCAATCTGCATATTTAAAGACTTAATCTTGTAAGCTCCATTTGTTTTTTTTTTTTCTACTTTTTACAAGGGGTTGCTTACTTACCCTACTTGAATCTTCAACAGATGGATATGCGGCTTTCATTTCATAAGTTGCTCCATAAGCTTTATCAAAATTACTAAAAACATGCGTGGGATGCAAAAAGGCCCCACCACAACCATTAACAAGTAGATGTTGCACAGAGTCATGTGTTTCAGATGGGACCCGCGAATGACGCATGTAATGATGTAAATCACCCGCCATTCTAAGTCTACACCTTCCTTTTAAATGATCTTTCACAAGATGTGACACGTTTTTTCCAGTCACATCATCCCAATACCAATCCAATATCCAATTCGGTTCGTGTGTCATAATAATCACCGAATCCGTTTCTCTAACCTACAAAAAATAAAAAAATTTAGAAGCTTGCTAAAAATCATGTAACAAAATAACAAACTAAAAAGTAAAAAAGTAATTCACCTTTTCTTTTATTAACTCGGCGAAGAATTTGAATTGATAAACATCGACATCACAATGAAGAGCTAAATCAAGACCAAAAACCCACCACCCTTTTGGTAATTGTAATGCAAAGTAACTTTTCTTTTGTGGCATTAACCATCCACCTAACCAGCTTTTGTGACAAATGTACCTCATGAAAGTTTGAAGCCCGTCAAACCAATCTGTAAAAAACCACAAAAACCGATTATTATATACTATTTGTTGGAATGTAAGGGTAAAATGGTCATTTACCATGGTTCCCAGGGATAACAAAGCATTGGGGCCCATCATAACGTTTGAGTTCAGACACACCAAACGGTAATTCCGGCTTATCAACCGCTATATGCTCATCTTTATACCACGAAGGTGGTTGAAGCGCATACTCAAAAGGACGAAAAAACCGTTTTTCGTAAGTGAACGCCGAGGGATTAGGATACCTGAACAAGGGTAGAATCGTAAATTTTAACATAGATTTCAAAAAAGAAAAAAATGATGAGAGTGAGACTTACGCGAGATCGCCTCCAATAAGGAGGAGGTCCCCACGAGGCAATGATAGTAAAGATTCATCATTGAAGGCATAAAGTGAAGGTTGAGCAAGGAGTCTAGCAACAGAATAAGATGAGTTTCCACCATCACCAGTATCAGCCATGAAATCAAACCATAAATGATCTTTTACACTAAGATGATCATATAGAAAATCCTCTTTTGCCCCTTCGTGGACCCTACTCATAGCTGCTTGCATCATTCTCATATCAAATCTTCCAACAAATACAGTCACAGATACAAGAAGGTCAAACACAGTCTTGAACAAATCAGCTGATGTTCTGCAACATACATAGATATACATATAAATTATACAATATATATATATATATATATATATATATATATATATATATATATATATATATATATATATATATATACATACATGTCATTTAAATTTTAAATACACAATTATATAATTTATGTACCCTGAATACCAAGGAACCATATCCAAAAAATTAGGCTTCATCTGCTCATCTTTCAGCTTCTCGGTTTGTTCTACAGACAATGGATGAGTAAGAGCCCATCTGCCAATCAAAATCATTTAATTAGTAATTTTCAAAAAATATATATATGTAATTGGTTTTTGGTGTAAAATAAAGTTACCCAGTTGATCTTTCCACCACATAATTAGCCATATAAAGTCCAATAAACGTTGCCCATAATGAATAAATTGGGGAAATTTCATCGGATGACTCACATGGGCCACTACAAGAAAACTGTAAAAAAGATAATAATAATTATGATATGGTGAAGAAAATGATAAATATAACTATATAAGTGTCGTACTTCTCCATATATAACCCACTTAGAGAGAAGTGGATAATCACGTGCGGACCCCACAGGAGCAAACCACGATTTGCATATTTCATCTTTGAATTCGTAAATTTTAAGGAATTTTGAGAGCCATATGCTCGTTTCTCCTTTCTTCCAAAGTGAAAAAAGTCCGGAATCTCTTCTTCCCAATCGTTTTTCATTCAATGCGTGATTGCCACAGTGGCTATAAAACACACAACATGCTACACTTAACACCTACACATAAAGTCATCATGTTATTAACCAATTCCATAAACACAGGAATGGAATTTCCAATTCCAATTCCGATATTGAACTTACCGCACAATTTTGAACAATGGTTAAGATCTCGGGTCTCCTCCCAGCCAGACGAGAAACAAGACCAAGATACCAAAGGCCCAAGAAAACTAAATGAAAAACAAGGAGTACAAAAATAGATGAAATGTATATAGTCAAAAACAAGGAAAGATTCATCCTCATATCCACTCCCATTGACTGAAAACTTGGAAGATGGTATACAGCTGCCACTAATATCCATCCTATATACCTACAAAAACACAAAAATATATATATATATATATATATATATATATATATATATATATATATATATATATATATATATATATGAACAACACAAACAAATCATTCAAAAAAGAAGGGTAAAAAGGTAACTTACCATCGACTGAAATTCGAGTAGCTTGGTTTAATTGTTTTCCCTACAAATGGAGATGAAAAGAAATAGAAAAACCCGAGTAAACACGCGTACATTGACCACCATTTGATGTTGTTGTCTAGCTTTTGAATGAGTGTATGCATGTTGTCTGATGATATAAAAAACAGACAACCAATAACAACTGCAATGATGGCATGGCGTGAATGTTCATGAGGGTAAGGGTATGTATGGGTTAGAATCGTCCGCACTTTCTCCATGTTAATATCCAGTATACCACTGTGCTCTTTTTCTAACCCCATATTTGATTTTTAATCTTCAAATGGAGGCTTTTGATTCACAATACTTTCATATACTTGATGAGAGGCTAATCTGCCATATCAAAAATTATTAGACTCTGATAAAGAAACACTCATATATAGCTTACCAGATTAAGTCTTGTTAATTAGGATCAAAATGAACAGATGTGAAGAATCTAAATAGCAAGTTACATATGTAAATTTACTTAGCTAAGCCAAGTATTAAGCACTTGATAATCTGATTATTTATTTTTGATTCTTGAAGTTCGAAATAGTAACTTATGGACATAACTCGATTGTCCTAACAAGAATCCAAAGGAACAGTATCTCGAAACAGATAAAACCCATAAACAGAGAGACGACATAGAGAATCCACATCAACGTCATGTATAATTGAATTAGAAATCGAAACCAGAAACCTAAAACAGTTCAAAACTGCTGATCGGAGTATCAAAATCATGCATTTCACCATCAAGATGAGTATGATGACACTAGAAAGTACAAAATTAGGGTTTCCTGAACGAATAAGCAAATCCAAGTTTCCAAAATTACGAATTTCGAGCGAACAGGACGACAATTAACAGAATCGAAAGCTAGCATAACATGTTTAGACACTAGATATCAAATTCAATGACGCAATTGGACACAATAAAGACATATTAGGAACAAAAGGAACAGAGATACAGTACCTTAATGAATAATGATGAGTCAATAACAAAAGAGGAAAGTGGTATCTGTCCCTTTGTTATATAGTATAGAAATTTGGGAGGATTTATTGACGAGTATCTAAGATTGTCTGGCGGCGAACAAATTTCGATACAATGGCATATTCCATTCTTTTTCACAATATATTAGCGCCCAACCACTGCGTTTTTTCCTTGTTCTATAAGTTTGGGTTTAGAGAGAGAAAGTGGGTCGTCGAAGTTACGTAGAGAGAGAGAGAAGGAAGAAGGGTCGCATACTGAAACCAAGAAAAATGTGATTAATAAATTGCGAATTGCGTACTCATCATGATGATGACAATATGTGTAAGCGGATGATAAGACCAAAAAACATTTCTTGCTCTTTGCTTACGATGATGCACAATCACGTGAGGTAGCATTCATAGAAGCTGCGATAAATAAACAGCCTTTGGATCATTAATTTATGAGTATTTGTGAAGATCGAAGAGGCATCGTATTTCACTTTCTTTGGGAGGGATTGGATGGGAAGGTTTGCAAAGTCGGTGAATAGGACACATTTTTTTTTTATTAGATCAAAATAATCGTTTAATTAGATATAAAATAATATATTTCTTTTACAAATTTTAATAAAAAATATACAACGACAGATATATTAAAATGGAACAAATCTAGCAAGAACATAACAAAAATTGATATAGAATTTTTAGAATCTAGTAAAAAAGTTTGCATTTTACCACGAGTTTGTAACGTGTGTTAAATTAATGATGTTTTATAAAGTTCAAATTTTAGGTGTTCAAAGTAATAAAGATTAAACTCAAACTTTACAACAAAGTGTGGTTATATGATGACATGGATAACATTTAAGAATAGACATTAATCACATCAGTACATACTACATAGACAAAACACATCAATAATATAGATATCATTCAAAAAAAAATCGAAACTGAGTTTATTTGTTTATCCGTTGTCTTCAATGACTTGGGGCATCTCTTGATATGTTTTGATTAGTTTTTGAGCGAGTAGTATGGAGAGACGCATGTATTTGAGAATGGCGAAGCCTGTATTTCTGGATTTTGATAGCGGTTGATAATCATCAATTAAACATTAAGTTTTAAAGGAGACCTATCACACCAAATCAAATGTTAGCAACACAAAATACGAACCTTTAGGGGATGGTACAAAGGATTTGCCACAACTTTTCTTTACAGTTTCAACATTATGAGAGAGCACAACATTTCATTCTAAATTGGTCCCCTAAAAAATGGCATATTGCCATCAGCATCGTGAATGGAAATATGGTAATTGTAAGCCAATAAAATACTAACAACAACTAAAAGTAAGATATTATAATAAACAAATAAATGAAAGTGCAGTGATATTACTTACAACAACAATGAAAATAGACTTGTTCCTTCTTCTCTTGAGATGGTTTTTCAAATTCTTCATTCTCTTCAAGTATTGGCTCTGTTTTTTACATGTTGAAGACACTAAATCCTTCTACAAGGTCTAAAATAAATTGAAGAAATCATAGTAAGAACATAAAGAAGATTGGAAAATCTTTATATGAATTGAGGTGAAATTACTTGAAACAAATGCCTTCCTATTCCTCTTTTTAACAGGCTTTGCTGCCACCTCCACCTCATGACTTATTTTCCTTGAAGGTCTCTTACAACCTGTTTCGCAGGATAAGGATCCCTGCCCCTTAATGTTCTTTGTATGCCTCGATAACAATAATAACTTTATTTGTTGTCTTGTTTAATTCCCATTGTTTCTTTAGCGGGACAACATTCTCTACATGACCTTGAAATAAACAGAATATGTTGTCCACGACCACAAACAATCTAGAAAAAATCACATGAGAAAACATATAATCAGGAAGATTAGAAATTAAGAAACAACAATGTACTTTCATTGAGTTGTTGGTTATAGCAAATTACTTCTCTATATTTTTCAAAGTATAATGCTTTAATAAGAATAGTGAAAGTACAATGTTGTAATAGAAAAAGAAACGAAAGTAGGATGTTATAATAAACAAATAAATGAAAGTACACTGCTACTGAGTAATTACATTGGCCCCAAAAGATAGCAAACTACACCAATTAGGGGAGAGTTGTAACACCCAAATCCCGAGGTACTTCACATTTTCAATTTTTGGCATTTTAGGGTTTGCCACGGCATGGTGGAGGCACCACGACGTGACAAATCAAGATAAGATCACTAAATCATGTAAGTCGTCACGGCGTGGCAGTATATGGCCACGACGTGGCAGTATATGGCCATGATGTGATAACTGGCAATTGACAAACCCTATATTCCGAGTTTTGCTTCCTATTTAAAGCAATGAGGAGGCTAGGGTTTGCTCACCCTCAACCTCCATCATTCTCCTTGAGACCTGAGAAATCCTAATCCCCTTCCTCCTTTATTTAATCCCTTTTTGGTGTCCTTCGAAGCCTTTGAAGGAAGAAAGAAGAATAAATGAGCTAAGATTCAACAAGGAAGTCCTCATCCTTTGTTGTAGCACTCTTCTAGACCTTTGTAAGTGTCCAAGACTCGATTTTTATCATGATACGTTCCTATATCTTGAGTTTTGTCCATAAATCTTCATGTTCTTGTTGTTTGGAGTGGTGAGATCCCATAAAGTTTGCAATTTTATGAATCTCCAGGCCATTAAGGGTATTTGGTGCTTTGGATCTGGATTAGTGATGAGTTTTGGTGTCATGCATGGATTTTTTACCATAAACCCTCTCTTTGATCTAATGGGAGTTCAATACATGCATCTATGGAACGCATGGTTTTTTTTATCTTATTTATGATTCTAGAAACAATTTTGGAAGTGTTGGACTAGAGGTCTTCAAGATTAAGTGCTTATTGGTTTAAGCCAAGTCATGTTTTGTCCTTTTAGACCTAGGAGTGAGATATCTATCTCTTGGAGAGTATAAAGGGGTAAAGTTGGAAACTTTATCCACCTAGACCATAGAATGGACCAGATCTGAGCTTTAGAACCTTGAGAATCAAAGAAAATGGCTTAACCCATTAAGTTGTTAGGATCCTAGTGCCCACAACGTGGCCTTAGGTTGTCACGGTGTGACGAGTGGGCTAAGGCTCGTCTGTTTTTTCGATTAGCGGTGTGGCCAAGGATGGCTAAGATGTTCCAACCAGTTGGAGGTTAAGGCTTTTAACCATTGACTTTGACCAAATTTGACTTAAGTACATTTTGGGTAATTTGTATGGTAGTTTGAGTTTGGATCCCTGTTAATCGTATAGGTAATCTGTAAAGGCAACACTTAGAGCAGTTATCTGTTCAACTATTTTTCAGTCTGTAAGGTGAGTCTTTCTCACTATACTTGTTGGTCGAAGGCACCAATGTCGGGCCACTAGTTTATGTACCATGGTATATAGGGTGATGTTATGTTGGTTATATAATAGATTTGTAAACTTGAATGGTTACCTGTATTTGTTGGATATATGTTATGTTTATTTATTGTATATATCGACATACTGTGGTGGGGTTGAGGTGGTCCTACTTTGTGTTGAAGGCCAAGATACTCGGGGCGGTCTGCATAGGTTGTAGGCCCTCCGAGGCAGTCCTGTCAGGCCGCAGGCCCGGAGAGCTGTCTGGATAGGTTGTAGGCCCTACAAGGCGGTCAAGTCAAGCTGAAGGCTCATATTTGAATTTTGTTATATGTTTGGTTGTGTGTGGTATTTTGGGGGAACTCACTAAGCTTTGGCTTAGACTTTGATTTTATGGTTGCATGTACTTCAGAGGGCAGGGAAAGGCGAAGGATTAATCGTGCACATCATCCTAGATTTTATGTGTTTTATGATTTTGGGATACTCTGAATCATGATAGTGACTTTGAGAACTTGTTTTATAAAACTTATGGGTTTTTGGATGTTCTTTAAAAATAAAAATTTTGCCTTGATTTTTGGGATGTTACAAGTTTGTATCAGAGCCTTGGTTGGAGAGAACTGGACAAAGATTCATGTAAATCCAAACTCAAACTAAGGGTCTGCAAAAGTTTCCAAATTATTTTCTAAAAATAACCCAGGAGGGACGAGATGTGTATGATCACCCAAAGTACGAAAGTATTCCCCAAGATACCCACATTGTTATTTGATTATTATGATTATGATAGAACTGTATGCTAGTTGTAGGCTAAGGGACTTCAGGAATTGCATGATAGAATTGTCTGAGTTATGATGCCTAATAGGCTAGGAGATTTTATTGTATCCTATATGGAATTGGCATCATTACTGTAGTTTCTTAGTGTATGCACCATAATGATACATAACTAAGATTTTATAACTTAAGAAAGTTTGGTTTAGCCTTATTTCATGTTCCTATTTTGGTTCTGAGCATAGGGTAGAATCAAGTATTAAACTATATGTGGAATCCAACGTTATGTATGATTAGCATGAACGAGTAACTGCAGAGTTAGTGGAAGTCCCATGAGAGAGTGCAATTTATAGAAGGTACCATATGGAATAATTAGCCACTCTTGGGTAATATATATATATATATATGATGTATGCGTATCCTGGATGTTGGGTCTTGTAACAACCCGTTGTTTTCCGGTCAATAGAAGTCAAACCATTTTTAAATAAAAGTTTGAATTTTATTTATTTTGTTAGAACATAAGGGTCAAATGTGACTTAAATTATATAAATAATGTTTTATATAAGTATTTGGAATAAAATACACTTAAAAATCAACGTTTTTCCCTTTGGAACCAAGAACCCTCGCACTGAAAACTCCTTTTCGGCTGAGAACCCTCGGACCGCAAACCCTTCAGACCGAAAATGTCTGTCCGGCCGAAAACCCAACCGTTATATATATTTTTCCCCGAAAAAATAAGCCATTTTCTTACCTCTTTACTTGAAAACACTCCCATTTTTTTCTCAAGTATCATACACGGATCTTCATATCTTCAAGAAACATCATTCAAATCTTCATAATTTCACCAAGAACACCAAGAAGAATCTTCAAATCTTCAAGCTGACCCAAAGCACCTTGGACAGAGAACTCGTTTCCAACCGAGAACACCCTAAGATTGAGAACTTGGTTCTCGGTTGATGATTTAGGACCGAAATCAAGGATTTCGGTGAAGGCTAGACCGAAAACCCTCCTCAACACTTCATACAATTCTTGGTAATTTTTGTAAGAAATTCCTTATATAAATTATGTGTTGTCTAACACTTTAATTAATTTTCTTGCTAATTTAAATATGATTACGTGTTTAAATAATTTTAGGATACCGTTCTTCCCATGTACGCTAGCCCGATGGTCATCTCTACAGTTCCGAAATCCAGACTCGAGCACACACTAGAGGTGAGTTCAGACCCCTATAATTTCACCGTTTTCAATGTTATTAGGAGAGGGGGGGGGGGGGGAAATACAATAGTAAAACACAAGGACTCTTGTGCTAATATTCAAACGAATTCAAAACCATTTTCAATTTATTCAAACTGATTTATCGCTACATTTTATTAAAATATATAATTATTTATATATATTTTTAACCATATTGTAACATGTCAAGCAAAATGGTGTTCTTCACAGATTTCTTACTACCACTTTATACACGCGGTTAAATTGCAAGGTTTCCAGTACATTACAGTGCATTACATTTAAACTATAATATGTATAGTTTGGGAAACACTACACTATTTTACAACTTCAAGAATACTATTCAGAAACAATAATATACACTATAATAAATATAGTTTATAGAACACTACTATGATTCAAGGATACACTACTAAATAATTATTTAAGTATAATTATTTTACATTACAAAGTACATTACTATGAGTTGATACATACAATTTTCAAGTAAAAGAGAACACTACAACACTAGACGTAAACTAGTTAATACAGGGTTGTGAGACACTACTTCAATTGTACCCATCAGAGTACAGGTTCAAAATCCTATAAAGTATAACCAAAGTCTCCTGGAGGGAGAGCGTGAGATTGTGTATAGATCTACACGGGATTGACAACCCCGCACCTAAATTGTTAACTACAATTAGGCCTGCAGGATTGGGTGACAAATGTCATAACATTCTGACATCTAAAGAACGTCGCAGAGGTCACTAGTCAGATTAGCATGGTTATATGAAATTCACAATGGTATATCTAAAACTTTTCTTTACGGGATTAGCATTTCTTCAATGGTTTTATTTTAATTAATGAAACTACAGTACACTACTATACATTATAGCTGGTGGTATCCAGTCATTCATACAAAGGTTTTCATACAATACACTACTATACATTATAGCTGGTGGTATCTAGACATTCATACAAAGGTTTTCATACAGTACACTACTATACATTACAGTTGGTGGCATCCAGGCATTCATACAAAGGTTTTCATATAGTATACTACTATACATTACAACTGGTGGTATTCGGGCATTCATACAAAGGTTTTCATACACTACACTTCTATACATTACAGCTGGTGGTATCCAGGCATTCATACAATGGATTTCATAAAAAACACTACCACGATACATGACTTTCCTAGTATAGAGTACTCTGGTACGACATACAGTTAGGAAAACATACATGATATGGTTTTATTCATTAATAAGACTACTTATACTATTGCAAAGTACAATAACAAACATACATTTTGGTCTTAAGGCCTAAGACTACTTTTCATTACTAAAGAAAACATTGGATTTTGTAGAGGAACATGTTAATACATTTTAAGGAGCCATAACAAGTTTTCCATCGCAAAAACATACTTATGAACTCACCAACTTAATTAGTGATACACTTTCAAAACCACTTGTATTCTCAGGGAATCGGTAAGCAGGTACACTCGCAGGTTTTAAGAAGACGGAGCCTATAGAGGCGCGTCTTTTATACTTTTGTTATACGTCTTAGATGTCATACAAACTATGTATCGAATATATGTAAATAATTTAATTTATCAATGTAATGGTTGTGTTTGCTTTGATTACTATTATACAATTGTTGTGATACTGTACATGACGTCATCCGCCCCCGAACGTTTCCGCCGTTCCAGTTTGGGGATGTGACAGATTGGTATAAGAGCATTGTTTATAGTGAACTAAGTATATCAAACCGTACAAGATATGAAACTATAAACACTATGGGGCCGAAGCGCTCTGAGCTAAAAGTATACTTTTAAAATATAAGTATTTTATAAGAAGTGTACGAACATACATACATACATACCAGACACAGTATCACAGTAAGAACTACACAAAAGTATTTAGATGTTGGACACTGCAGTTAAACCTAGACAATTATGTAATCATATCTGGGATAAATATAGCCTGATCAACTATATTTATTTGAGATACGACCAATATATGTTTGGGAGTAGTTGAGGTGTTGCAACAAGTCTAAAACTTACCAACTATATCTAAAAGAATACTAAAACCAAACATAAAATTTAAAATACTATATGAGTATTTTATAGCACTACAATACTAGAGCCAAACACATGAAAACAAAGAACCCTTGCTGATAGATCTATAATTTCTAACTGTATACATATAAGTTATATATATAAGTAAAATTTTATAGATCTAGAATAGGTGATTTAACTTTACTTCGTGCTCCTTTTTTGGTTGTGGATTAGAGTAGGATCACTTATTCAAAGGCCTACTTAGTTTTAGTTATATATAATTGTGTACACTATGTGATTATAGGGAATCAGGCACATATCACATCATACAAATTCATTCCAAGTGTTGCTATAAATTTCAAGGTGATTGTTGACTTATATTTGTAGACTTCCACTGTAATCGCTTAATAGAACATTATAACTGTCAGGATAAGATATACCTTATTCAATATCACGTGACTCATGACCACTATAGAGGACTTATTATCATTTTTTCTTAATATAGAGAAAGATGCCTCTATAGAAGTCCAATAGAAATAACACCAACCCACCATCGAATCCACCACCACCGCCGCCTCCTCAGTATGATCCAGCTGTGTTCCAAGCAGCAATAACCACCGCCGTGGCAGCAACCATGATGCAGATCAATGCCAGTGGTGCTAGTGGGGCGGGTAGTGGCGCCCATCCTTATAATCATGGAGATAGCCATGGACACCCGAGAGAGTGTTCCTATAAAGACTACACTAACGCTAAACCCAAATCCTTTGATGGAACCGGAGGTGTCATTGATTGAACACGCTGGTTCGAGAAAACCGAATCAATATTCAAAATCTGTGTGTGCAACGAAACTAGCAAAGTGAAATTTACAGGATGCACTTTCACAAACATAACTCTCTCTTGGTGGAACAACCAAGTCAAGGCGTTGACTCTCCCAGTAGCAAATGCCATGAGCTGGGATGACTTGAAGGAACTAATGCTCACGGAATACTGCCCAAGGGGTGAAGTGCAAAAGCTAGAGCAGGAACTCTGGGGCCTAACGATGAAGGACTCTGATATTGCTGCATACACTGCCAGATATAGTGACCTGACTACTCTGTGCCCCGGGATGGTCACCCCGGAGAGCAAGAAAGTAGAAAGATATATCTGGGGATTCTTTCCTTAGATCCAAGGGAATTTAATTGCTACAAACCCACTTACTTTCGATAGCACAAAGCGTCTGACACAGACCCTTGTAGATCATGAAGTACGTCAAGGCTTCATGACAGCCGCTCTCGAACCACCAAAAGAAAGTGGTGGCAAGAAGAAATTCTGGAATAAAAGAAAGGGGCAGTCATCTTAAGGGACCTTAAAGAAGCAACAAATAGTGGTTGTTCACGCTGCCACATCTCCTATTGTTGCTCCTACTGCTCAAGCAGCTCCCAGTAGATATGTTGGGAACCTCTCGATGTGTAACAAATGCAATTTCCACCACCACGGGCCGTGCTGTGAGATGCAGTGTAGAAACTTCAACAGGAAGGGGCACACAACCTGTTTCTATAAAGCATCAAAACAACCTAACGCCCAGACCCCCGAAACTGGAGTAAGCCAAGCTTGCTATGAGTGTGGAGAAACTGGACACTACAAGACGGATTGCCCGAAGACAAAGAACGCTGGAGGTGCAAGAAGAGTATTGACCATGGGATATGAGGAAGCAATAGCAGATCCTATAGTGGTCATGGGTACGTTTCTCCTCAATCACTCTTATGCATGCATACTATTTGATAGTACTCCGGAGAGGATTTTCATAAGCCACAAATTCAAGCACCTTCTCAAACAAGAGCCACAATCTCTAAAAGAAACATTCACCATCGAGATGGCCAACGGGAAAACTGAAAGCACTAATGACATATACATAAGCTGCACACTCACTCTACACGATAACTCTTTCCCAATCGACCTTATGTTGGTCTCAATAAAAAGTATTGTAAGGTCCTGAAATGGATCTTACCAGTGATTAAATAGCAAATACAATCAGTTAGTAATAAAGAATAAGTAGAATCGAGAACAAACAAGATTGCACACGCTTTTCTATTAGAATAACATCTGGTACAACTTGTGGTTTACAGCAGCCGAGAATACTGAGGCATCAATAACTACAAAAGACCTAGCACACCTCTATGTATACTGACTTTGGCCGACCTTGGGTTTACGAGCGTAAACTCATTACAGCAGTCGTAAACTCCACACACACTACTATAAGCTATCAAATGACCAAAAGAACCTATTATATAGAAAGCCTAGACCAAACCACTAATTAGATCCTTCAATATCCCTCTTGGTTTGGTGCTAGCTTTAAGTCAATCTTTTTCCACGATCATTATATCATTTAGCCCCATAGCTCCATTCCACATTCTCTTATTTATAATCTCAGCAACCATCGCAGTGTAATCTTTCGCGGCCGACTCGAAAATCTCCTCAGCAACTTGGATCTGAAAATTGCTCAAATGATGAATGTCCCATTTTCTAAACTGGAACAAATCCCTGCTATCATATAGATGAATGCATCCTTCCTTCAGCTTGATGACAACAGATGCTCTGGTCTCATCAAATACCCAGTAAAGCATTGAACTCAAGGATCCATCCAGATAACTCTGAAGCACTGGAATTTGTTTAACCTGATTTGTAGCAGGCCACATCACCACCTGGAGGCGATGACCAGTTTTAGGATCAATGATATATGGATAGTGCTTATCATAGATTTAATAGTTTTCATTGATGGGAAGCCCTTCTTCACTTGATCTTCTAGGAAATGTTTGAAGTTGGTTGCTTGTTGATTATTTGTTGGATTTGAGAAAGGAGATTGAGACAGCTCTGAAAGGTCCACCCTGGTCCAAGAATTAAAGTCATGATAGTCCTTGTAGAGCTCTGTATTACCGCTCTTTCTCTGTACAATCCACATTTTCAAGGGATCATGAAAACCCCAAGATATAATTCCCAACCTATCACCATACGTGTCTCTAAACCTTACTGCCTCGAGATCCGTTACAATGATTGTGGATTTGTTCCCAGGTGTGTTTTTATCGGAACTCCTCTTAGATAAGAGTTGTCCCTTCTCATCCGCTTTATCTTGTCTTTATCTGATGATCTCTGCGACGTGAGGAGCATAGGTAGGTTCTTCTTCGAAGCGGTTCACGACCCATGAAGTCTCAGCAGTTGGCACAACAATGGGTGAGCCTGAAAGTGAAGATAAATTCTATATTCATCAGCAGTAGTCTTGTACTTAACACCCAGATCTTCTTCAAGCTTCTTATTGAGATCAAAGTAACTGGAGGTCAGAAGATTGAAATGAGCTTGGAGCTCAGAAATCTGCTTGGTTTTTGTAGCTCCATCTTCTTTGAGATCAGAGACTTGAATCTTTAAATTTGTATTCCCACTTAGAAGATCTTCAACTTGGATGCTGAGCTTAATGTTTTTCTGATCAAGCACATTTTACTCTTTTTTGAATTTCATCGATCACAGAATCTTAATCTCTAGACTAACCTTCATTAAAAATGATCCCTTTCGCCTTAGAAGTAGTTGCAGCGGTTTACTCTTGAGCCAAAAACTAAGCCAAACGTACAAAAGCCTCTTCGAGATCTGCCCTTGGGGGAGAGAACCCTGGTGGTACAGAGGAGCCAGCAGTTTCAAAAATGGTACTAGGGCCTTCACTAAATGGTTCTGCAGTTACGATAGCAGGAGTGGTAGTTAGAGTTGTAAGCACTCCTTGGGATAGGCCAGAATCCATAAACCCGACCCTAGGATCTCTTCTTGTTCTTTTTTATGGAGGTTGCACAGTCTGGTCTGTTTGTTGATCATCTTGAAGTGGTTCAGATATAGGCAATGCACTGTTAAGGGGAGGAATCCCTAACACTATCACCGTAGGAGTTGAAGAACCAACCACTTGCTCTTGAGAAACGGGGGTTGAATAAAAAACGTCTTCCTTTTCCCTTGTCTCAGTTACCGGGATAGCAACATCACTGACATTATCTAGCAAAGTATTGAGATTTACACTTGTTAAGAAGTCATCATTTCTTCCAAAAGTCTCAGGAATGTCATCTTGATCAAAGCCAATGAGATCAAGGTCTTCAAATTGATTAGGCTCAACGGTGTTCTTAGATGATCCTTCATTGTAATCTCCTTCAACTTGAACATTTTGTAGGTTATGCTCCTCTGCAACTGATACATCATGAGCAGCAGTCTCTTCTCCTTCTTGATCTGACACGGTGATCACATCTCCTTCTGAGATAACCTTTTCCGATGAAGTATGCTCTGAAGAAATCTTGTCTGATGATCCATGTGACTCGTTTGCTTCGTTCGGTTCATCAAATCGTTCGAACTTGACCAACGGATACAACCCCTGAAAGACCACCATCCCCTTGCGGTTTTGTTTAATGAGTCCAATGGTATGAGGACCCAAAGACTTCATATCGAGTGTTTCTCCATCCTTTACCAAATTAAGAAACTGCTTATTGATGAAGAGCCAAACGAACCGAGGGTACATTAGGAAAGTATCCTGAGTAGTGGAATTAATGTTCACCACAAACTCGTCCAGAATAAACCTAGAAAAGTTGAAAACAATCCCCGCATAAAGAGAAACAATAGCGCAAGTGTTTCTCACGGATATCTCATCGGCACCTGACCTACTGCTGGAGATACATCTCACGAACACGTGGGCTAGAAATCTCCAATAGGGTGGCAGAAGTTGCTTCATTGTTGGTGGAGAATCACCCTCATATCCCATCTTCCTTAATATTCTTTGAGCATCACCAATACAATCTCCGTGGGAAAGGTCGGAAGGTCGTTGATCAGCAGACTCTCTCTCACAAAGGTCTCATCGATAACAATCTTGCATCCCTAAACGACCGCATTCACAGTGACAGCTCCATTATCGTCCCTTGTCATTTTGGCAGTTTGCCAGAACTCCCGAATGATCTTATGGTAGAAAACCGTGTTCATAGTGATGGCATAGGCCAGACAGCATTCCCGTAATCCATGAATCATCGATTTGAAGTCCCCATGGGCCAACGGAGGATCAGCGAGAGCCATAGCCAGATTGTGCATATCTGCAAATTTTAAGGCTGCCATCTTATCTGCACTAAAACACACCAAGTAAGACAATAGAGAAGCTTAATCAAATAATGTTTTAAATAATTTAATTTTGAGCCCAATTGTGAATTAATAATTCTTAAAACATTGCAAATTAGATCAAAGTCAGAGTTTGCAGTCAATGAGGGTTTACGACCGTAAACCCTTGATCGTATGCTAATGACCACAAAGGGAGTTTACGGCCGCAAACTCTTCACGGCCGTAAGCTTCGACCGTAAACTCCGACACATTGTTTTTCGTTGATTTCCGCCTCAAAAACACGGTTAATCATTGAATGAAATGCATATTCCTGGTCAAAAACACAATACCTTCAAAACTATCGGAGTAATTTCGCAAAAATCGAGAATTTTTTTCGAGGAGAGAGTGTGGGAGGGTTTGCGACCGAAATCAGAAAAATGAGAAAGATTCCGGCTATAAATCCCTTTTTATACCTAGCTTTCCTGTACCTGATGACCACACAATATAAGGCAGGATCCAACACAGTCCAATATTTTTCAAAAATTTAAAAACAAATCTTTTTTAGGATTCATATAGGGATGTCAACGGGACCAAACGGGAGCGGGAATAGCTGCCCCCGCTCCCGCCCCCGAAATCAATTGTTGCCCCCGCTCCCGGTCCCGCCCCCGGCTCCCCCGTTTACATAACCCCCGATCCTGCTCCCGGTTACCTCCATCACCCCCGGTCCCGCCCCCGTTCCCCCGGTTCCCCCGCTTAAAATTCGTTTTTTTTTTTTTTCTAAACGACTATTTTGTGTTAGGCTAAAAAGATTGTTTTTAATAACTTTAAAAGTTTAAAACATAATCTTTTAGAAACTAAACAATTAAAAATTCAACATTACGAATTCAATATTACAAAACGATAATTCCATCAATCTTAAAAATATAAAATATGACAAATCCAATATTACAAATATAAAATACTTACATATCCAAAAATATATGATCAATTCACTACCTCTTCAATATCTATTAATTGAAAACGGGAAAGTGAAACCTAACCTACACTTAAAATTAGAAAATCTATTTTGTATATGTATTTTATATTAAATATATATTTTTTACATAAATGCACAACCGGGGCCCCGCGGGAGTACGAGACGGGAATACCAACTCCCGCTCCCGGTCCCGAAAATAAGCGGGGTTTAATTTTGCCCCCGCTCCCGCTCCTGCTCCCGGTTTTTTTAAAAATTTAGTCCCATACGGGATCGGGGTCCCACGGGAGCGGGGTTCCACGGGGGTTTTTGACATCCCTAGATTCATATTAAAACTTAAAACTAAAAATAAAAATAAAATAAAATAAAATTAACTCTGCAAAATTTAAAATAAAAAATAATTGTTAGATTTTAACAGTTAACAAAATAAAATAAATTAAAAAATAAAAGGAAAATAAAAATAAAAATAAAATAAATTAACTCCAAATAAAATACAACTTAAAAGTTTAATTACTGAGAATGAGTTTGTGATGTTGGGATCAAAGTTGTTGGACAACCTTATTCTACTTGTCGGTACCCTTATTTTTACATCTTCGTTTGATCGATCGCCAGTATTGTGGTCCACTTAAACACGAAACATTTGTGACACGATTTGGACAATTTACCAATGACATGACACATACACACACATACACACACACACACATACACATATATATATATATATATATATATATATATATATATATATATATATATATATATATATATATAATTTTTATTATCATTATCAGCCCTAATTCTTAAATAAAATTTTCTTATGACCATTTAACCGACTACAACCAGGGATATTGTTGTCCACCTAAATTGAGCAGCGAGATCTACAGACAACCTGTATGTGTTCATCTTTAATTATACTAGAACGTGTTTTCCGCTTCCTGACATGCCCCAGCCATCAAGGACTTCCAAAATACTCCTTACACCAGGTGAGCAGACAATTATTAAGAGAGAAGATAGATTTAGAATGCATATGATGTACATCCAGGTTGGATCTCTTCCAATCACGCAATGGATGAAACATATGACTAACTGAAGTTTTAGAGGGATTGAGAAGAGAACGTTGCATATACTGTGTACCAAGTCGGATTATGAGTCACGCAAAGGAGATAGTATGTGGCTAACAGATAGAAAGAATTGCATAGAGAGAAGATGCAGAGAGATAGAATTGCATATGTTAAAGTCCAGGTCGGATCTCTCGATCACGCAGAGGAGGCAACATATGACTAACAGACAGAAAGCAAGAAAATAACCTTCTACAGACCTAGTTTATTGGAATTCCCCAGTCACCCCATCAAAACCGGAATTAAGGATAGAATCCGCACATCGAGGAAAAGTTAATCCACAGTTCTAGATACGGGTTATTTTAATGTGACCAGTAGATTCCCATGTATATCTCCCTGCTCAACTTATCCGAGCATCGTGATGTCAGGCTAAACGGATATAACTATGTCAATGTTTGTGAAGTCCTTGAATTCATTAAGTTCAACTCTCCCTAGTCAACTCCATTTAAAATCTTTCGTGCCTACCAACGCATCGAGCACAGAGCGTAGACAATTCAACTTAGGTACGTTACGCAGATCCAGATTTCCCGTTATCACTTGCTAATTTCATTTCCCATCACAACACCTGCAAATGGAACGATCAACAATATTTTTAATTTTCTGGATTTTTTAAAGTTTTTGGATTTTTAAATTTTTATTGTTTTTGGATTTTTGATTATTTCTCCCCCTAAATTTGTGCATGGGTGAGAATAAAATAAATAAAAATAAAAGAAAATAAAATGCACAAATTTAGTTTATCCTACCTAAAAAAACTTAAAAATTTGAAGAATTAAGAAAAGAAACAAAAAGTAAAAAAAAAAAAAATAATCCTCAAACCGAATCATTTTTAGAAATCTCACAAACACATCGAAACGAGCTTTGTTAAAAGGCTTAGTGAATAGATCCGCCACATTATTAGCAGTAGGAACCTTTTCCAGTCGGATTAGTAAATGTTCATAATAGCCTCTTATAAAATGAATTTTAATGTCGATGTGCCTGGTTTTAGAGTGTTGGACTGGATTTTGGCAATTTGAATTGCGGCCTCATTATCACAGTAAATGTGGGTTTCTAAATAATTCAAACTGTAGTCCAACAGCTGATGTTGATCCAGATAACTTGAGAACAACAAACAGATGCAACAATGTATTCCGCCTCCGCTGTTGAGGTTGAGACAGTGTGTTGCTTCTTGCACTGCCACGACACTAGTCTGTCACCTAGATATTGACACCCTCCTGAAGTTAATTTCCTGTCAAGCTCACAGCCTCTATAATTATTGTCAGCAAAAGCATATAAATTAAATTCAGAGTTCTTCGGATACCAAAGACCCAATTTTGGGCTACCTTTGATATACCGAAAAATTCTTTTGACAGCAATAAGATGTGAAAGTTTAGGATTATCATGATAACTTCAGCAATCCGATCATTGATCTATAGTGTTTCTGATCTATGGATTCACCATCAGGATCTGGAGTCAGAAGAGGTCTTTTAGCCATTGGCGTTGATGCAGATTTAGCGTCGTGAAACCCGAACTTCTCAAGAATATCCTCCACATACTTGGCTTGATGTAGCAGGATTCCAGTTGAATTTTGTTTGACCTGAAGCCCCAGAAACATGGTAATTTCCGCCAACGAACTCATCTCGAACCGCTTCTTCATAACACCTTCGAATTCCTTGCAAAGCTGCGGACTGGTCGACCCAAAAATAATGTCGTCAACATAGATTTGCACAAGAATCTGATCATTACCGACATGCTTGATAAACAAAGTTTGATCGATAGTGCCACGAGAGTAACCATGCTCGAGCAAATGCCTTGTCAGAGTTGCATACCACGCTCGATGAGCTTGATGTAACCGGTACAATGCCTTGTCCAACTTGTAGACATAATTAGGAAACTTTGAGTCAATGAACCCAGGGGGTTGATCAATGTAGATTTCTTCCTTCACCTTGCCATACCAGAAGGAGGTCTTGATGTACATTTGGTAAACAGTAAAGTTCTTGTAAGAAGCATATGCTAGGAAGATACGAATAGCCTCCAGGTGAGCTACTGGAGCATAAACTTCAGTGTAATCAAGACCCTCAACCTGTCAAAACCCGCAAACCACCAATCGAGCTTTATTTTTCACAATAACCCCTAAATCATCCTGCTTATTGCGACAGAACCATCGTGTGTCAAGAGACTTTTTGCCCTTTGGTAACTCAACCAACTTCCAAACTCCGAGTTTTTCAAATTGATGTAGTTCTTCATGCATTGCATCTGCCCAGCTGGACTTATTCATAGCTATTTCAACATTATTGGGCTCTATTTGAGAGATAAAGCAAGAGTAAAGACAGGTATTAACATCTCCACTCTGACTTCTGGTTTTAACACCGTCGCCCAGCTGACTAATGATTTTTTCGATCGGATGATCACGTTAAATCCTTGAAGGTATCTCTTGGCTGATATCATTAAGAGAGATAGGAAGAGTGTGAATTTTGACACCTCCTTCATTTGTTGATTGAGCCGCTCCAGACGGCTCTGTTACAAACTCATTTGAAATGATCTCAGGAAAGAGTAGTTCCATAAAAGTTGAAGAGACAGAGGAAGCATCATTAGGCATGAACTCTCTTTCTATAGGAGTGAGTGTCATAGTTTCAGCATCAGGAGTATCATTTTGGGCTGGAGATTTTGGACTATCATGTTGCACAGATGACTCCCCCTCAAGCGTAGCAAAGGACTCCCCCTCAGGCGTAGCAGAGGACTCCCCCTCAGATGGTGAAAAGGATGTCGATGGAGGTCTGTAGACAACTTCTCCATCTTCATCTTCAGAAATATTCTTCAAGCCAGAGACAAATCCAAATGAGCCACTTGAAGACACATTTATTGATTTGAACAACGATGTGTAATCAAACAACTAATCCAGACCTACTCTAGCATCCGTCTCATTTTCTTCCAACCAACGCACGTCATAAGATTCCATAATCTGCTTTATCTTCTTGTTGTTGACCCTATAGGCGGTGCGAGCAGCATACCCTACGAAGTAACAATCATCGGCTTTGGCATTAAACTTCGGATTGGTTTCTAGGTGAAGAAGGGTGCAAGGATAGCCAAATACACGAAAATGACTGACAGAAGGCTTGTTACCATATAAAATCTCATACAGGGTTTTCATCTGAGCTTTGTTGATCAACATGCGATTCTGAATGTAGCAAGCCGTGTTTATCGCATCGGACCAGAAGAAGACTGGTAGTTTGGAGTCACACAACATCGTCCTTGCAGCGTCTTTTAAAGTTTTGTTTCTCTTCTCAGCAACACCATTTTGTTGGGGTGTGTGAGCAGAGCTGTATTGACGCATGATACCCTTTTCTGCGCAAAAATGATCGAGTACAGAGTTCTTGAACTCTGTTCCGTTGTCAGTACGAAGCACCTTCACCCGATTATTGGTTTGGTTCTCAATCAATACGATGAATTTCTTAATCAAATCAGTAACTCCAGCTTTGTTGGATAGAAAGAAAACCCATGTAAAATGAGAGAAATCATTAATCACAACGATACAATAAGAATTTATGTTAATGCTGAGAACGTTTACTGGTCCAAACAAATCCATATGTAGCAATTGAAGCACCTGACTAATTGAGTTGACCTGTTTTGGTAGGTGTGGTTTTCTATGATGCTTACCTTGGGCACAGGACACCACTTCTCAAACGTGATAAAGTCTTTGACAGGCAAACCACAGACCATCTCATTCTTTGCAAGACGATTCAAGTTCTTGGCGTTAGCATGACCAAGTCTTCGGTGCCACAACATTGCAGTTTGTTTTGAGATCTTTGAGAAGAGGCACGTAACTTATTTTGGAAGATTGCTATTCATATCAATGATATAGGCATCCCATCCCTTTTAGATTTTACAAGAATCTGCTCTTCTGGAATGACAAAGCCTGGTTTGAGAATCATGCATTCCTTATCAGTCAAATGCATAGAATAGCCTCTATCACATATTTGGGATACACTCAACAAACTATGCTTCAATTTGGGAGCAAAGTTGACATTTTCGAAACTTAACACCCCATTTGTAACAGATCCTTTTTGAGTTATCTTGCCTCCTTCTCCACCTGTAAAGGAGATATATCCCCCATTAAATGATTGAATGTTGTGCAGTTGGGTGATATCTCCTGTCATATACCGTGAGCAGCCACTGTCGACAAACCAAGGTCTGACGACATTCCCCCACAACTGCCCCTGCAAAATGTGCGGGTTTAATTAGATTTGGGAACCCAGGTCATTATTTTCCTAGGTGGTCCCGATGCCTTTTCAGATCTATTATCATTTAAGGATTTTTCAGAGGACATTGATGATGGATTGGAAGCTAATTTGGGCAACCATTGATAATTAGGTTTTCGAATAGTCCCGGGTGATTTTGTAATAGAATGTTTATCAGTTTTCTTGAAGCACTTGGGTGTTCTACCAGAATTGGTTGAAGACCCACTGCTGCTTCTTGACAAAACCGACCTTGGCTTGGCCATGCTCACTTTTGGAAAACTGCTTGGGACTTTGTTTTTGAAAACCCTTGGCTCTGATACCAATTGTAAGGTCCTTTTTCTACTCCGATCATCCTTCCAATCATCATTCCGAGAATGATTTCTAGAGGACTTTCTAGTTAAAGACCTTCCTCTGAATTCGTTCTTTCCTCTTGGAGATTCAAAATGTACAAACATACGATTTTGACAATTTCTAGCTATGTGACCAACAATACCACAATTGAAACAAATATGTTTGTTATTGTTATAACTTGTGCTACATTGATCAGATTTGTTTTCCATACTAAAACCCTTGCTTCTCTCACAAGAACAAGAACAAGAATTAGGTTGTGAGACAAGTGAGGGTACATTAGATGGAGAAGCTTGTGAAACTGGTGGTTTTTCAATATTTTGTTCACAAACATTAGAATTGCTAACCGCATTATTCAAAACAGTATCAGACACTTGAAAACCATTCAAAACAGTATCAGAAGAAACAGAAACATCACAAAAAACATTGTCACTTGAAACATCATAAAAATTATTGTCTTTATTTAAAACTAAAACTTCAGGTTCAGACTCAGTTTTATTTTCGGAAACAGATCCTTCAGCTTCATGCTTTGACTGATTCAAGGATTGATCTACAAGAGAAGTAGAAATGTTAGTACTTTCAACATTAATAAATCCTCCCGAAACAAAACCAGATGGCTTGCCATAAACCATGAATGGTTAATTGACAATCTCTTCTTTGGACAATGGTTGAAACTGATATGTATGATTGAAAGGAGGAGGCATTTGATTATACCCTAGACCCTTTGACTGATTTCGTTTAAATTGCATGCAGTGGTCTATCATATTGGCAACTACCTCACTCGATACATCAAATTTTCTAAAGTCAAAATCAGCAGTTTCAAATTTGCCCTTTAATGATTCAATTTCAGCTACTAGTTCAACGTTCTTTTTCATTATATAGTCATAATTTTCGAATTTATTACTATATTCTCTCTGAAGTCTCCTAAAGTCCTTTATTTTAGATTCTAATTGGGCTTTAAGAGGTTTTTGTCCTTTTCTGAGTTGGTAACCTTCATACCTAAGATCCTCTACTCCCCTTTTTAATAACTCGTTATGTTCACGGAGAATTTTAAGGTTCTCTACTTCTCTACCTAGTGTCTCAATTTCTCATGCAAAATTCTAACATAATCAATACAAGCTTGAGAGCACGAGGGTAGAATTACCTCGTTTTTATTAGGTTCATGAGAGGAAAATACCATCAGTGCAAACTGCAACTCCATCATTTGATCTTCAGCTGCAACAATCTCTGCCGGAGCATCATCACTAACCTGTGCCAAATGGGCATTTTTAGGTCCATATATGTTCAAGGCATGCATCTGATCCTCCCAGTCAAAAGATTGCGCAACCATGGCCTTTTCGATGTTGACCTGATCACCGCTTCTACTGTTTCCAACTACAACCATTGTTCTGTTATTATTTAATCTTCTATCTGGTTGTGGACAATCACGAGCAGAATGCCCTGGCTCATGGCAGTTGAAACATCATAGCTTTCCCTTGCTAAACCCAAACTTCTTGCAGCACTCATCCCGCAGTTGTTCTTTCCGGTCTTCTTGGAAAATTGTTTCGCCCTGAAAACTGCCATGGCAATTTGCCATGTGATATCCATCTCTTCTACGTCTTCAAGGTGAATCTGATCGAGATCAACAAATGACAGCTAGAGTGGAAGATCTCCAACCACAAGTGCATTGTAGCAGTTGACAAGCCCTGTAGCAAGAGCAAGATTTTAATCACCCTCCTTTCCTTTTGAAGAGGAAGCCACATTATAGGAAGAAGCAGCTTGAGCGGCCATGAACGATTGGTTCTGAGAAAGAGGTATGGCTGATGTAGCAGGAAGAGAAGAAGCTGATGGAGTGGAGAAGGACTGAACCTAAGCTTGCTGAGCAGCAAAGGATTGACCTACAGAAGAAAAAGTGAGATATGAAAGAGCATAGTTAGAGGAGATCCCAAGGTTCGCAGCTGAGTATGAGTTCACATGGTTTAATTCTCGCTGCTTGTCATCAATATCATAGGCCTTGATGACAGCTATTACTTCAGCAAGAGAAATCCGACTAAGATCCTTAGTCTTCTTTATAATAGCTACATTCATGTCCCAAGACTTTGGGAGAGAATTTAGTAGCTTCTTGTTTATCTCAGACTTGGTGTTGAAAATCCCGGCTACAGTGATTTCAATGTTAAGAGATGTGAACCGCTGCAGCTGTGCTTCAGGAGTTTCTCCAGGAATGTAGTTGAACATATTGAAACGTTGTCGCAACATATCTTGGCGACTCTCCTTCATATCTTCATTCCCTTCATAGACCTCGATTAGGGCTTCCGACAAAGCCTTAGCAGAAGTGTACTACCTGAAACCTTGAGCAATTTTCGGAGATAGAGCCATGGTCAAGGTGGCCAAAGCCTTTTCTTGATCTTCAAATTTCTCGAAGTCTTTATTTGTGTAATTTTCAATCTTATTGTCAACCAATTGTCCTGAAACAGTAGTGGTTATTCTGACAGGATCTTTTATTATGCTCTCCATATTTTGAAGTCCTTTATCTTGTTGTACTTTTCAATCCTATACTTCCATTCTGGGAAACCTTCAACGGACAGGAGTCTAGGAATTCGGGTGGTTGTGCCCATTACAGAATCCAGCTCGTGGTGGTTTGTTTGACTTTGAGATTCCATTAATATTAAATTAATATGAAACATAAATTAAATTATTTAAGACTAAATTAAGTTTCTGGTTAAACACAAGTTCACAGTCAAATTAGGTTTGCGACCGTAAACTAAGTTCACGGTCAAATTAGGTTTGCGGCCATAAACTCTGAGTTTACAATCGTAAGGTGTTTTTAGTTAAGGTTCACCATCTAAGAATTTTAAGTTTCCGGTTGATGAACAATCTTTATTCATGGCCTAAGAACAAAATTTACGGTTCAATAACTGCGAAGGGTTTGCGGCCGTAAGCTAAGATTACGGCCGTAAGCTAAGATTACGGCCGTAAGCTAAGGCCGTAAACTTCCAGAAACTTGAGAGAATTGCAGATTTTGAACAAAACTTGAAATCCTTTTGCAGCAATCACCAAATTTAGTCGCAAATAGATGAGAACACGATCCAAAATCGATTGTAGAGTGCCTTTGACGCTGGTTTTGATATGATACCAACTATAAGATCCTGAAATGGATCTTACCAGTGATCAAACAGACAATACAATCAGTTAGCAATAAAGAACGATTAGAATTGAGAACAAACAAGCTTGCACACGCTTTTCTATTAGAATAAAGTCTGGTACAACTTGTGGTTTACAGCAGCCGAGAATACTGAGGCATCAACAACTACAAAAGACCTAGCACACCTCTATATATACTAACTTGGGCCGGCCTTGGGTTTACGGCCATAAACAACTTACGGATGTAAACTCATTACATCAGCTGTAAACTCCATACATACTACTATAAGCTATCAATGACCAAAAGAACCTATGACATAGAAAGCCTAGACCAAACCACTAATTAGACCCTTCAAGTTTCGACGTCATCAACAACATGGATTGGTTAAGCCCTCACGGTGCCAATATTCTATGCTATGAGAAGGCCATTCGCCTCAATCTGCCAAATGGAGAAACCCTTGTCATCTACGATGACAAACCCAGTACGAGCCTTCACATCATCTCTTGCGTCAAAGCCCAAAAATACTTACACAAGGAATATCATGCGTTCTTAGCCCACGCCGTGGATGAAAAACAAGAAGCAAAAGACCTCGAGAGCGTTCCTGAAGTCTGTAAATCTCCTAACATCTTTCCCGAGGATCTCCCAGGAGTTCCTCCGGAATGCAAAGTCGAGTTCCGAATCGACTTGATTCCTGGAGCTATCCTCGTAGCCAAATCCCCGTATCGTCTAGCATCAGCAGAGATGTAGGAATTATCTAACAAACTAAAAAAACAACTCAACAAAGTATTCATCAGACTGAGCTTCTCACCCTGGGGAGCACCGATATTGTTCATGAAGAAAAAGGATGGATCTTTCCGAATATGTATAGACTACCATGAACTAAATAAACTCGCCATTAAGAACCGATACTCTCTACTGCGCATAGACGATCTGTTTGACTAACTTCAAGGAGCGATCTACTTTTCGAAGATAGACTTGGGATTAGGGTACCACCAATTACGAGTCCAGGAGAGTGATGTTCCCAAGACAACATTCCAAACTCGTTATGGTCACTACAAGTTTGTAGTGATGCCCTTCGGTCTGAAAAACGCACCCCCTGTGTTCATGGATTTGATGAATCGAGTGTGTCGTCCTTTCCTAGACAAATTCATGATAGTATTCATAAATGATACACTTATCTATTCATGAAAGAAGGAAGAACATAGTCAACACTTGAGACAAGTTCTAGAAACATTAACGGAGGAGAAGGTACACGCAAAATTCTCAAAGTGTGAATTTTGGATTAGGGAGGTAACTTTCCTTGGTCACGTGGTTAGCGAAGAAGGCATACATGTGGATCCTTCCAAAATAAAGGCAATCAAGAATTGGTCGGCACCCAGAACTCCCTCATAAATCCATCAATTCTTGGGTCTTGTTGGCTACTATCGTAGATTCATACATAACTTCTCCAGAATTGCTAAACCGCTTACTACCCTAACTCAGAAGGGTGTAAGTTTTAGTTGGGGAGAAAAAAATACACTGCATTCCAAACACTAAAGCAAGCGCTATGCAACGCACCTATCTTGTCCCTTCCGAAAAGAACAGAGGATTTCGTTGTATACTGTGATGCATCCAATAAAGGGCTAGGCTGTATGCTTATGCAACGTGGAAAGGTTATTGCCTATGCCTCGAGACAACTAAAGGAACACGAGGTCAACTACACCACTCACAATCTTGATTTGGGAGTTGTAGTTTCTGCACTAAAAATCTGGAGGCATTACCTTTATGGTACCAAGTGCACTATCTTCACCGACCACAAAAGCCTTTAACACATCTTCACAATAACGATGGCTAGAACTACTCAATGATTACAAATGCGAAATTCGCTATCATCCTAGAAAATCCAATGTAATAGCAGATCCCCTTAGTCGAAAGGAGTACTCAGGTCGTAGGGTGAAGGCACTAACCATGACAATCCATTCACATCTATCTACACAAATCAAAGAGGCTCAGCTAGAAGCCTTGAAGCTGGATAATGTGGCAGATGAGGCCTTAAGAGGAATGGAGAAGAACTTAGAAATCAAGGGTGACGGAGTTCATTATTTCATCAACCATATCTAGACACTTAAGTTTGGTGGCTACAGAGATGTTGTCATGTATGATGCCGACATGACTCGATATTCCGTTCATCCAGGTTAAGATATGTGACATCCCCAAAATCTCGGCCAGAAAAGACCGATTTCATTTATGCTTTTTAAAATAATTTTCAGAGTAAATCCTTTTAATTTTAAAAGAGATGCGGAATTTGTTCTCAAAAACAAAACATGATAAAATAGATATTTATCAAAACATTTCATAAAGAAATATGATTTCATTTCATAATCAAAAGTCGGGATGTCATGTTCCGATACAGGTCATAAAGCATAAACGATAACATTACAAGTCGTTCAACAAATATATACATATACAGACTTGTAAACAAAAACAACTTGATGTTCGCCCATCTTAAGCTCTTGCGTAGGGGTGCAAACGAGCCAAGCTACTCGTGAGCTACTCGGGATCGGATCGTTAAAAGCTCGACTCGAAATCGATTTTAAACGAGCCCGAGCCGAGCTCGAGCTTAATATTAAGCTCGTTTATTAAACGAGCTCGAGCTCGAGCCTATGTCATTAAGCTCGATTAGGCTCGCGAGCCTAAACGAGCCTTTACATAATATAATTTATTATTCTTTATATATATTAAAATAAAAATATATTAGAGGAATTACGGATTTTGGGTATTAGTAAACGAGCTTCTTAACGAGCTCGAGCCGAGCTTAAGCTTATTTAGGCATGTCAGATAAAAAACGAGTCGATCCCGAGCCCGAGCCGAGCTTGGATAATTCTTTACGAGCTCGAGCCGAGCTCAGTACAAGAAAGCTCGAATCGAGCCGAGCTCGAGCTCGAGCCTCATATAACTTAAACGAGCCCGAGCCGAGCCTGGCCAGGCTCGGGCTCGGCTCGGCTTGTTTGCACCCCTACTCTTGCGCCACTTCCTGTAAAATAAATCAACTGAGTGGGTCAGGCTTGGGAGCCTGGTGAGCATATAGGGTTTTCAACCCACAATAATTATATTTAATTTCAACAATCAACAATAAACCCGATTACCCATTCCCGTTATCCTCACCTTACGTTCCTAAAAATAATGTCTATTATAAGGAACCTATTTCAGGATTTTTCATCGGGACGGACATTACTGCAGAGGGGCTTCCTCAACATTAAGTGTCCTAAAGGCAACCATGTGGGGGATAGAGTACACCGGTGAACACGTCGTTCACAACACCTACAGGTAATGAGCCTGCTAGTGTTCTACAGGATAGTCTAGAATAGTCCGTGGTCGTCATCCATACTCTGCTGAATGACTAGAATAACACCAATAACACCGAGGCCTCTCATCTGTTTATTACACACCAATTATCTACCCATGTTCTACCCAACATATTAGTAGATAAAAATATACATTTTTATACATAGTTTAAAAACCTGTATAACATGTTTTAATCAATAAATATTCCACATAACAGATGAGGCATACACACATAACACGTATTTCATAGAGAATACATCAGATCTATAAGATAGAAGAGAGTGAATATACACTCACACGTATAACAACCAAGTATATACATATAACACGTATTTTATAGGAAATACTTCATAATATTGCGTTGGAATGAAAGTAACTACACACTCACTTGATAAAAAGATGATCGGGTAGCACTACGGCTTGCAGAAGAGGTGTTTCTCCGTAGATCTGGAAGATCTTCACAAAACCAGGCTCCTCCCGGGCAGCGTTTCGGCTCGGGAATAACGCTCTTCGGGATTCTCGGGGCTTCGGATCTTACTTTGGGGCTCGGGAATATTATCGGGGCTTTGGGGTATAAACGGCACGCAAAACGAGGCAAAAATTAGAGAGAGGGAAGAGTTTGAACAAGAGAAAATGGCTGAATTCGAGTTCTATTTATAGGCTGTTGGGTCTGGGATTACGCGGGGCGTACTCAAATTACGCGGGGCGTACTCAGTACGCGGGGCATACTCGGGTTACGCGGGGCGTACTTTGACGTCACTGCGTGCGTCGACTGGTGGCACTCGAGTACTGGTCAGACAAGTTGCATCCGACTGAGTACGCGGGGCGTACTCAAATTACGTGGGGCGTAATTGACTTGTCAAACTTCTAAATTGCGTAACTTTCGCATACGAGCTCCGTTTTCGACGTTCTTTATATCCACGCGAAGGTCAGACCATACTCTACAACTTTCATTTAGACTCCGTCGGCTAATTTTGACTTTTATTTTTATTATTTATTTTTAGAAGGCCGGGACAGAAAAACTTCGTTATAAATTCATAACTTCTTCGTCTGACGTCCGTTCTCGCCTAACTTTTCATCGTTTCGCTACTAACAACAAGATCTTCGATTCTCATTTAGATTGTTTCGGCTAAAAACCGCTCGATCTCAAATCGAGTATTCGGGCTGTATACTGCTAAGTCGAAACTTCATAAAATCATAACTTCCTCATACGAAGTTAGATTTGGGCATTCCTTTTATGCACGCTCTCGGTTTAACGAAATCTACGACTTTCGTTTAGATTCCTAAGGCTAAATATCGCTCTATCTTAAATTCATATTTTACGTCACTCGGCGTCGTGTCGGTTCTGTCGCGAAACTTCGACAGGTCATAACTTCTTCGTTATAACTCGGATTTTGGCATTCCTTATATCTCCGGAATCCTTGTTTCAACCACTACAACTTTATGCAAAGATGTCGGGCTTATCTCACACTTTAATTTTGACGCTTATTTTATTCTTAATTCATTAAATTATAAAAATTAAGAAAATACACACATAAATCACATAATTCAAATAATTCACAAATAATACATTCTTATTATTTCAAGTTGAGTTACAAGGTTAACCTAGACTATTACATTGCTAAAAATGGCAAGCCTAGAAACACGGGCGTTACAATTCTCTCCACCTTAGAATGATTCCGTCCCCGGAATCACACACCAGCAAACAAATGTGGATAGCGACTCATCATGTCACTCTCCGTCTCCCAGGTGAGATTTGGCCCATTCGTGTGTTTCCATCGGACAAGCACTAACTCCACCATCTTACGTCGCAATTTCTTAGTCTTTCGGTCAACAATTGCCTCCGGTTCCTCAATCAACCTTTTGTTCTCATCGATCCTCAACTCTGAAAGTGGAATTATGTCGGGAACTTCTCCCGTGAACTTCCTCAAATAACACACATGGAAAGTGTTATGAATTCCATTCAGTTCTTCTGGTAGTTCGAGCTTGTAAGCTTGGTTCCCAATCCTCTGAAGAACTTTAAACGGTCCAATAAACCTTGGACTTAACTTTCCCCTTTTTCCAAATCTTATAAGTCCCTTCCACGGCGAGACTTTAAGCAAAACCGAATCTCTAACTTCAAAAGTCATCGGTCTTCGCTTTTTGTCAGCATAACTCTTTTGACGATCCTGAGCTGCTAACATTCTCTCCCTAATTATTTTCAACTTTTCAGTAGTTTGATGGACTATCTCCGGCCCCATAAACTGCTTTTCCCCAGCCTCAAGCCAACAAGACGGCGTACGACACTTCTGTCCATACAAAGCTTGATAAGGTGCCATATTTATGCTCGAGTGAAAACTATTATTATAGGAAAATTCTACCAAAGGTAAATGTTCATCCCAATTACCTAGGAATTCCAAGGTACACGCTCTTAGCATATCTTCAAGTGTTTGTATCGTCCGTTCGCTCTGACCATCAGTCTGCGGATGGTAAGCTGTACTTAAACACAACTTGGTACCCAATTCCTCTTGTAGACTTTTCCAAAATCGTGAGGTGAAACGACTATCACGATCCGACACAATCGTTATCGGAACTCCGTGAAGCCTCACAATTTCCTTCACGTAAGAATTCGCAAGCTTTTCCATAGACCATTTCTCGTTGGCTGCTATGAAATGCGCACTCTTAGTGAATCGATCAACGACCACCCAAATCATGTCGTGACCGCTTTTTGTTATGGGTAGTTTAGTGATAAAATCCATCGTAATGTCTTCCCACTTACCCATAGGCACAGGCAATGGTTCTAAACTCCCGTACGGTTTCTGATGTTGTGCCTTGACTCTTGCACAAGTCACACACTCGGCCACATACTTCGCAATGTCGAGCTTCATCGTCGGCCACCAATAATAGGGTTTCAGGTCCCTATACATTTTAGTGCTACCGGGATGAATTGAGTACATGGTCTTGTGAGCTTCTTCCATCAGAAGATCTCTGACTCCTCCTGTCTTAGGTATCAAAATCCGATCTTGGAACATCTTCAGTCCGTGACTGTTTACACCGAACACCAACGTTTTGCCCAAACGTTCCTCTTTCCGGTCATTCTTCTCCGAAGCTTCCTCTTGAGCTTTCTTTATACTTTCTAAAATGGTTGAGACAACTTCAATTCTCAACGCTCTTGGCCTTCTCTTTTCAAGATTGACTTTCCGACTGAGAGCATCAGCGACAACATTGGCTTTACCGGGGTGATAAAGTATCTCACAGTCGTAGTCTTTAAGTAGTTCCAGCCAGCGTCGTTGCCTCATATTCAATTCTTTCTGACTAAAGAGATATTGGAGACTCTTATGATCAGTGAAAAGTTTGCACTTCGTGCCATAGAGGTAATGCCTCCATATTTTCAAAGCGAAAACTACCGCTGCCAACTCCAAATCATGAGTCGGGTAGTTCTTTTCATGCTCTTTCAGCTGTCGAGATGCATACGCGATCACCTTATCTCTTTGGGTCAAAACACAACCCAATCCAACACCAGACGCGTCGCTATAAACAGCGAAGTCTTCAACTCCATCGGGTAGAGAAAGTATCGGTGCCTCGCATAGTTTCTTCTTTAGCTTCTCGAATGCTTCTTTATGCTTATCACTCCAAGCATAAGTAGCTCCTTTGTGGGTCAAAGCTGTTAATAGACTAGAAATCGAAGAAAAGCCTTGGATAAACCTTCGGTAATATCCGGCTAATCCTAAAAAGCTTCGAATCTCCGTGGGACTTTTTGGTTGTTCCCACTTCATTACAGCTTCAATCTTTGCTGGATCAACCATTATACCTTCTTGGTTGACCATGTGACCCAAGAATTGGACTTCTCGAATCCAAAAATCACATTTGGAGAACTTCGCATACAGCTTTTCTTTCTTCAAGACTTCCAAAACTTCTCGTAAGTGTCTGCCATGCTCCTCTTGGCTTTTTGAATAAATCAGATTGTCATCAATGAACACTATCACAGATTTGTCAAGGAACGGATTACAAACCCTGTTCATTAAATCCATGAATGTTGCTGGAGCATTGGTTAGTCCAAACGACATAACCAAAAACTCATAGTGTCCATATCGGGTTCTGAATGCGGTCTTCTCTATATCCTGCTCTCTTACTTTTAGCTGATGATATCCTGACCTCAAGTCGATCTTTGAGAAATAACTTGAACCTTGTAGCTGATCGAACAGGTCATCAATCCTCGGCAACGGATATCTATTCTTTATTGTTGCCTTATTCAGCTCTCGGTAATCAATGCACATCCTCATGCTTCTATCTTTCTTCTTTACGAATAACACCGGAGCTCCCCAGGGTGATGAACTAGGTCTAATGAAACCTTTGTCCAATAACTCCTGAAGTTGCATCATTAGCTCCTTCATCTCCGTCGGTGCTAATCGATAAGGTGTTTTTGCAATTGGCGTTGTTCCGGGCAACAAGTCAATACGAAATTCTACTTGTCGATCGGGCGGTAATCCAGGAAGATCTTCGGGAAATACTTTCGGATAATCACACACAACAGGAATATTTTGCATCACCTTCTTTTCCTTCTTAGCATCGATCACGAATGCTAAATATGATGTACATCCCTTGGTCAAACACTTTCTGGCTTTCATTAGAGAAATGATTCCAGAATTTACTCTGCGTTTATCTCCATACACCATAAACGATTCCTTTCCAGGCGGATTCACTTTCACTATTTTCTTCTTGCATAAAATTTCGGCATCATTGGCACTAAGCCAATCCATTCCCAAAACGATGTCGAAACCATTAAGTTCTATAGGTAATAATTCCTCGTGGAACTTATTCCCATTCAAATCAATTAAAATGTTTTTCATACGATGGCTAACAGGTACAATCTTGCCACTAGCAACTTCGACTAATAAAGCATTATCTAGTCTCACAATAGGCAAAGCTAGTTTTCTACCAAATTCATGCGATATAAAGGAGTAGTTGGCTCCAGAATCAAATAAAATTTGGGCAGGCAATTTGTTAACGAGAAAGGTACCTGAAGCGACGTCAGCTTCATCTTTAGCAGCTTCCAGTGTCATCTGGAATGCTCTCGCCTTTGGCTTTGGCGGAATGTTGGGTCTTGCTGCCTCCTTCTTCTTCGGACAATCTCTTGAGATGTGCCCCTCCTCACCGCTACCATAACAAACATTCTTGGTGAAAGTGCATTCGTTGGCATAATGCCCTGGCTTTCCACATTTGTAGCATGTGGTTTCCCCGCCACACTTCCCATGATGCTTCTTCTTGCACTTGTCGCACCATTTCGCCTCTACCTTTCCTCCACTTCCTCTCGAACTAGACTTCGAGAATTTACTTTTCTTGCTGGACCCTGAAAATCCATCGATTTTCCTTTTCTCACCAACCTCTGACCTTTCTAGACCTTTTTCCCTGATCTGGGTCTCAACATTTCTAGCAGCCCAGATGGCGGCTTTCAATGTGGTTGCTTGCTTAACCATTGGACCATAGTCCGCTGGTAGTCCAAGGGTAAACTTGTTGACCTTAGACAGTTCTGTAGGCACCAAATATGGGATAAACTTCATCTTTTCCGTGAAACTTGTAGCGTATTCAGTAACGCTCAATTTCCCTTTCTTCAAATTCTGAAACTCATTACTGATTTCCAGAAGGTCCTGCTCGGAGCAGTATTGCAGTTTTAGTTGTTCCAGAAAGTCTTCCCAAGACATTTTGCTTGCTTCTCCCTTGGGCATAGAGTCAGCTAACAACTTCCACCAACTCAACACGCCAGATTTTAGCAGAGGGATCGCAAGAGCGGTCTTCTGCCTGTTGCTGCATTCGCAACTTTCAAACATAGTCTCCATTTCAGAGATCCAATCCATAACTTGCACCGGCGTCGGGCTTCCGGATAGACATGGTGGTTTGGACGCCATGAAATCCTTGTACTTACACCCACGCCCATCATTTCCTCCATACTGGTTATTGCGTCTAACCATTGGTGGGTTTTCTTGACCAATAATCCCACTAAAGTTTTCTCCTCCAGACTGCCCTCCATTCTCCTCGGGCTCTTCCGCTTGAATTGACGGTTCTTCACGATTCTGCCTAAGCAGGCGTCTTGTTTCTTCCATCTGACGATCCAACATCATTTGAATCATCATTTGTACCCCAGCCATTGTTATCGGCTCAGGTGCAACAGCTACGACAGGTACTTGCTCGATTACAGGCGGTTGATTCCTGTTTTCATTAGCATTTCCAACTCCGCTTCTTGTTTTCACCATTTTGATCTATACACCGAATAATTTCACCTTATTACTCCAAATGATTACATGCTAGTTCTAATATCGTACATATACGCTTAGAATCCTAAACACATAAACCTTCAGATCCGGTTGGCAATAAACCATAGATCCAAACAAATAATATCATATATGGCAACATATAACATTTCGCACATAAAAGCATTTTAGGCAACTTTCCTAAAATAAACTAGTGCTTGTGTCTAAGATCCAACAGACACACACCTCGCAATCTCCACTTAGAATGCTAAGTTTAATTTTAGAAATCCTACAAATTCCTAGTTCGCTTAAACTAATGCTCTGATACCAACTGTGACATCCCCAAAATCTCGGCCAGAAAAGACCGATTTCATTTATGCTTTTTAAAATAATTTTCAGAGTAAATCCTTTTAATTTTAAAAGAGATGCGGAATTTGTTCCCAAAAACAAAACATGATAAAATAGATATTTATCAAAACATTTCATAAAGAAATATGATTTCATTTCATAATCAAAAGTCGGGATGTCATGTTCCGATACAGGTCATAAAGCATAAACGATAACATTACAAGTCGTTCAACAAATATATACATATACAGACTTGTAAATAAAAACAACTTGATGTTCGCCCATCTTAAGCTCTTGCGCCACTTCCTGTAAAATAAATCAACTGAGTGGGTCAGGCTTGGGAGCCTGGTGAGCATATAGGGTTTTCAACCCACAATAATTATATTTAATTTCAACAATCAACAATAAACCCGATTACCCATTCCCGTTATCCTCACCTTACGTTCCTAAAAATAACGTCTATTATAAGGAACCTATTTCAGGATTTTTCATCGGGACGGACATTACTGCAGAGGGGCTTCCTCAACATTAAGTGTCCTAAAGGCAACCATGTGGGGGATAGAGTACACCGGTGAACACGTCGTTCACAACACCTACAGGTAATGAGCCTGCTAGTGTTCTACAGGATAGTCTAGAATAGTCCGTGGTCGTCATCCATACTCTGCTGAATGACTAGAATAACACCAATAACACCGAGGCCTCTCATCTGTTTATTACACACCAATTATCTACCCATGTTCTACCCAACATATTAGTAGATAAAAATATACATTTTTATACATAGTTTAAAAACCTGTATAACATGTTTTAATCAATAAATATTCCACATAACAGATGAGGCATACACACATAACACGTATTTCATAGAGAATACATCAGATCTATAAGATAGAAGAGAGTGAATATACACTCACACGTATAACAACCAAGTATATACATATAACACGTATTTTATAGGAAATACTTCATAATATTGCGTTGGAATGAAAGTAACTACACACTCACTTGATAAAAAGATGATCGGGCAGCACTACGGCTTGCAGAAGAGGTGTTTCTCCGTAGATCTGGAAGATCTTCACAAAACCGGGCTCCTCGCGGGCAGCGTTTCGGCTCGGGAATAACGCTCTTCGGGATTCTCGGGGCTTCGGATCTTACTTTGGGGCTCGGGAATATTATCGGGGCTTTGGGGTATAAACGGCACGCAAAACGAGGCAAAACTTAGAGAGAGGGAAGAGTTTGAACAAGAGAAAATGGCTGAATTCGAGTTCTATTTATAGGCTGCTGGGTCTGGGATTACGCGGGGCGTACTCAAATTACGCGGGGCGTACTCGGGTTACGCGGGGCGTACTTTGACGTCACTGCGTGCGTCGACTGGTGGCACTCGAGTACTGGTCAGACAAGTTGCATCCGACTGAGTACGCGGGGCGTACTCAAATTACACGGGGCGTAATTGACTTGTCAAACTTCTAAATTGCGTAACTTTCGCATACGAGCTCCGTTTTCGACGTTCTTTATATCCACGCGAAGGTCAGACCATACTCTACAACTTTCATTTAGACTCCGTCGGCTAATTTTGATTTTATTTTTATTATTTATTTTTAGAAGGCCGGGACAGAAAAACTTCGTTATAAATTCATAACTTCTTCGTCTGACGTCCGTTCTCGCCTAACTTTTCATCGTTTCGCTACTAACAACAAGATCTTCGATTCTCATTTAGATTGTTTCGGCTAAAAACCGCTCGATCTCAAATCGAGTATTCGGGCTGTATACTGCTAAGTCGAAACTTCATAAAATCATAACTTCCTCATACGAAGTTAGATTTGGGCATTCCTTTTATGCACGCTCTCGGTTTAACGAAATCTACGACTTTCGTTTAGATTCCTAAGGCTAAATATCGCTCTATCTTAAATTCATATTTTACGTCACTCGGCGTCGTGTCGGTTCTGTCGCGAAACTTCGACAGGTCATAACTTCTTCGTTATAACTCGGATTTTGGCATTCCTTATATCTCCGGAATCCTTGTTTCAACCACTACAACTTTATGCAAAGATGTCGGGCTTATCTCACACTTTAATTTTGACGCTTATTATATTCTTAATTCATTAAATTATAAAAATTAAGAAAATACACACATAAATCACATAATTCAAATAATTCACAAATAATACATTCTTATTATTTCAAGTTGAGTTACAAGGTTAACCTAGACTATTACATTGCTAAAAATGGCAAGCCTAGAAACACGGGCGTTACAAGATAAGATGTATCTAGATCTCAAGAAACTCTATTGGTGGCCGAACATGAAATTCAAGATTGCTGCCTACGTGAGCAAGTGATAACTTGCGCCAAATTCAAGGTAGAATATCAAAAGCCCTCAAATTTACTACAACAACCATAAATACCTGAGTAGAAGTGGGAACGGATTACAATGGATTTCATAACCAAGTTACCCAAGACAATGGGTGGTCTCGACACCATCTGGGTGATTGTAGACAGGTTAACCAAGTCCGTACACTTCCTACCAATCAAAGAAACAGACAATATGTAGAAGTTGACCAAGACTTACATCCGTGAGATTGTATGATTGCATGGTGTGCCTATATCTGTTATCTATGATAGAGACAGTAGATTCACCTCAAGATTTTAGCAGTTACTATAGAAAGCTCTGGGAACTAGGTTGGACATGAGTACAACCTACCACTCATAAACTGACGAGCAGAGTGAGAGAACCATTCAAACACTAGAAGACATGTTGAGAGCCTATATGATCGACTTTGGTAAAGCATGGGATACCCATTTTCCACTTGTTGAGTTTTCATATAACAACAACTATCACTCTAGCATAAAGCCTGCCCCGTTTGAAGCCCTCTATGGTCGTAAGTGCAGATCCCCTCTATGTTGGGATGAAGTGGGTGACACACAACTAGCTAAAGGGCAAGTCCCTGATAACACTCTCACTGGTCCGGAGATCATTCAAGAAACCACATAAAAGATCGCCCAAATCTGAGAACGACTGAAAGCCTCTAGAGACAGACAAAAGAGCTACGCAGACAGGGGATGAAAACCCTTGGAATTCTAGGTGGGTGACCATTTTCTGTTGACGGGCTCACCTTGGAAGGGCATGATACGCTTTGGAAAGCATGGAAAATTAAATCCAAGGTACATCATTCCATTCCAGATTCTCACTAGAATCGTCCCAATAGCTTACAAACTCCATCTACCACAAGAACTTAACAACGTACACCCTGTCTTCCACGTGTCAAATCTAAAGAAGTGTCTATCCAACGAGGCTCTTGTGATTCCACTCGATGAAATCGAGGTAAACGAGAGTCTTAACTTTGTGGAAGAACCAATAGAAATCAAGGATAGGGATGTCAAATGAATGAAACAAAGTCACATACCAATAGTGAAGGTTCGCTGGAATGCCAAGCGGGGACCTGAATTCACTTGGGAGCGAGAAAATCAAATGCAACAAAAGTACCCGCATCTTTTCCCTAGTCCATGATGTACTCTCTATAGAAAAATTTCGAGATGAAATTCCCGCTAACGGGGGGATAATGTAACAACCCGTTGTTTTCCGGTCAGTAAAAGTCAAACCCTTTTTAAATAAAATTTCAAATTTTATTTATGTCGTTAGAACATAAGGGTCAAATGTGAAATAAATTATATAAATAATGTTTTTATATAAGTATTTAGAATAAAATATACTTAAAAATCAGAGTTTTTCCATTTGGAACCAAGAACCCTCACACATAAAACTCTTTTTCGGCTGAGAACCCTTGGACCGCAAACCCTTTGGACCGAAAATGTCTTTCCAGCCAAAAACCCAACCACTATAAATATTTTTACCCGAAAAAATAAGTCATTTTCTCACTTCTTCACTCAAAAACACTCCCATTTTTCTCTCAAGTATCATACAAGGATCTTCATATCTTCAAGAAACATATTTCAAATCTTCATAATTTTCACCAAGAACACCAAGAAGAATCTTCAAATCTTCAAGCTAATCGAAAATACCTTGGATCGAGAACTCATTTCCAACCGAGAACACCCTAAGATTGAGAACAGGGTTCTCGGTTGAGTATTTAGGACTAAAATCAAGGATTTCGGTGAAGGCTAGACCGAAAACCCTGCTCAACACTTCATACAATTCTCGGTAATTTTTGTAAGAAATTCCTTACATAAATTAAGTGTTGTCTAACACTTTAATTGTTTTTCTCGCTAATTTAAATACGATTACCTATTTAAATAATTTTAGGATACCGTTCTTCCCATGTACGGTAACCCGATGATCATCTCTACAGTTCTGAAATCTAGACTCGAGCATACACTAGCGGTGAGTTCATACCCCTATATTTTCACTATTTTCAATGTTTTTAAGGGGGGGGGGGGGGTACAAGTAAAACACAAGAACTCTTGTGTTAATATTGAAACGATTTAAAAACCATTTACAATTGATTCCAACAGATTTATCGCTACATTTTATAAAAATATATAATTAATTATATATATTTTTAACCCTTTTGTAATGTGTCGAGCAAAAGCGTGTTCTTCACGGATTTCTTACTACCACTTTATACATGCGGTTAAATTGCAAGGTTTCCAGTACATTAGAGAGCATTACATTTAAAGTATAATAGGCATTGAATGGGAAACACTACGCTATTTTACAAGTTCATGAACACTATTCAGAAACACGAAGATAAACTATAATAAATATAGTTTATGGAACACTACTATATTACACAGATTCAAGGATACACTACTAAATAATTATTTTACATTACAAAGTACACTACTATGAGTTGATACATACAGTTTTCAAGTACAAGAGAACACTACAACACTGCACGTAAACTAGTTAATAAAGCGTTTTGAGACACCACTTCAATTGTACCCATTAGAGTATGGGTTCAAAATCCTATAAAGTATAACCAGAGTCTCCTGGAGGGAGAGCATGAGATTGTGTATAGATCTACATGGGATTGAAAACCCCGTACCTAAACTGTTAGCTATAGTTAGGCCAACAGGCCTGGGGTGACAAACATCATAACATTCCGTTGCCTGAAGAACGTTGCAGAGGTCACTAGTCAGATTAGCATGGTTATATGAAACTCACAACGGTATAACTAAAACATTTATGTACGGGATTAATATTTCTTCAATGGTTTTTTTTAATTAATGAAACTACAGTACACTACTATACATTACAACTGGTGGTATCTAGTCATTCATACAATACACTACTATACATTACCGCTGGTGGTATCCAGTCATTCATACAAAGGTTTCCATACAGTACACTACTATACATTACAACTGGTGGTATCCAGGCATTCACACAAAGGTTTTCATACAGTACACTACTATACATTACAGTTGGTGGTATCTGGGCATTCATGCAAAGGTTTTCATATAGTACACTTCTATACATTACAGCTGGTGGTATCCAGGCATTCATACAAAGGATTTTATAACAAACATTACCACGATACATGACTTTCCTAGTATAGAGTACACTAGTACAACATGCAGTTAGGGAAAACATACATGATATAGTTTTATTCATTAACAAGACTACTTATACTATTGGAGAGTACAGTAACAAACATACATTTTGGTCTTAAGGCCTAAGACTAATTTTCATTACTAAAGAAAATATTGGATTTTCTGGAGGAACATGTTAATACATTTTAAGGAACCATAACAAATTTTCCATCGCAAAAACATACTTATGAACCCACCAACTTAAATGTTGGTACACTTTCGAAACTACTTGTATTCTTAGGGAACTGGTAGGCGGATACACTTGCAGGTTTTGAGAATACGGAGCATATACAATCATGTCTTTTATACTTTTGTTATACATCTTGGATGTCATACAAACTATGTATCGAATAGATGTAACTACTTTACTTTATCAATGTAATGGTTCTGTTTTCTTTGATTACTATTATACAATTGATACATGACGCCCTCCGCCCCCGAACGTTTCTGTCGTTCCGGTTTGGGGGTGTGACAGGTCTTGCGATTGGGTGGTCCGTGATGACCCCTTGATACAAATATGAGTAGGTGTGGAAGGTAGTATGGTCTCATATTATTGGAAGCACAGGACCTGTATGCGTAGCAAGGAAGTCATGAACCCCAATGGTCTAAGTATTCTCGTAATGATTGTTATAGCATGAATTATGGCATTTTTGATTCATCTTGGTTCATTTTCAGTATGGTGCACACGAAGGGTTAAGGATCAAGAGTGGGTGGCCAGGTGAGGCCAGGATTGACTGATTATGAGATTTGGGAGTTGATCTCCATTGAGGCGGTTGCGGATATTTAAGGTGCTATCATGGTGGTTTTTGGGTCTATTAAGATCATGATGATTGAGTTGTTTGATGAGTGGTACGCTGCTATCACTAAGGCCGTTGTTGATGTTGTGGGGGTTCAGGGTAGAGGGTCATTTAAGTACCCAGACTTTAGCAACATGAAGTCCCTAGAGTTTGACGGGGTCAAGGACCTGATCGTGGATATGAGGTGGATTTCGTACATGGAAGGCTACTTTTTCACTTGTCCATACAGAGGACTAGAAGGTTAAGTTTTCCATGATTCTTCTTCTTCCGGACGAGAAGGATTGGTGGAACTTGGTGAATGGTGCTTATACTCTTGAGAAGAGGGTTTCTTGTACTTGGGGGTGGTTCTTTGAGATGTTTTGCATAGCGTATGTCCCCCTTCTGGAGAGAGGGAGAGAGAGAGAGAGAGAGGTTAGCTCAGGAGTATCTATCGTTGAGGTAGACAACAGAGTCGGTGATAGAGATCACCAAGATGTTTACTGAGAGAGCTCTTTTCTGTCATGAGTATTCTGCCTCGGAGCATACCCAAATGTTAAGATACTTGAGCATGCTCAAGACTGTGATTCAAAAATTTGTGTCTACCCAATGATACAACTCCCTCTCTGAGATTCAGAATGTTGTACGGAGGCAGGAGATTGAGAGTGAGATTCATAACAGGGAGGAGAGGCAGGCTCCGGTTTAGCCAAAGCTTGCAGCTAAGCAGTTCAAGCCCGTTGTTTTACAATCTGGAGGATAGAGGGGCTGTACTTGTGGCAAGTACAAGAAGACGCACAAGGGCGTATGCCAATCAGCTACTGGGCACCACAAATGTGGCAACGATGGGGATTTCACGAGGGAATGTCATTAGCATGCTCCATTATCGTGTACTTGGATTTGTTATCATCATTATCAGGTGCGCTACGTGAAGGCCCAATGTCCCCTGATTGCTACTAGGCCCGTGCAAGCACCAACCCCAACTACTTTGAGGATTGCAGATGGATGATGGGGAGGGCTGAGGCCCCGAAGGCCAAGGGTCATGCTTTTCAGCTCACAACGGAGGAGGCTACGGTAGCACCTGACGTCGTTATTGGTATGTTCTCATTTATTATTTTATCAAGTTATTTTGTTATATGCTTATGATTGTATTTCTGCTAGGTACTTTTTTTAGTGAATTCCTTACCTGCTCTTATGATTCTTGACTCGAGTGTGAGTCGGTATTTTGTGTGTCAGTCCTCCGGTAAGATTTTTGATATGACTCTCAGAGAGTTGGAGTGTCTGTTACGAGTTTACATCGCCAACGAACATGGGATTTTTGCATTGAGCATTTTTTGGATTCTACCTTGGAGATTTTTGAGGTGTCTTACCCAACCGATATTATCCCTATCCATATTGGTGATGTGTATGTCATAGTAGAGATGGATTGGTTGTGCAAATTTGGTGCCATGATTGATTGTGAGGGATAGCGGGTGGTAGTCCGAACCCCAAGTGGGGGAAAACTGAATATTTATAGCGAGGGTACCAGGGTTGTATCATTTTTTTGTTCTGCTGCCAGGGCTCGACAATATCTACAACATGGAAGTCTAGGATATCTCGCATATGTGGTTGACACTCAGGTGGAAAAGAGGGTTTCGATTTCGTATGTGTCTGTAGTCAGAGAGTTTCTAGATGTATTCCTAGAGGATTTACCTGTCATACTTCCCACAAGGAAAGTGAAGTTCAGGATCAATCTGATCCCCATTGTAGCGCCGATTGCTAAGGCGTCGTACCGATTAGCACCACCTTAGATGCAGGCGTTGTCTTCTCAGCTCTAGGATTTTGTGACAACCCGACACTTTTATTCCGTACGATTGGTCAATTTTATCAATATTTCACTCGACTCTATCCCATTCTAACACCGTTTAAGGGTTCGTTTAAGTGTTCTAAGCCTGAGTACAGACGGGAATGAAATTATGAATGAGCTAACAAGTCGTATAGAGACAAAACTGGGCCATACACCCTCTTGAGAGGAGTGTACGACTGTAGACCCACCCCTCAGCCTCACACTCACCTATGTATAAATGGGAAGACCCCTTCATTCATTATTTTCCTTTTTGGCTGCACTTTACTTTCTTTCTCTAGAATCTTCATCCAAAAACACTCCAAAGGCTTCAAAAATGTGAGTATTCTATCATCTAGGATGATATACTTGAAAAACCACTTGATCTAAGCCCTAATTCATCATGTTCATCATCACTTAAAGGTGTACAACCACACACCTTCATAAGGTGTCCGTACACACCTTCAAAAAGCCTCTCCAAAGTAAGAGTTTGGCCCTTATCTTCTAGTCGGACTTGGTATTAACCTTGAAATACCTAAAAATCGACATTTTGGGCATAGATGAAAAGTGTACGGCCACACACCCCTATGTACGGTTGTACACCATTCTGTACGGCCGCACACCCACTCTTATGGCCTTACACCCGTTTTAATGCTCATATTTGGCCTTAAACTTGAAAAAACCACTAAGTATGGGACCGAGAACATTCCTTGTATGCTTGTAGAACCTTGGAAACACCTCAAAAGCACTCCCCATCATGAGTATATGGCCGTACACTCATGGGCTGTACACCCATGGCCGTACACACCCTTAGGGTGGCCGTACACCTCCCTCGTTCGATCAATTATGGTTCCGACACTTAGTTCAAGCATTTGCAGGTCTTTAGGGTGGTTTCCTGTCATGTTTAGTCATGGAATACTCAAATCTAATACATATATGTGTTACTATATGCTAATAGGATCCACTTGCATACGGAACATCAATTGACACTCAGCATCCACACCGAACGTACATTCGAATCCTACGTTAATCAGTGAGTTCATACCCCTACACTTTTATAAGTTTTATAACGTTTTCAAAAGGGAAATACAAGCCAAACATAAATTTTTTTCACAAGTTCAAAACTGATGCAATCATAAGAAGATTTACATTCAACATTTATATAATTTGTCCCTTTTGTATTATGTGGAGCATAAGAGACGTTTTCTAATCATGATTGCATAGTTTTCAAAACAGTACATGAGCATAACTTACCATTCAAACTATAATGACACATAGACTATGATAGAATTAGTTTATCAATTACTACATAAAGATAATTAGAGTATCTTTATAAATAATTATTTGCGTATAATTATTCATACTCTACACCGTTACCAATGATTTTGAACTCGAGTATAACCGAACCACACATAAACTAGTTAATACAGGATTGTGAGACCTATCTTCACTATGCCCTTCAGGGTACCAATAAATCCTCACATTTAGTATAACCAAAGTCTCCTGCAGGGAGAGCGTGAAATTTGTGAATAGATCTATTCGGGACCGACAATCCCACACCTGAACTGTTAGCTACAGTTAGGCGGGCACACTTAGCGTGAAATTTTTTGTAACCGTACGACGCTTGAAGAAACGTTAAGGAGGTCATCAGTCATATTAGCATGGTTATAAGAACTCACAATAGTATCAACTAACCTTTGTTTACGGGATTTCTTTCTTCAATAGTTTTATTTTAAGTAATAAAACTACTATACATACTGGTTGTAGCCATGGTTTTCAAACAGAACATACACTACATACTGGTGGTAGCCAGGTCTTGACACAGAACATACACTACATACTGGTGGTAGCCAGGATTTTCAAACGGAACATACTTTTCATACAGTAATCAACAGACATGTTAGAAAATATTGGATTTTCTTGGAAAGCATGCATACATATTTCAGAACTTGATAACAATGGTTTTCGCTACAAACTACATTTTACTTATAATGAGAAGAAATCATTTGTACAAATTAAGTGACTAGTTTTCAATACAAAAACATGCTTATGAACTCACCTACTTTATGCTAATACATTTTCAAAACTTCTTGTACTCTCAAGACAATGATAGATAGGTACCTTTGCCAGCTTTGGAGAAGATGGAGCATTTTGGAGTCTCGTCTCTTACTTTTGTCATATTTTGATGTAAACAAACTATGTTTTCAAACAGATGTAATTATTCATATTGTAATGTAATGGTTGTGTTTACATTGATTGCTATGATACGATTGTTGTGATACTATGCATGACGTCACCCACCCTCGGACGGTCGCACACCCACTCTTATGGCGTTACACCCGCTTTAATGCTCATATTTGGCCTTAAACTTGCAAAACCCACTAAGTATGGGACCTAGAACACTCCTTGGATGCTTGTAGAACCTTGGAAACACCTCAAAAGCACTCCCTATCATGAGTTTACATCCATACACTCATGGGCTGTACACCCATGGTCGTAGACACCCTTAGGGTGGCCGTACACCTCCCTTGTTCAATCAATTATGGTTCTGACACTTAGTTCAAGAATTTACAGGTCTTTAGGGTGGTTTCCCATCATGTTTAGTCATGGAATGCCCAAATCTAATACATATATGTGTTACTATATGTTAATAGGATCCACTTGCATACGAAACATCGGTTGCCACTCAGCCTGGGCATCGAACGTACATTCGAATCCTACGGTAATCAATGAGTTTATACCCCTACACTTTTATAAGTTTTATAACGTTTTCAAGGGGGAAAATACAAGCCAAACATAAATTTTTTCACAAGTTAAAAAATGATGCAATCACAACAAGATTTATATTAAACATTTAGATAATTTATCCCTTTTGTATTATACAGAGCATAAGGGACGTTTTCTAATCATGATTGCATAGTTTTCAGAATAGTACGTGAACACGACTTACCATTCAAACTATAATAGCACATACAATATGACAGAATTAGTTTATCAATTACTACATACATATAATTAGAGTATCTTGCTAAATAATTATTTGCTTAAATAATTCATACTCTACACCGTTACCAATGATTTCGAACTCGAGGATAACCGAACCACACGTAAACTAGTTAATACAGGATTGTGAGACCTATGTCCACTTTGCCTTTCATGGTACCAATAAATCCTCACCTTTAGTATAACCAAAGCCTCATGTAGGGTGAGTGTGAAATTTGTGAATAGATCTATTCGGGACCGACAATCCCACACTTGAACTGTTAGCTACAGTTAGGCGGGCACGCTTGGGGTGACAAATTTTGTATCCATACAATGCCTAAAGAAATGTCAAGGAGGTCATCAGTCATATTAGCATGGTTATACGAACTCACGATAGTATCAACTAACCTTTGTTTACAGGATTTCTTTCTTTAATAGTTTTATTTTTAGTAATAAAACTACTATACATACTGGTGGTAGATAGGGTTTTCAAACAAAACATACACTACATATTGTTGGTAGCCAGGGTCTTGAAACAGAACATACACTACATACTGGTGGTAGCCAGGATTTTCAAACAGAACAAACTTTTCATACAGTAATCAACAAAGATGTTAGAAAATTTTGGATTTTCTTGGAAAGCATGAATACATATTTCAGAACTTGATAACAATGGTTTTCGCTACAAACAACATTTTACTTTTAATGAAAAGAAATCATTTGTACAAATTTAGTGACTAGTTTTCAATACAAAAACGTGCTTATGAACTCACCAACTTTATGCTGATACACTTTCAAAACCGCTTGTATTCTCAGGACAACGATAGACAGGTACCTTTGCCAGCTTTGGAGAAGACGTAGTATTTTGGAGTCTTGTCTCTTACTTTTGTTATATACTAATGTAAAAAAAACTATGTTTTCAAACAGATGTAAATATTCATATTGTAATGTAATGGTTGTGTTTACTTTGATTGCTATGATATGATTATTGTGATACTACGCATGATGTCACCCGCCCTCGGACATTTCCGCCGTTATTTCTGACGGTTCGGGGGTGTGATAGCTTTTGGGCAAGCAATTTATTCGAATGAGTAGTTCGCCATGTGGAGCAACAATTTTGTTTGTGAATAAAAAGGATAGTTCATACCGAATGTGCACTAATTATTGGAAGTTGAATAAGTTGATGGTGAAAAACCGTTACCCACTTCCACAGATTGATGATTTCTTCTATTAGTTGCAGGGTGCATCTTGGCCTTCAAGATTGACGTGAGGTCAAGGTATCATCATATGAGGGCCAGAGAAGAAGACGTGGAGAAGACAACATTCTGAACTCGTTATGGTCATTATGAGTTCGTGGTGATGCTGTTTGGGCTCACCAATGCACTAGTGGTATTTATGGATTTGATGAATCGGGTATACAAGCTGATGCTTGATCGTTCAGTCATTATTTTTATTAATGATATCCTGGTCTATTCCAAGACTAGGGAGAAACATGAGGAGCATCTTCGAGAGTTGCTAGGATTTTTGAAGAGGTAGAGGCTTTATTCTAAGTTCTTGAAGTGTGAGTTTTGTTTATGGGAGGTTCAGTTTTTGGGACACCTCGTTAACCAGAATGAGATTTTAGTTGACTCAGCCAAGATAGAGGTAACTATGTGGTGGGAGGTCTCAAAGTCTCGTTCGGAGATCAGGAATTTTTTGTGTTTAGAAAGGTATTATTGGAGGTTTATTTAAGATTTTTCCAAGGGCATGGATTTTTGTTGGGGGCCTAAGTAGCAGGCTGCGTTCGAGATGCTGAGACAAAAATTTTGTGAGGCCTCGGTGTTGACCCTTCCAGAGGGTGTAGAGGATTTTTTTTGTATATTGTGATGCTTCTATCACTGGTTTGGGTAGTACTCATACAAAAAGGGAGGGTTATTGCATATGTTTCTAGGTAGCTGAAGATACATAAGGTTCGATATCTGATGCATGATCTGGAGTTAGGGGTGGTGGTGTTTTCCCTTAAGATTTGGTGGCATTATCTATGTAAGTCCCAAATCTGCCTTAGTATCAATCAGATCTGACTGATGGTGCGGAATCCCAATCAATCGGATGTTGCCAGATCAAAATAGAGGAGAAGAAGAAGAAGAATATGAATCTTCAATGTATTGATGAATAGAATGACACTCCTTTACATGAGATTCACACACACATACATATACTCAAGCTCCTTTCTCTCTCTCTCTCTCTTGCCATATATTCTCTCACACACACTCCTCACCCTTACATATATTTATATGGTGGACATGGGCCATGAACAAGTTCATGGCCGTGAACCAGTTCACGACCGTAAACACGCACTTAAGCCGTGAACACACATCTGCAAAAACATATTACATGAACGAAAACCCAATTACCTAGTGTTGGGTCATAATTATTGGTTTATACTTTGCTTTTCTAGGAAAAAATATTTTTCTATAATGTAATATGTAATTTTGTGGTTGTGTACGACTGCACATGTGTGTGCGGCCGCACACCCTGTGTACGGCTGTACACTGATGTGCAGCTGGTGGCCCATGTCTCATATATATAGGGTGAGGAGGTGCATGTGAGTGTACGGTTGAGTGTAGAGGAGAGCATCTTGTAGAGAGAGAAAGTTAGAGAGAAGAAGTGTGTGTGAGAGAGAATCTATTGTAAGGAGCATCACTCAATATCATCAATACATCATAGATTCATCATCTTCTTCTTCTCATTCTCTTCTATATTGATCTGACATCATCCAATTGATTGGGATTCCGCACCATCAATTGGATCTGATTGATACATAAGCAATTTTGGGGACTTACAATTGGTAACAGAGTTTGGTTGTATCAATCAGTTTTGTCAGATCTAGAGCTTATTTGATCCTATTTTGAAAAGAGAATAGCGTTTTTTGATAGTTCTTGCAAAAATAAGGGGGGTTACTTCTTTGCATTTTTCATAAAAACGAGTTTTTGATTGAGTTTTAGAGAAAAAAAATGGTGAAAAACGTCGTTTTTTTCGCGAATCTGTTGAAGGTGTGCGGCTCAGCAGCTTCGGTGTGCGGCTCAGCTGTGTGCGGCTCGGACGTGTGCGTCTCGGAGTACACGGCTCGGTGTGCGGTTCGGAGTACAAGGCTCGGTGTGCGGTCACGATTGCGGCTAGGTCTTCGGTTCTCGGTCTCGCCTCGGATTCTCGGCTCGCAATTGGCTCACCTGGCACAGCAGCTTCGCATTTAAAAACGCGAAGGGAGTTGGGGCTGCCGGGGATCGAACCCGGGTCCCTGATCCATCAACCAAGCGCCTTACCATCTCTTCTAGCCTGAATTTTATTATTTAACTCCCATTTTTAATTCTTAAAGACTCCTTCTCGGTTTATATTTTCGAAAATTGGCATTTTTAACCCAAAAATCCATTTCCTTTGATTTTAAAATTCCATTTTCAACCCAAAATTTTATTTTTTAATTTTTTACTTTTAATTTTGACCTTTTACTTAAATTTTGACTTTGACTTTTCTAGTTTGACCTTTGATTTTAAACTTTGACTTTCTCGTTTGACTTTTAATTTTTCAAATTTAGCTTTTGAGTTTGACTTTTTAAATTTGACTTTTAAGGTTGACTCTCTCGATTTTTAAGTCAAAGGGCAATTAAAAATATATAAAAAATAAAAAATAAAAAATGAGTTCCACATCAATTCCGGTAAATGAAGTTTCATGTACTCCATCTTGTAAAGCTACGATTAAATTTCTTCGCGAACAAATTGATTTATTAAAAAGAGAAAATGAGGACGTCAAATACGAAGGCTATACTCTTAGGAAAGGACAGAAACCGTTAAAAACTCAATTAGAAACCAAAATCAAGGATTTCCGAAAACTCCAAGAAGATTACAGCAACAAGTGTGAAAATTATGATCACATTAAGAAAAAACTTGTTGCTGTAACTGAAGAACTTGACGCTTTGAAAATTGAGTGTGGAAAAACAGATGTTAGTTTCAAAAATTACACTGCATCAAGTAAGACAGTCGAGTCCTTATATGAAACCCAATAAAAATTCAAAGAAAATCAAAATAAGGGTCTAGGGTATGATAGTGTTCCTCCACCTTTCAATCATAACTACACATCCATCCATATGACACAGGACGAAATTGACAGGGAGGCACATCTTCGATATGGCAAACCAGCTGGATTTGTGTAGGAGGTATTAAAGTTGAAGATACTAATGCTTCTACTTTATGTGCAGGTAAAGTAGCAGAGGATGAGAACAAGGAGAACACCATTGAACAAACCAACATCTCCTTGAACTCTGAATCTATTGCTTCGAACTCAATTACTTCTGATCAACCTGCCATTGAGAAATACATGCCACCAGGGACAGGAAAGAGAAAGTTAGAGAGAAGAAGTGTGTGTGAGAGAGAATCTATTGTAAGGAGCATCACTCAATATCATCAATACATCATAGATTCATCATCTTCTTCTTCTCCTTCTCTTCTATATTGATCTGACATCATCCAATTGATTGGGATTCCGCACCATCAATTGGATCTGATTGATATACAAGCAATTTTGGGGAATTACAGTGTTGCATGCTAGTTCAAATTCTTGCTATGTGGATATGATTGCTTGAGTATGTTATGGTTAGATTTTCCCTTGTCTGAATGCTGCTTGCTTTGTGCATTGTGGGATTCTGAGTGATGGGAGTTAGCCATTAGGTGGATACGTCACGCCACATGTGATCAGGGTTGAATAATCTCAGAGTGTTGGATTTGGTCCTATTGCGCAGCTCTTGTTTGAGTCCAACCGTTGTAGGAACGAGTCTTTTACTTGAAGGATTATCTGAGCCTCGTCACATGTGATGGTATCCAGGTGATGGCTAGTTGGCATCACAAGGAGACCTTCAGCAGCTGAGGACTGGTTTGAGTTGAGTCAAAGGTTTCCCTAGGGCAAGCCTAGGATGAGGTAGTGCTGGGAGCAGTGGTGGTAGGAAAAGGGACCTGGTGGAGTCGAAGCACTTCTTGAGGAAAGTACAGATAGATGTGGAAGGTAGTATGGGCCCGTACTACTGAAAGCAGAGGATCCGTACTCGATTCGGGAAAGGCCGAGACAAGACCGGGAACCTGGTAGTGCGTATGTTTGGTCTCGCAGCAGTGAGGAGTATTATGATAGTGGTTATGTTATATGTTTCAGTATGGTGACGTTGCGAGAGAGACCAGTGGGCGGATCAGGCGTCGGAGAGGGATCGGGCTTGGGTTCAGGGGCCGAGCAGCTCGAGGAGCGGATGAGAGAGTTGATATCAGTTGAGGTTACGCGCAATATTCTAGCTCAGACTCCTAAGATCTTTGGCACGGTCAAGGATTGTATATTGGAGATTTTGGATGAGAGGCTGGGAGCCTTCCGTACTAAGATGATGGCATTGATGGGAGTGCGTACCTTGACATTTCGGGAGTTCAGGGCTTGCGGGGCACCGGATTATCATGGGGCTAGGGACCCCATCACTAGCAGCAGATGGTTGGATGATATTGCCAACGCGTTCCGTACGAGCCGGTGTCCTGAGGAGGACAAGGTCAGACTCGCTTCCTGTCATCTGAAGGACAGAGCGAGGGATTGGTGGAAAGAGATTGGTCATGCTTTGGGTGATGATGCCATGTTGGACACGATGACTTGGAGCGATTTCTCAGCTAGGTTCAGGGCGGAGTTTTCGCCAATTATTGAGGTGTAGCAGCTAGCCCGGGAGTTTCAGGATTTGATGCAGATTACTGATACTATGGCAGAGATCACCGCCAAGTTCAGGGAGAGGGCTCTTCTCTTACCGCAGTATGTCGTGGATGAGGAAATGAAGAAGGCCTGATATCACGAGATGCTGGGGGCTGACATAAGGGAGTTCGTGAGCAGGTCCGGTTGTAAGACGCTGGAAGATATGATTTCTCGGGCCAGGGAGAGCGAAATTGATTTGGAGCAGATCCGAAAGAGGAAGCCGGATGAGGTTCAGGTAGCTGTGAGTTCGGACAAAAGGCCCAAGGGATCGGATTCGATATCGAGGGATTATCAGGACCGCAGTCGATGTGGAAAGTGTGGCAGGGCGCACGGGGGCGCGTGCAGGAGTGGTAGTGGTGGTGAGTCTGGCTGCTTCAGGTGCTGTCGGACTCGTCATTTTAGCAGGGATTGTACTGTTACCATCACTCAGGGATCAAACTGTTGGAATAGTGTCTAAGGCTATAACTATATTCGGTGGTGCATGGTCCTTTTGGGTTGCCTTCACCATATCAACTTGAAGGATGATTTGTTAAGAGAGAGTAAATATTATAAGAAATAATATTTAGCTATTTGATTAATATAAGTCATAAATTAATTGGTATTAATTTGGTGACTTAAAGAGATTAATTAAATAAGAGGGTATAAACTGTCAATTGTTTGATAGTTAGACTTTAGACTAGAAATCCATTAGGATACACCTTGGACGGATTCTAAGAGCTTTAGATAAGCTAAAATCGTCCATAGGGTTATCTATGGAATGGATTTGGATAGCCTTAAGAGAAGATTATCCAATTAGGGTTTAGGGTGAAACCCTTAAGGAGTCTAAAGGTATAAATAGGCCCTTGGGATGGGGAATTCGTGTACAACCTTGTAGAACCTGAAGAAAGGAACCTCTGGTCGAATTCCATTCCCTCTCCACTCTCCTAAATCATCTTGCTTGCTATTGGTGTTTGTAAGCCATTAGAGGAGTGACAATTGTGACTCTAGAAGCTCCAAGACAAACAAGATCAACGAGGGATTCAAAGGTATGATTCTAGATCTGTTTTAATATTGTTGTTTAACCTAATTAGCCATTAGAAGTCTTGGATTCAAAAGCATGTTTATTAGAAAGCCTAGATCCAAGCAATAGGGTTTTGCATGCGCACATAGGAAAGTTCTTATGGCTAAAACCCAACAGTGGTATCAGAGCCTGGTTGGTTTTCTTTAAATTGTTGCTTAATTAACTGAAACAAACCTGCAAAATTCGATTTTTTGGGTTTTGAGTCACTGACTCGTCGAGTTCCAAGGTGGACTCGTCGAGTAGGCCTGACTCGGCGAGTCCCCTTGTGCACTCGGCGAGTCTAGGCGTCAGGAATGGCCAGATTCGGGATTTCTTTGTGTTTATCTTATCGAAACTTTCCATAAACTAATTAGATCAATATAAATCCGATTTTTTGATAAATATAAGTGTTATCTTGATCTAGTTAAAGGTAATTATCAACTAATTAAATATTTAATTTCCTTATATGATAATTAATTAATTGTTTTGATTATTTTGGTAATTATCTTCAAAGAAATCAAAGATAAATCAAATAAAGATAATTAAGATATTAATTGTTAATTGAAATTATTTATTATTTGATCCTCCATGTTTTAAATGTTTAAAACCTACCCTAAGGTTTTGAAATTTATATTTGTGATTAAAAGTTTTTAATTTAGACAACTTAAATTTCAATCCCTAGATTTTAAAAAGTTTAAAATACAACCCTATACTAATATGATATTAATAGTATAATATATATATATATGTATAACTAAATGCTAGTCTTACCGTTAGTAGGCCTCATTCACGAAGCCAATCTACAAGGTGGGTATAAGGTTGCGGCCTATAAAATGGCGCTTAATGGGTGTACACTCACACCCACCGCTTGCTTGATTGGTGGAGGGTCGTTAGCCGAACGGGTAGGATAGGGCAACCTCATCCTCTCATTAAAAGTATAATAAGAAATACGAAGTAACTAAACATTTTTTTAAATTTCCCAATCTTAGTTACTTTAGGAAAAGTGAATTGATGCAATCCCATGAAATTACACTTTGCACCTTGCGAAGATGTTAGTGGAGCGTGTGTGGTTTACCGGCACACTAATTGGTTCTAAGCGAAGGTGGCAAAGGGTGATTCATTGTTCATCATAGTTCGATGGAGCGTGTGTGGTTTACCGGCACATCGAATAGGTGATCGTTACAATGAAGGCACCATGTGAATTTGCATGGTAATTCACACCCGCTTTGTGATCCTCGGCATCCCAGTCACAAACAAGAGGGGCATATCGAGATTTAAACATGCCATTGAATAGTTCAATGAATCTCATCCGAACCTAGGAATTCTCAAAAACACTTAGGACTAAAAGTTTAAGTTTTGTGATGGAGAATTAGTGAATCGTCATTCACTTACCTTCAATTTATTTGCATATTGGATTACGGCATCCCTTTTCTAATATGTAAATGTTGTTGTTGGATCCTAGCCCTAATTTTTCTTATTGGGTGATAATTAGGGATTCTTGTTCTAATCTATCTTTGTCCTTTCTATAGATGTCAAACGCAAACAACGTTGCTGCTAGTTCTTTCACGTTGATGAGCCTTTGCCAAAAGGTCACCTTCGATGGAACGAACTTTGGCGAATGGATAAGATACATTCGCACCATTGCTCGCTATGAGGATAAAGAGTATGTCCTCGATGAGAAGCTCGAGAAAATCAACCCCGAAGTTGCTACTCCCGCCGAAATCACCGCCTTTGAAACTCATGAGCGAGATGCAACGAAGGTACATTGCGTCATGATCGCCACCATGAACTCCGAATTCCAAAAGTCCTACGAGGACATGTATCCATACGAAATGCATCAAGACTTGTTGGAGAGGTACCACCAAAACGCGAGACAAGAGCGTTACGAGATCTTCACTAACATGATTTCCGCGAAGATGGGTCATGGAGAATCTCTTACCGTGCACTTGCAAAAGATGCAAAGGTATGTCGACCGCCTTCGTAAGTTAAATGTTGACTTCGGCGAAGACTTGGCGATCGACATGGTGCTTCACTCTTTGCCTCCGATGTACAATCAATTTAGGATGACCTACCACATGAACAAAGAGGAGGTCACTCTAAGTAAACTCCAAGGTCTCTTGAGGGTTGCTGAGAGCAATTTCAAGGACAAGTCTGTTGCACCAACTCCCAATCCATCTGCTGCTCCTGTCTTGGCTATTGGTCAAGGGAAGGGAAAGAAGAGGAAAGCTTCTTCAAATAACTATCGAAAGGTGAAAGCCCGAGATGGTTCCTCTTCTAGTGGGACCAAAGTTGATCCCTCTAAGCCCTGCTCTAACCCGAAGGAGGCAAAGTGCCACCACTGCCACAAGATAGGACATTGGAAGAGAAGCTGCCCGGATTACCTGCAAGCCATCAAGGAAGGAAAGATCAAGCCATCTTTCGCAGGTATATATGAAATCAAATCTAACGATTCTAATCATGCTATTTCTTGGGTTCTTGACACCGGTTGTGGTTATCACATTTGTTCTAATGTGCAGGGACTAAAATGAAGTAGGGATGTGGAGCAAGGAAGGATCAATCTAATCATGGGGAACAGAAGATCGTCGCCTGTGACCAAGATTGGAGTGTATTCTTTAGTGCTTAAGAATAGTTTAGTTTTAGATTTGAACAATTGTTGCTATTCGCCAGAAATGGCTAGAAACATCATTTCATTTCATGGTTTATATAGACAAGGATTTAGATTTTCTTTTAATAATGAGAATGGTTCTATTTTGGCTTATCTAAATGGTGTCTTTTACTTTGAAGCTATACCATGTAATGGAATATATGAAACTGTTATGATTGTTGATAACTTAGGAAATGATGTTTTGAATATTGATTCTTCCACTAGTATGGATAAAGCATCCTTGTGGCATTGTCGTCTTGGACATGTCAATAAGAAACGCATAGCCCAACTCCAAAAGGATGGAGTGTTGGAGTCATTCGACCTTAGGGAAGATGACACATGCGAGTCTTGTTTACTTGGAAAGATGACTAAGTCACCCTTCACGAGTACTTGTGAAAGGGGTGAGGGACTATTAGACCTAATACATACCGATGTATGTGGACCTTTTAGATCAACCACGAAGGATGGGAACCGCTTCTATGTGACTTTTACCGATGATTATAGTAGATATGGGTATATCTATTTAATCAAGCAAAAGTCAGAAACCTTTAAAAAGTTCAAAGAGTTCAAGAATGAAGTGGAGAATCAATTGGGCAGGAAAATCAAGATGCTTCGATCCGATCGAGGAGGAGAGTACCTAAGTCTTGAATTCCACGATTATCTCAAGGAGTGTGGAATAGTTTCGCAATTGACGCCTCCTAGGACACCGCAGTTAAATGGTGTGGCAGAAAGGCGTAATCGAACCTTATTGGATATGGTTCGCTCTATGATGAGTCGTGCTTCACTACCTATCTTCTTTTGGGGGTATGCCTTAGAGACTGCCGCCCATATCCTTAACCGAGTCCCTACTAAGAAGGTTGCCAAAACGCCTCACGAGATGTGGACGAGGAAAGCTCCCTCGTTGGCACATATCAAGGTTTGGGGTTGCGAGGCTTTCGTAAGACGAGATACTCACGACAAGCTTGAACCTTGAAGTGAGCGATGTATTTTCATCGGCTACCCGCAAACTTCCTTTGGATATCTCTTCTATAGACCAAAAGATAATGTTATCTTTGTTGCGAGGAGAGGAGTTTTCCGAGAGCGAGAACTCATAAGCCAAGGAGACAGTGGGAGGCAAATCGAACTTGAAGAGATTCAAGAATCGATAGATGAAGGAACCTCTACCGCTGGCATTCAACCCGAGGAGGAAACTCCGGTTGAACCGATTGACGAATCCTTACCTCTTAGACGTTCCGATAGAGTTAGAGTTCATCCCCAGTTTTATGGTTTTCATATTACTACCGAAGGGGACACGTATATTAGTGATGGTACACTAGTAAATCTTGATGAACCTAATAGCTATAAGGAAGCCATGGCCGGCCCGGAGTCTGCGAAATGGAAAGAGGCGATGGATAGCGAGATCCAATCCATGTACGATAACCAAGTTTGGAATTTGGTTGATTACGTGCCCGAACGTAAGACCGTAGGGTGCAAGTGGATCTTCAAGAAGAAGACCGACGTGGATGGGAACGTACACACATATAAGGCGCGATTGGTTGCAAAGGGCTTTACTCAAACTCCCAGAGTTGACTATGATGAGACCTTCTCACCAGTTGCGAAGATTAAATCTATTAGAGTGATGCTAGCAATTGCCGCATTTCATGATTATGAGATTTGGCAAATGGATGTCAAGACCGCTTTCCTTAACGGAAAGTTGGCTGAGGATGTTTACATGGCTCAGCCAGAGGGGTTTGTGGATCCGAAGCATCCGAATAGAGTGTGTAAGCTTGAGAAGTCCATTTATGGACTTAAGCAAGCGTCTCGCAGATGGAATCTTTGCTTCGATGAGAAAGTCAAAGATTTTGGATTTGTACGAAGCGAAGACGAATCTTGTGTATATGTCAAAGCCAGTGGGAGTATAGTAAGCTTCCTCGTTCTATATGTCGATGACATATTACTCATAGGAAACGACATCCCGACTCTGCAGGAGGTTAAGTCCTGGCTCGGGAAGTGCTTCGCTATGAAGGACCTCGGAGAGGCTTCTTACATTTTGGGAATAAGGATAGTAAGAGAAAGAAGTAAGAGACTAATTGGACTTAGTCAGAATACTTTCTTAGAGAAGGTACTAAAATGTTTTAGTATGGAAAACTCAAAGAAGGGAGAACTAACGATACAAGGAAATGCCAAGTTGAGTAAGACTCAAAGTCCGAGTACCGAAGCCGAGATAGCAGAAATGAGCCGAGTACCATACGCTTCCGCAGTTGGCTCAATCATGTACGCTATGACTTGTACTCGCCCTGATGTAGCCTTCGCTTTGAGCATGGTTAGCAGATATCAAGGGAACCCTGGCAAAGCACATTGGATTGCGGTGAAGAACATCCTTAAGTACCTTCGGAGGACGAAAGAATGGTTCTTAGTCCTTGGAGGGAGTGATGACTTGAAGGTGTGAGGGTATAGTGACGCCAACTTTCAGACCGACAGGGACAACTATCGTTCGCAGTCGAGCTGGGTTTTTACCCTAAATGGAGGAGCAGTGACATGGAAAAGTTCCAAACAAGAAACCGTAGCTGATTCAACGTGCGAATCAGAGTACATCGCAGCGAGCGAAGCGTCGAAGGAGGAAATATGGCTGAAGAACTTCATCGGTGATCTTGGAGCTGTGCCGGCCATAAAGGAGCCCATGGAGATTTTCTGTGATAACGAAGGTGCGGTTGCCTTGACCAAGGAACCGAGGGATCATGGTAGATCTCGACATATCGACAGAAAATATCACTTCATTAGACATCGTGTAGAAGAAGGACAACTCGTAGTGAAGAGGATATCATCAGAAGATAACCCAGCAGACCCGCTTACGAAGGGACTGAGTAGGGTTAAGCACTTGCAGCATGCTAGGAGTATTGGGCTGAAGGATGATATTAGTATAGATTAGATAGTATTAGAAACGTATAATAGATAAATGTAATTAACATTTGATGATTAAATAAAGGAGTTTTATTTATGAGTAAAGTTACTGTCACATGTTAGTTGTTTAACTATTGTTTCACTTTGCATGTTTTGACTTCCAGAATAATTGAGTTTATTAGGAATAATCGAATTATTCAAATGGTCCACAATCGTTCATATGTTGGGAGTAGATATGAATGAAGATTGTCATGAATTGGTGTGTAGAATGTCTAAATGGTGTTAGACATAGCAAGAGTTGCTGCAACGTTCATGAGTGCTTATGAACTGGTTTTGAGCATTGGAATAAACCCGCGCTTGCTGGAATCACCTTATGGAATACGATATAAAAGGTGATCGCAAGACGATAATATCATATGGTCTTAAAACCTAGATATATGGTTTATTATTTGTTAATTGATTGTGCATTGATAATGCGAAAACGCATCAGTAACTTGATGTTATAAAACGCATTGTTGTGTATAGTTGGTTAATGAATAAGTAAATGCATATAAGTCGAAGTTTATATGTAAATTTTATCCTTAGAGGATAGAAGAGATATCTTGGCCACTCGATGATTTGATCTGACTTATGTGCCGGGCCCGGTCAGAACTGAATTGATGTGTTCGATTAAGTTCTATGTCAAATAAATCGGAGATCGAGAAATCTAAATGCTAGACTAACCATTCCATAGGATTGTCAGCATGATATCTAACAGAGGACTGTACGATCCCTTATCTAAAGGACAAGATTGATTAGATCAGAGTTGACAGCGTCTTTGAGAGCTACGATTGCAAACCGTATTGTACTTGTATAGTTACTAGACTTATCCAAGTGGGAGACTGTTGGAATAGTGTCTAAGGCTATAACTATATTCGGTGGTGCATGGTCCTTTTGGGTTGCCTTCACCATAGCAACTTGAAGGATGATTTGTTAAGAGAGAGTAAATATTATAAGAAATAATATTTAGCTATTTGATTAATATAAGTCATAAATTAATTGGTATTAATTTGGTGACTTAAAGAGATTAATTAAATAAGAGGGTATAAACTGTCAATTGTTTGATAGTTAGACTTTAGACTAGAAATCCATTAGGATACACCTTGGACGGATTCTAAGAGCTTTAGATAAGCTAAAATCGTCCATAGGGTTATCTATGGAATGGATTTGGATAGCCTTAAGAGAAGATTATCCAATTAGGGTTTAGGGTGAAACCCTTAAGGAGTCTAAAGGTATAAATAGGCCCTTGGGATGGGGAATTCGTGTACAACCTTGTAGAACCTGAAGAAAGGAACCTCTGGTCGAATTCCATTCCCTCTCCACTCTCCTAAATCATCTTGCTTGCTATTGGTGTTTGTAAGCCATTAGAGGAGTGACAATTGTGACTCTAGAAGCTCCAAGACAAACAAGATCAACGAGGGATTCAAAGGTATGATTCTAGATCTGTTTTAATATTGTTGTTTAACCTAATTAGCCATTAGAAGTCTTGGATTCAAAAGCATGTTTATTAGAAAGCCTAGATCCAAGCAATAGGGTTTTGCATGCGCACATAGGAAAGTTCTTATGGCTAAAACCCAACACAAACTTGATATGTTTTCACTGCAATCAGCGGGGCCACAAGAAGGCCCAGTGCCCCAGTTTGTTTTCAGCAGGATGGGTGATGACACCTGCCCTTGCAACCTTGAGGATCACAGATGGCCGTCAGGGCCGTGCAGAGGCGCCTGCGGTTGGAGGCAGGGCTTTTCAGATGCCTACTTTGGAGACGCGAGCAGCGTCGGACGTTGCAGGTATGCGATTTCCATTTTTAGTTCTTTTGTTTGTGCATGATATTATAATGTTATGGTTCTGCATCATTATCGGTATGCGCATTTCATTTTTGAGCGGTTTGATTGTGATCGATCTATATGCCATCTGCATACCTTGGATATTTGGTTAGTAGTTAAGGGATGGGTTCTATCGAAGAAGGTTATTTAGGGTGCAGTAACTGTAGCATGCCTTGGAGGGACTCGATATGTCTCGCTAGTTCGGAGCCGTATAAGTTTTAGAAATGGACTGGTTAGATCCCTAGCTATGGTAAGCATGGGATTCCTCAGCAGATTAATTATGGAATGGTAGCAAGGATTTGGAATTCTATTCATTGAGAAACTAGTTGTGAGCAGGATCGAAGTGGGGGAGAATCCTCCGAATGTACAAGGTTAAGAGCACGCAAATCCAGAATGAGTACGTGATTTCTGAGAAGGAAAAGAGGTAGTTCAGCGTTTGATGGATTGAGTAGTTCAGGGTTGGGAGTTTGAGAAACTCCCCATCAGTCCGTGCGTGTAAATGGTAATGGTGAGTATGTGGTTCGGATTCAGGTTGAAGGGTCGCCTGTAGGACTCGTGTGAGTCGGAATGAAGATCTTGAGGTCAGATAGCATGGGATGCTTTCGTGTTATTAGTCAGTGGCAGAAGCAGCATGTCGAGCATACAAGAGTGGCGGGAGAGCCTCAACCTTTTTCAGCAGCAGTCAGTGGTGGAAAGTGATGTAAGACTACGGGGCAGCCGTAGCATTCACTAGTAGTCAGTGGTGGGAAGTGTTGTCATACTACGGGGCAGCCGTAGCATTCACTAGCAGTCGATGATAAAAGGTGGTGTAAGACTGCGGGTAAGCCGTAGCATTCCATAGTGGCTTCATTAGCGGAGTTGGGGCGAGGCCCTTATCTCCTAGCATTCAGATAGGGATCAGGAATGGATAATGGAGGAGAATGGTAAGGAGTTTGCCTATATAGCCCTTGAGAGGTGAGACCTTGGGAGAGGCCACTCTAGGATATAGTCGGGTGAGACCCGTGGGTGAGGCCCGTATGAGAATAGCAGTATAGGTGAGACCTGAGAGCAGGGTTGCTCAGTAGTATGGTTGGGTGAGACCCATGGGCGAGGCCCGTGCGAGAGTGGCCTGGTAGGGGCGGGTGAGACCCGTGGGCGAGGCCCGTGATTTTTAGCAGCACGGGTGGGACCTGGTAGGGATCTTAGTGTCAAGATAAAGGATCGGGGATCCCAGGAAATTGTAGTGCCAGCATGGTAGAATAGATTGAGCAGTATAGGTGGTGGAAGTTTCTTCTAATGTCGCTGGGAGCGACTAGTGGTTGTGTTGGGTCAGCGATCAGTGGGAGTCGGTAATCCAAATATTGATAGGTTGGTAGGGACCAGGGTGGTCTCAGTTCATCCGGAAGCCCGATAAGGAATAGCAGAATTTCCAGTCAATAGCAGTGCGAGTATGTAGCGTATGGTCGAATTCAGTTAGTTGATCGCGGGGGGTGCTCGACACCAAATGATAGTAGAAAGAATGCCCAGTGGATACTGGAGACGATGACCCGTACTGGGAGTAGCGGGAGTAATAGATTGGGTGAGGAAAGGGTCTTCACAGTGGCAGAGGGGATAGATGGTTATGGAGCATTATCTTCGGGAGGCAAGGAAATCGCGCAAGGAAAGAAGGGGTGAACCCCTATGGGGTCAGTACAGTATTTGGAGATTACAAGAAAGATTGTCGGTTGAGTAAGTTGTGTTTCCAGGATGTTCAGGGTCAGAATGCACCCAAGATTGTTATCTGTAAGGATTGGCGTCAGTCTGAATGACTGAGCGGAAGGCCAACGAAGGTAGGCAGCTGGTGTTAGAATAAATGGTGGGGTATTGGAGGCAGAACGCAGGCGGTGGATCATACCAAACTTCGAGGATGAAGTTTACATTAAGTGGGGGAGAGTTGTAACACCCAAAGTTTGGAAGGCCAAGAAAAGAGAGAAAACCTTAATTTTAAGGGAGACTCAACGAGTCTAACAATGAACTCGGCGAATCCAAGCGGGATCCGGGTCGAGGAGTAAGTGACCGACTCAGCGAGTCAGGCAAGGGGACTCGGCGAGTCTGGTCTGTGCGAGGAAAACCCTAAAATCGGGACTTGGAGCCTATTTAAACACCTCATTCTCTCCCCTAAGGTTCCTTTACTTTCTCTTTCACCCAGAATATCAAACCCTAGCCGCCACATCCATTGATTGAGGCATTTGTTGCCTTGGAAGGTGCATTGAAGCTTGGAGAAGGAAGGAGGAACTTGAAGGAGCAAGAAAGGACTATAGATCTGGGATTGTAAGTTCATTCTGAGCATTTGGAGGTAATAAACTAGTTCTTGGACCCTTTTTGCACCTAGATCTATGTGTGTGTTTTGGGCATTCTTGGCATGATAGTAACCATTCGAGCTAGGGGTTCAGATCTGAGGTTGCTACCTCAGATCCATGCTTATTTTGGTCTAGAATCCCATAAAGTATCAGCTCTTGGTATATTGGTGAAGCATGGTGGTCATTAAACCCTAGTTATGATGTATTTTGCCTAGATCTCCTTCTCTACACGTAAAGTTTGCAACTTTACGTGAGGAATAGGCTTGGGAAGGGTAGATCTACAGTTTCGAGTCCATGCATGACTCAAAATTCCTCTGCATGTAAGGAGATCTGAATGGACTCGGCGAGTCCTTTGAGTGGACTCGACGAGTGGCATGAAGAGCAGGAGCAACTCGACGAGTGGGATGAACAGCTCATCGAGTCAGATGAAGATTGCCTTGTACTCGGCAAGTCTGTTCTTGGACTCGGTGAGTTAGGTTGTGAAAGCCCAAACCCTTCAAGTTGAGACTCGAATCAGTGAGTCGGGTGGAGACTCATTGAGTTGGACAGGTCAGGACTCAGAAATCGGTAGACTCGGCGAGTCATGGACTGACTCGGTGAGTCGAGACGCGAATGGAAGGATTCTGAAATTATAAACTCGGCGAGTCAGTAGGGTGACTCGGCGAGTAGGGTTGACCTGGAAGGTTGACCTTGACCAGGACTTTGACTTGGACCAGGGTTGACTTGGTTGTCTTTCGGGGGTCAGTTAGACTCAGTGTTGCATTGATATTGGTAGTTCGGGGGGCAAGGGGAGCAGGAGTTCAGTGAGTTGCCGGGCAGCAGCTAGTGAGTTCATCAGCAAGTTCAGCCAGTGCAAGTGAGTTTCCCTTTATGTGAATGGGTCTAAGGCCACAATGCCGGCCCATGTAGTTATGAGTAGAAGATCCGGGGGTTAGCCCTAGGCACAGTATGCTAGTATGATTTTCAGGATGAGGTCCCTTAATAGCGGGCGGGTGCCCAAAGATTTGTTTATATGATAGTCTATACTTGTTGTCTGTGTGATACATGTATGTGCCTGGTAGGGAGGTGAGTGTGGGCGAGGTCTCGTATCTCACCAATAGCAGAGTGTGGATGGGGTTCCATATCTCATCAGTAGCAGGATAAGGGCGAGGCCCAGGATAGGCGAGGCCTTCGGACAGGATCAGTCGTATGAGTTTAGCTTATGTGTTGTGATATGTTTATGTGTTATTATTTGTTGGCAGGCGAGGCCCTGTGACAAGCGAGGCCTAAGAAAAACAGATTTGTATTCGAGCGGGGCTCGAAGCCAGACGGGGCCTGGAGCGGCGGGGCCGTTGTATCGGGCAAGGCCCAAGGTAGCGGGCGAGGCCCGAGGTAGGGGCGAGGACCAAGATAGCAGGTGCAGTATGTGATTATGCATGGTATGTAGTAGGGTGGGGAACTCACTAAGCTTCGTGCTTACGGTTTTCAGTTTTGGTTTCAGGTACTTCCAGTAGCGGAGGGAAGAGCTCGGGGTGATCGCATGGCACACACCATAGTTAGACAACCTGGGAATGTTTACTCTGATAATGAACATGTGTTTTGAAAACTTATACTCAGATTATGTTTTGGAATGATGACTTTGCTTAAAGTAATGTTTTATTAAAAGAAATTTTTGGTCTTAAATTTTGGGTCGTTTCACAAAGGGTGTTAAGGTGCCTTTAATCCCTTTAAAAGCTTGGTTTTGGACCTAGAATCACATGTGATTGAATTACAACCATCAAAATCCTTAACTGATGGACAAACATGAGTTTACGGTTGTAAACTCATGAGTTTAGGGTAGTAAACTCCCCGAGAACATCTCCTTATACCTTAAACTCATTTCCAAGGCCATTTCAAGTCCTTATCACTTCCTAAGTCATGGAATCGACCCTAGAACCTTCCCGTGTGCATTGTATGACAATTTGGCATCCAAGAACCCACCACCCATGAGTTTACGGCCGTAAACTCATGGGGATAGGGTCCTCCAAATCGTCGAGTACACCTCCTAAATCATGTGACCTGATCCGCTTCTACACAACAAGTTGGGGCATCTAACTCATTGACTAGGTCTAATAATGTGAATATAAGCTTTAATTTTTATACCTAGGAGTCGGGGTGTTACATTTCTCCCCCACTTGAACTAGACTTCATCCTTGGAGTCTGCTACTGTAAATAACTCGGGGTAATGCTCCCGCATCTTTGCCTCCGGCTCCCAAGTCCACTCGGATCCCCTCCGGTGTTGCCACTGTACCTTTACCAAAGGTACTTCCTTGTTCCGTGGAACATTCACTTTCCTCTCAAGAACGTTCACTGGCCTCTCTACGTAGTTAGGCGCTTGTCGACCTATATATCATCCAATGGTACCACTGCCTCCTCATCTAATATGCAATTTCGCAGCTGCGACAGATGGAAAGTGTTGTGGATCTAACTAAGCTCCTTTTGGAGATCCAGTCTATACGCCACCTTGCCAACCTGTAAATGATCCTGAATGGCCCAATGTATCGGGGACCAGCTTTCCCCTCCTCCTGAAGCAAATCAAGCCCTTCCAGGGTGATACCTTTAGTAATACCATGTCACCCACCTGGAACTCCAACTCAGATCGGCACCTGTCGGCGTAACGCTTCTGCCGAATCTGAGCAGTCTGCAGTCGTTGTCTGATCTGCTGAATCCTCTCAGTAGTCTGCAGAACTACCTCTATCCGTCCCATCACCCTGTGACTGATCTTACCACAACAGATTGGGGTGCGATGTGTCCGCCCATACAGTAACTCATATAGTGGGGCACCAATACTGGAATGAAAGTTGTTGTTGTAGAGGAACTCTGCAAGGGGTATGTAGGAGTCCCAGCTCCCACTGAAGTCAATAACGCAGGATCTCACAATATCCTCGAGATTCTGTATGGTCTGCTCCCTCTGTCCGTTTGTCTATGGATGGTAGGTTGTAGTGAAGTGCAACCACATGCCCAGTTCCTCGTGGAACTTCTGCTAGAAACGGGAGGTGAACCGAAAATGGCGGTCTGAGACAATAGAGATCAGCACCCCATGGCGAGCAATGATCTCGTGGATATATAAGTCATACAGCTTCTCAGCCGATGAACTCTCCCGAATCACTAAGAAGTGGGTGCTCTTGGTCAATCAATCCACGATGACCCATATAACTGATGGGTTTCGAGAAATACACCATTATTATGGTGTACATGGAAACCCTAATAGCTTTTGGATCTAGTTTGTCTAATGTACATGCAATTGAATATCCAAAGCTATAAACCCTAGATCTAGCATACAGTTAATCATATTAACATAAAATAGGGTTTAGTTCTGACCTTTGATTGTTATATAGCAATAACAATCTATTCCTTGGCTTCAGAAAACTTAATGCCTCAAGTGTTGCACCTCTAATGGAGTCACAAACACCACTAAGCAACTAGAATGAAGAGGGAAGAGAGGGAAGGCACCAATAATGGCTGGAAACCCTAATCCCAATCTTAGCCCCGTTTTTGGTGCCTAAGGGCTACTTATATACTTAAGCAATTAGGGTTATCTAACAAGGAATCCCTAATTTGACTGCTTAAGCCCTAAGCATCCCATGGACTCCTTCTTTAAAAGCCTTGGACGATTTCTAATGGGTTTCCCCATAGAGTTTGTCCACTCCACTTCTATGGAGTCCATAAGCTCATCTATGTAATTATCGTATAATTACACAATAAGTCCCTTAACTTTAATTAATCTCTTTTAGCCACAAAATTAATTATTAATTAATTATTAATTAATTCTTGACCAATATTAATTAAAAAAATGATTTCTCCTTTAATATATTATTCTTATAATATATTAATAAATCATAATTAAAACTTTCTCTCCTTAATTCATCCTACATATTGCTATGGTGAAGGCAACCAAAAAGGACCATGCTCATAATCGGGTCAAGTACATACCAAAATAGTTATGGACTTAGACACTAATCCAACAGTCTCCCACTTGGATAAGTCTAATAACTATTTTTCATAACTTCAGAACCTAATCAGCAATCGTAGCTTTCAAAAGCTGTTGTCGACTCTGTTCTTATCAGATATGCATGTCCTTTAGATAAGGGATCATATATTCCTCCATTCTCAAGATATCGTATAGACACAAGACATGAATTTCAATCATTCTCTCTATACTATTTCCCGACTTCCAATTTATGACGACTGACAATAGACTATAATTGAACACATCAACTTAGTCCCGGCTTGGCCAAGCGCTTAGGTGTCATCACTAAATCGTCGAGGGGCCCACGGATATTGCTTTTATCCCACTTTGGGTAAAAGTAATTGATAAACTTAGACTCAAATGCTCGCTTGAATTTACTGATCGAATCACACACAACAATAAGTTTTATAACACCAAGTTACTGGTGAGTTTACTTATTATCAATGTGCAACCGACCAATAAAAAACAACTCACACATCTCAGTTTCAAGAATATACAATATTATCGACTCACAATCACTCGTGATAAAATCCATGAAGTGATTCTTGTGAGCATGGGTTTAATCCAATACTCTAATCTTATCAAAGAACTCATGAACTCTGTAGCAAACTTGTGCTAGGTCTAAACACTCTAGACAATCTACAGACTCTTCATGACAGTCTTGCTTCATACCTACTTCCAAAGTATGACCGAATATGGATGTTCGAACAATCCAGTTATTCTGGAAGTCAAAACATGCAAAATTTAAACACAATAATAATACTTACTCCCATATGGCCCCAAAACTTTTAAGTGTAAATAAAACACTTTTATTTAAACACCATATTGATTACTCATTATTAATTGTTTAATGTTTCAGCTAATCAACTTATTACTTGAATTACAACAATAGTTGTCCCATGCACCAAGCATGCACACTATGTTTCCTATGGTCCATGCTTTTTGAAATAGATCAATTGAAAACTTTTCCAATGATGTTCATTTCACAATTCCTAATCCTCATCGTTGGTGTAAGAACACAAGGTTCTTGCCACTATTAGAATATGCTAGATTCTAACATTTTATGCAATGATCCTTTCACAAAGTCATAGCACAAAAGTCACCAAGACTTGTCCAATGAAATTACAAAGTACTCTATCAAAAAATTTTACAAGACAATTCCATAGATGCGAAATCTCATATTCAAAGTACATTCCTTTAAACATCCTTCTTGCATAAAAGTTTCTAATCTAGACATAGACTCTCAATATCCAACTCCCAATATGGAAACATTTCCATATTTTCCATATGACAACTCATTCTTAATAGAATCTTATCTATTCATATTAATGTCGATATGGTCCATCCAATACCATACTTCCAACTACTCAAAAGGGATCAATCCTCAGCGAACTTTGGATCGTCCTTTGATAGTTGTTTAATTATCTTAGTCAAAACCGATTCTAGTCCTTTTACCCTCTTAATGCGCTAGGCATTTGGAAAATTTTGGAATGGTCAAATATTATAGAATTTGCAATCGATCCTATACCCGAAACGTATGGGACACGATGCATAATGTCTTACATAAAGATATGATACTTTATCAATCTTCTGCCATAATATTTTATGTGTCACGTTCTCACAATTCGAACTATGAAGAGGGATGCCATAATCATAACCGGAATTTAAGAACACACTATGTATCATTTGACTAAATTTATTAAAATTTCTCAATCTAAGCTTTCTATTTTGAAACAAAGTATAATATTTTCTCCCTTAATTATAGCAAAACAACTTTTCAACCCATGGAACTTTGCAAATTGAATCTTTGTTTTTCTATAATTGATATTGCTAACTTGCAATACTTGCCCTAATAATCATATAAGCATAACACTTATGCTCCCACTATAATGATGATTATTATCATATAAGCATAACACTTATGCTCCCACTAGCTTTGACATGTATTCAGAAAACAGCTGAACTTCCAGAAAACAATGCCTATTGAATTTCTGAAGTTCATATTTCTAATACCAGATGCTTCGATAAGCCTTTATCTAAGCTTCTTAAACTTATACACATTTTCCTTAGATAGCTCGTATGTGTGTCTAAACAATTCAGAACTTATATCAATAAGTCTGAAATGTTAGACTAATTGCCAAATCTCACAATTCGAACTATGGAAAGGGATGTCGTAACCATAATCGAATTTAAGAATACAATTTTCAAAATTGCTATCTTCTTAAAATCTCTCTTAGTGAAAGCATTTCCTCACAGTCATTTTCATGAAGGAGGGAATCTTATGACACTTAGATTTTATTGTGTATGAGTCCCTATCCATTTGAATTTGCCAAAACCAAAGTTTGCGACACATCCAATCTCATATGGACTGAACCTTCTTAATCTTGATTTCTTGCCTTATGGTAACATGAGTGCCCACCATGTCTTCCAAGTAGTTTAGCAACTTATCCTTACATATCAATGTACTTTCCATCGATCAAGGTGCTTTGTATTTATGCATTCAAATGAGAACTCATAGAACTCACATACATAATTAACTCAATCGGAATGGAACAGAAACAAAACAACGTCAACACGATAGGTTGTAAACCTCTAGTCGTGTGCTAGTGATGATCAACTAGGTTTAACTCTTGAAACCTTTCAAGACCATTCAAACTCCTACTGATTCCTTGACATATAAGGCTCTCTTATCAAGAAACATTTCTTGACAAACAAATATTCAAGAGTTAGTGTAGCTTTTATCAAGACAAAACACTTCAAAAAATTGATCCTAGTTGATCTTTGTCTTTTCCAAGACATTAAAACTTACCAATTTCAAATGTCCAAGAATAAGAAAACCTTTCTCAAATTCCACATTTTATGAGTGTTATGAACCTACTTAAGATTTGTCACTCAATTTATAATCTTGGAGTATAACTCTAAGACTTGTTTTTGGAATGAAGTATGATTGACTTCTTGATTTAACCATTTCCACAATTCTCGATTCCTCTTCTTAGACATACAAATGTACTAAGACTCACTTAGAGTATCAATTGAGATATGTTTCTTAATCATTAAGACTTATCATAAAACACAATAAAAGGTACTCTCCCTTCTTCTTATAATAGAGAAACTTTTATCTTTCTGCCTACTTGATTCTTCTTATTCGTTCTGCTATTAATTGAAACTCTTTCAATCAACTTAGGATTATATTTAATCTTATAAGTATAACCATATTTACTAAACTTTAGTAAATCATGACGAATATCTTTATCACTCTTGTGGTGGACTTGATCAAAGCACAACCTAGTCTACTCGATCTCCTAGTCCTTCACTTGACACTTTGTCAAAGAATTAGTCTAATTTCCAAATATGAAGTTTCTCATTCATCATGCAACCAAGTTGTATGATTCCAAGTTTCTAACCAATTGAGACTTGGGCGATGAGAAACTCTCCCTATTTGGTAAATTTCCACAAATAACATAATTAAGAATCAAATCCATTATTGCTAATAATAGAAACCTTCAAACATCAATTTTCATATACGCCATTGCAAGGATAAATAAATAAGATAAAATCAAATTTTATTTTATTGCGGAAATTTTTTCCTTACAATGCAATTCAATTGAAAATTTATGTTATTACATATTTCTTAGCAATCTATTCTAACTCCAAGTAGTAGCTCAAGAATCCAATCTTCAAGCAATGCGATCGAAATCCATTTCTTCATGATTAGATTGAGCTCACTTCTTCCCTTAAGCTTCCTCTCTTTTCTTCGATTTTACAAAACATCAAAATGTAATCTTATCACATCATGTATTAAGAATCTAGAATAGGAACTTAAAAGAGTTAGTTAATGGATTTTATCTGAAGTAGAGCCATACGTCTTGGCTCTCCCATATCTTTGATCTCTTAGGTAAATAGGGTAGCTTCGTCTCCAATGTTCCTTCTCTTGGCAGTAAAAGCAAATGGACTCTTTTGGAATGACACAAGGAACTATCTCAGAGTTTACCTTTTCTGGATCTCCAATGTCATCATTTTCAATGTCTATTGAATTTTGGGAGTTTGATTCACCAGACAAATTTGCTTAAACAGCACGCCAAATCATTGCTGATTCAACAGCTATAAGCAAATAGGTGAGATCAATGAGGGTCACGTCGTGATCTATCATATATTACACTTTAACAAACTCACTATATGATTTAGGAAGTGACTGAAGAACCAGGTCAACAGCCACTCCTTGGGGATGACAACACCCAGCATACCCAACCTGTTAGTGTGTGACTTCATCTCTAAGATGTGTGCATACACATACTTTCCATCTTCGTGCTTAATTGCCTATAGGGCTTGAGTGAGCTTGAACTTTTCAAGACTTCGAACTTGTGGGTTAGGGAGAACAATTGGAGGAGATGGAGGAAGTGAAGCATGATTTCTTTTTCCTCAGTCATATCAGGGAATATCATCTTCGTTTGGAAAACTTGTTCCAAGGGATTTAGGAAAACCATAGTTGTTTGACATCTACAAAATGGGAGAAAATTCAAGTTAAGTTGATTGAGTCCTTAATAAAACACCCAAATGAATTATTAAGGCTAGGATCCAACACAATACTCTACAACTTAGAAGAGGGATGTCGTCATCTAGGTGTAGAATATTTGAAGGTAGGTAAATGACGATTTACCAATTTCCACCATGAAAAACGAAAAGGAAGTTTAAGTTTTAAACGAATTGAAACTCCTAGATCTTTTGAGATTCATTGAACTTTTCAATGGTATGTTTAATCTTGATTATGCCCTTCAAGTTTGCGACTGGGATGCCAAGGATCACAAACAAGGTGTGAATAACCATACGAATCTACGTGGTGCACTCAATGCTACTATCACCTAATCAATGTGTCGGTTACCCACACAAGCTCCATTGATCTATGACAAACATCGAGCCACCCTTCGCCATCAATGCCAAACCCAAATTAGTGTGCCGGTTAACCACACACTCCACTAACGTCTCGGCAAGGGTACCAAGTGTTATTCCATGTATTAGCATATAATTTCACATTTTGCCTAAAGTAACTATGATTTGGGAATTTGAAAAAAAAACATGTAGTTACTTTGTACTTCATTATACTTATAATGGAAGGTTTCATCTTATCCTACCCGTTCGGCTAACAACCCTCCACTAGTCAAGAGTGTGGTGGATAAGATTGGATACCCATTCAATCGCCATTTTATAGGCAATTTCCTTAAACACCCCTAATAGACCAGCTTCGTGAATAAGGCCTACTAACGGTAAGACTGACTGTTTACTCATACATATATATGATATTAGACTTTTAATGTTATATATAATATAGGGTGTATTTTACACTTTTAAAATACTAGGTGGTCTAATTTAGCAAATTATACTTTTAATTTATTTAAATGTAAACCAAAACTTTATGGGTTTATTAAATCTCTTTTAATTATACACTTTAATTAATTAATAAAACCATAAGGGTGTAAATTGAACTTTTCAAATTACTTGGGTTTTAGAATTTAAAATTTCAAATTAAGACTTTTAATTAATTTTAGGGTTTAGGTCATTTTTGGTCACTTAACTTTGGTTTTGTGCTCATTTGGTCACTTAACTCTTTTTAAGTTTTAAAAGGTCATCAAACTTTTGGTTTTGTGCTCATTTAGTCACTTAACTTTTGTTTTGGTCACATTTAGTCACTTAACTTTTAAAATTATGCTCATTTAGTCACTAAACTTTTAAATTTTTTCAAAAGTTCAGTGACTAAATGAGCACAATTTTAAAAGTTAGGTGACTAAATGAACACAAATCTAAAAGTTAAGTGACTAAATGTGACCAAACCAAAAGTTAAGTGACTAAATGGGTACAAAGTTAAAAGTTTGATGACCTTTTAAAACTTAAAAAGAGTTAAGTGACCAAATGAGCACAAACCAAAAGTTAAGTGACAAAAAATAACCTAAACCCTTAATTTTAAAATCCAAAACTTAAGGGCAAGTTTTGAAACTTTTCAAAACATTAGGGTTTAACTTATTTAAATTTCAAAAAAACAAAACTTTTAAGTTCAAATTTAAACTATAAAACCTAAAGGGAGTAATTTGAAACTTTATCAAACTTTATCAAAAACATTCTAGATCAAAAATTCAAATAAGGCAATTAATAACTAATTGGTGGTTATCTAATTTTGATCTAGTCCAATTTCTTGCAAGATAATTCACCAAATAATTTAAATAATTAAATTCAATCATATAAGGAAGTAATTATTCAATTAATATGAAGATATCTTTTATTTTAGCAAGGATAATCACCCAATATCATAAAAATCTGATTTTTATCAATCAAAAACGTTTTGATAATTATCCCACAGCAAAAAGGCAAGAAAATCGTGAAATATAGTTGTCAGACCTACTGACTCGTCGAGTCAGCATTGGACTCATCGAGTACCCAGTGGACTCGGTGAGTCCAGCCACAAAAAGTCAAAAATATCAATTTTTCAGTCAAATAAGCATCAAATTCACTAAAAACAGCCTTAGGCTCTGATACCACTGATGGGTTTCGAGCAATACATCATTCCTATGGTGTACATCCAAACCTTAATAGATTTTGGATCTAGTTTGTCTAATGAACATGCAATTGAATATCCAAAGCTATAAACCCTAGATCTAGCATACAATTAATCATATTAACATAAAACAGGGTTTAGATCTGACCTTTGATTGTTATATAGCAGTAACAACCTATTCCTTGGCTTCAGAAAACTTAGTGCCTCAAGTGTTGCACCTCTAATCGAGTCACAAACACCACTAAGCAACTAGAATGAAGAGGGGAGAGAGGGAAGGCACCAAAAATGGCTGGAAACCCTAATCCCAATGTTAGCCCCGTTTTTGGTGCCTAAGGGCTCCTTATATACTTAGGCAATTAGGGTTATCTAACAAGGAAACCCTAATTTGACTGCTTAAGCCCTAAGCATCAAATGGACTCCTTCTTTAAAAGCCTTGGACGATTTCTAATGGGTTTCACCATAGAATTTGTCCACTCCACTTCTATGGAGTCCATAAGCTCATCTATGTAATTATCTTATAATTACACAATAAGTCCCTTAACTTTAATTAATCTCTTTTAGCCACAAAATTAATTATTAATTAATTCTTGACCAATATTAGTTAAACAATATGATTTCTCCTTTAATATATTATTCTTATAATATATTAATAAATCATAATTAAAACTTTCTCTCCTTAATTCATCCTACATATTGCTATGTTGAAGGCAACCCAAAAGGACCATGCTCATAATCGTGTCAAGTACATATCAAAATAGTTATGGACTTAGGCACTAATCCAACAATAACATCATAGCCCTTTGCCGTCCTCTGTAGCTTGGTGCTAAAATCCATCGTGATCTGCTCCCATTTCCACATGGGAATCTCTAGAGGCTGCAACTAACCATGCGGCCTCTGATGCTGGGCCTTGACCATCCGGCCGGTCAAGCACCTCTTAACATACCATGCAATCTTCCTCTTCATGCATGGTCACCAGTAACTCAATCGCAAATCCCGGTACATCTTGGTGGGCCCCGTGTGAATAAAGAAGCGAGACTTATGAGACTCCTCCAGAACAATCGGTCTTACCCCACCAGAAATCAAAACCCAAAAACGACCGCAATGGGTCAATAATCCCTGCTATCCTGCACAAACTGGGCATTCTCACACTTAATCCTCTCAAGCTTCCAATTCTCTTGTTGCATACCCTCAACCTGAGCTTCCCTGATCAAGCTCACAAGTTGAGAATCCACTGATATCCTCATACATGTCGCTGTAGTAGAAGATCTAACTGACTTGCGGCTCAGAGCATCTACAACCATGTTCACTTTACCTCGGATGGTAAAGGATCTCGTAGTCATAATATTTGAGCACGTTAATCCACATGTGCTATCTCATGTTTAGGTTCGGCTGATCCATGATGTGCCTCAGACTCTTGTGGTCCATTTATATGGTACAGCGGGCCCCATAGAGGTAATGTTTCCAAATCTGGAGAGCGAATACTACCGCTCCCAATTCCAAATCATAAGTAGGGTATCTCATCTCATGAAGATTCAACTGTCGCGACGCGTAGGCTATTACCCGTCCTCTCTGCATGAGGACTGCTCCATGTATCATGATGGATGCATCACAAAACACTACAAAATCCTCAAATCCCTCTGGGAGAGTCAAGAATTGAGCCTCGCAAAGTCGTTGTCTGAGGGTCTCAAATGCCCATCTACTACTTAGGTCCTCAACGGAGATCCACCCCCTTCCTCTTCAGACGAGTGAGGGGTACTGAAATATTGGAGAAGACCTGTATGAATCTCCGTAGTACCCTGCCAATCCCAAGAAGCTCCTGATATCCGAGGGAGATTTTGGAACCTCCCACTGCATAACTGCCTTGATTTTGGCCGGATCAACCAAAATCCCCTCCTGGTTAACGAGATGTCCAAGGAACTGAACCTCCTGTAACCAAAACTCGCACTTCAAAAACTTGGCATAAAGTCGTTCTTGCCTCAAAACTCCCAATAGCTCTCAAAGATACTCCTCATGCTGCTCTTGGGTCTTGGAGTACACCAAGATATCGTATATGAACACGATGACCGAGCGATCGAGCATCGATCTGCATACCTGATTCATCAGGTCCATGAACACCATCGGCGCATTGGTGAGCCTAACAAGTCTAGAACACAGTCTTCTCCACATCCGCCTCCCTAACCCTGACCAGATGGTACCCAGGCCTCAGGTCTATCTTGGAGAACCAAGATGCTCCCTACAATTGATTTAAAAATATCATCTGTCCTTGGGAGTGGATAACGGTTCTTCATCTTCAACTTTTTCAACTCCTGGTAGTCAATGTACATCCGGTGTGAACCATCCTTCTTCTTGACAAAGAGAATCGGCGTTCCGTATCGAGAACGGTTCGGATGAATGAAATTCTTGCTCATCAGTTCCTACAGCTTTGATGACAACTCATGTATCTCTGGTGGTGCCAATCGGTATGTCGCCTTGGCGATAGGGGCGGCACCTGGCACTAGGTCGATCCTAAACTCGACCTACCTCTCCGGAGGCACTCTAGGTAACTCCTTCGGAAACTCATCAACGAACCCCTTAACTACTGGAACTTCTAAAATCGTGGTCCGATCCTTGACCCGCGTATCCATCACATACACTAGATAACCCGCATACCCATGCTGAATGTACTATTGGGCCCTAGAAGCCGAACAAAACTCTGATCCCAATCTGGTGGCCTCGCTGAAGATAACTAGTTCTCCCCCACATAGGGTTCGAACTACCACCCGCTAAACCTTGCAGTCGATTATGACACCGAAGTGACTAAGCCAATCCATACCCACAATCATACATACATCCCCCATGGGGATCGAAATCAAGTCTATGGGAAAAAATACCCCAAAGATTTTCAATACGCAACCCTGGTAGACGGAAGAAGCAGAAATCCCATGTTCGTTGGCGATAGAGACTCGCAACAGACACTCTAACTCTCCAACTGGAAAACCGAACTCCTTACTAAATGACTGAGAGATAAAAGACTAAATTTCCCCTAAGTCAAATAAAACCAAAGCAAGTAAAAAGTTCACTAAGAACGTACCTAATCATAGGTACAACATATAAGAATAAAACATATATAATCAATAAGATAAAGGGCAGAATCAAACCAACAACCACATCAGGTGTTGTCCTAGCCTCATCGGCTGTAAGCTGGAAGGTATGTCCCCGAGCCTTCAGAGGCTCTGTTCTACCCTGACCCCCGTCAGTAATCCTCAGTGTAGTCGGCACTGGAGCCTGCTCCGGCCTGGCAGCAAGCTATGGACAATTGGTCTTCATGTGACCAACCTACTGGTAGTGGTAGCAGATCCTCATATCCTGAATCGGTGCTGGCTGGTGACAATCCATCGCAAAATTCCCCCTCTTTGCCGCATTTTCAGCATACACAACCAGATCTACAAGCCCCAGAGTGACCCTTCCCGCATTTGTCACAAGTGCGGCCATGCTGGCCTCTCGACCTAGAATCAGATGTCTTAGACCGCTTTGGCGCCGGCTGTTACTGCACCGAGGCCTGCCTCTACTCTCTCAGTTGTAGCTCAATCTCAAGATCATGCTGCCTAGCGGCCTACTCTAACTCCAGCAAAGTATCACATCATTGGGTAGCAACAAACAGATGGATGTTAGCCTTGACCATGCTCAAATAATGTGTCATCTGAGCCTACTCAGAGCAAACTCCAGGCAGAACTTCACCCTCTCTGTGAACATACGGGTTTTTCATCACCGACTCAACATCATGTCTCAACTCCAAGAACTCCTATGCTAACCACTCCCGCTCGATCCTTGGAATGTAGCGGGTGCGGAACATATCCCTGAACTGCTCCCAAGTAATTGCAGCTCTCTGATCAGTATACGACCCGATTATCAACCTCCACTAGTCCTTCGCCTCGGACCTCAACAGGTTCAGGACACATTTGACCTTCTGGTCAGTAGGATATAAGCATGTGAAGAAACACCCCTCCACATCAGGAAGACACTTCATGGCTATGATCGGATACTAAGTCCCATCAAAGGTTGGGGATTTGTGTTATCGAAGTCCCGTTACTGAAATTCCCAATTGGCACCTCACCCTACCGTTATTACAGTTGTTGTAGCTGCTACGGCACCATCTCGACGCTCATCAAAATACTCAACCATGGCGGTCTTGATAGACACAAACATTGTGACAACCCGATATTTCAACTCTTTGTAATGGCTTAATAGGTCAAATATTGTAACCATTTTGAGTTAATTAAAATAAACGTTGGTAATAAAATGTCCAAAAAGTTTCTATTTAATTACCTACTATGTTTTATATCATTAAACCGGGATCGTACGTAAAAGAGAATGCCCAAACCCGAGATTTTTCCAAATTCGGCTTAGCAATAGTCAACTGAAAACTCGAATCGAGCGACTTTTGGCCGGAATGACCTAAACGAGAATCGAAGGTCTCGACAATGGTTGTTCAGCGGTAAAAAGTCTGGCAAAAACCGACACCAGATAAAGAAGTTATGAATTTTTAAAGAAATTCCTTAATCACGTCATTTTAATAAATAAATAATAAAACTAATTTGGGAATTTGCCGACGAAATCTAAACGAAAGTTGTAGATCGTAGTCTCACCTTCGCGGGGATATAAAGAACGTTGAAAACAGAGTTCGTATGAAGGAGATATGAATTTTTGAAGTTTAATAAATAATTTATATATAATTTTTATTAAAAACTTCGGTATTATCCGAAGTCTGAGTCACGCACGTACGCCCCGCGTACACGAGTACGCCTAGCGTACTCGAGGCCACGGCCTCGGATCGTCCATGTCGCCCCTATGCGAGCCTACCTCCTTCCCATCCGAAGTGCGAGGCAGTTGAGGACTCGGTCATGCGTGATGTACGCGTACGCCCCGCGTACGGAGGCGGTTCCAGCCTCCTATAAATAGGATGCGAGGGTTCCTGAAAAAAATTGCTCATTGTCTCTCACTTTTCTTGCGTTTTGCCTCGTTTTCCGTGCTCGCACTACCCCGAAGCCCTGATCATTTTACTCAAGTTCCGAAGGTCAATTTTACTCCCAAGATTCTCGAGGATCCCGAGAAAAATCCATTTCCCGAGACGAAACTCTGCCCGGTTTTCCATCTCGCTATCTTCAAACCTTCAAGTGAGTTCATACCGCTAATCAATGTTTTAAATGATTTTAAATGCTTTAAAGGGGGGGGGGGGGATACAAGTAGAAACAAATAGGTTATTAAATCATTGATATGTATTTTATACCTGTGTTTGTCATTTAACAGATTTCACGTACTACAAAATGCGATGCATGAAATGGTTTTAAATCTTAATAACACATTGTTATCAAAAGTTTTACCTTTGAAATGTATATTAAAATGACCTCAGGTTATTGTTAATTATTGTTCAAAACACATAAGATATTTTACAAAACCATTTTTACATTCTTGAACTAAACTATGCATATACACTTATATTATTATATATGTATTGATGTTATAGTTTGCATCTTTCATTTAGTTTCCCACACCTTTGAGTAGTAAGCGTGTGTAAACCTACATGATCAACTATTTAGATTACAGTAAATTATCATAGGGATAATTGGAAGATAACAAAACATTATTCCTATTACAAGGAATCATACAAGAGTCAGTTCATTCATGAGTCTTTACTAGTACCTTACCTGTTACATGAGTACCTATACATATGTTTACCTGATACATGAACACATTACCTGAGTACCTTTATGTTCATACCTTTACCTATGTATACTTAATTGAATATTTGTATCACGAATTGCAAGGATAATTTATTAGTACCTTCTGTGTAAATTATCCTGCATATCCCCAGTACCTCGGGATATCTAGAATAGGACTCTATCCCCAGTACCTCGGGATATATGGACGGGACTAACCATTCCGGAACCCATCTGTTAGCAACAGTGGGTAATGAACATCTACGGATGCCTACGGTTATTACTTATACTAGGAGTACCTTTACAGGGACTAACCCTTCCTCCCCCTGCTGCTGCTACAGAGGACAATTGGACAATCTTCAGATGTTCATTAGGTTATATAGGTCTTGTTAACCCTAGTACCTTGGGATAACAGTTACATATGCTATGTTATCCCTAGTACCCAGTGACAACACTTACAGTAGTACATTTTCCTGTTTACTTTATTTTGTGATACTTTCACATAAACGATGAGTTAGACTAAGTACTTTAGTACTAAACAATTAAAGGAAAACTATCATTTTACAAACAAAACATTCGGGTCTTGGTAGAAGACTACATCTCAAACTGATAGGAAATAAGGGATTTTCTAGGGTTTTTTTTCATACTTACATCAATATTTTCAATTAGCGATCCACAAGGCCTTCATAACAGCTTTTCACAAACAAGGCAATGACACTTATATACTTATGAATTCGCCAGCTTTAAAGCTGATACTCGCTTTCAAAATAACTTGTATTCTCAGGTCATCAATAGAGAGGTACGGAGGCCAGGTTTTGAGAAGACGGAACAGACAAATCTCGTCTTTTATTTTGATTGTATATTTTTGGTGTCTTACTACAATGAAAGAACACACATGTATTAAAACTTTACTTATAATGTAATAGATGATGTTGTTGCTTGTTTATTATATTACACTGTTGAGATACTGAAGATGACGTCCTCCGCCCCCGAACGTTTCCGCCGTTCTGGTTTGGGGGTGTGACAAACATCTCCGACAACTATGCCCAGAATAGTGCAACAACCTCATCCTGCAGGATCTCCCGAATTCTGATGTCCAACTCACCCGATCTCATCTTACCGATGGTCTAGGGCACTGCTGGTCCCTCCTAACCGCTCCAACCTGATCCTGATGCAGATCCAGTCACAAATCTCTGCGTAACCACCATCCAGAAAATACACCAAGAAGATATTAAACATTCCATATAAGAATCTAGAAACCAACTCCCAACCAAGCCCTAGGGGTTGTGACTTCCTTGATATGCGTATGGGTCCTGTGCTTTCAGTAGTACGGGCTCATAATACCTTTCACACCTACCCATATTTGTATCAAGTATCATCACAATGCCCTAACACTATACATATGCATGGCGAACGCTTGGTCCTCATTCCTAGAGGAAGGCTAAATATCTCAGATCTAGCTATCTGACCCCACACAACTTATCCATGAAACTTCCACCAACCTTGCAGCACTCGTCCATGCTAGCCATACATAATGTTGGACCCTATAGACTTTTGAATACTTGATCCTACCCTAATCCCTTCATCAAACAAGAACATGAAATAAGGCCAAACCAAACATTCTCATGCTATACGATCTTAATTATGTACGGCCGTGATGCATACACGAAGCAACTACAGTAAAGATGTCAATTTCATATAAGGAAAACCCTAGGCTATCAGGCATCATATAATCAAGTAATTTTATCATGTAATTCCTGAAGATCCCTAGCCTAGTACTAGCATGTTGTTCTAACATATCACAAAATCAAACACTTCATAAGGTATTTTGAGGTCTACTTACTAGCTCCGGTTGATCATACACTTGCATCCTTTGCTAGTATTTTGATAACCATTTGAAAAATCATTTTAAAATCTTGTCCTTAGTTTGATATTGGAGACACACGGGTGTTTCCTCCAGTTCACTCAAACCCACGCTCTAAAACCAACTTGTAACATCCATAAAATTCAAGCCAATTTAAAACTTTTTAAATCATTCAAAAACCCATTGTTATTACAAATTAGTTTTCAAAATGGTTTCTTCTCAGAGTATCCCATAATCAAATCATAAAATATAAGGAGGTGCACGATCATGCCTTCGCCTTCCCGCTATCATCAGAGGTACCTGAAACCTAGTCAACAACTGTAAGCCTAAAGCTCAGTGAGTTCCCCCAAAATACTAACGCCAAACAAATCATAGCTATATCATAGCAACAAATAAACAACATGCATAATGAGCCATCAGGCTGACTGGACCGCCTCGCAGAGCAATCAGTCTATCTGGACCGCTCTCTGAGCCAACGGCACGTCTGGACCGCCTCTCAGGGCCTTCAGCCTATCCGGACCGCTCGTCGAGCCTTCAACCTAACTAATACACCCTAACCGGATCTGCTGTCTATTTGGTCCGCCCTAGGTATGTTGGCCTAAAACACAAAGCATGACCTCTTTAACCCAACCCCCAATCAAACAATCATTATTGAAGCCCTTAGTCATTTTTTATGCATTTTCTAGCTTGAAGTATGAGAGAAGAAGAGAAAAGAAGTGCTCTAGTGGTGGAGTGGGCAAAGCATCATCATCATCATCATCTTTTCTTTCTATTGTACCTTTGTAAGTATCAAAGGTTCAAACATTATTGAATATTATGGATAGATCTAGGATTTCGTCCGTATTTCTTCATGGTAAGCATGCTTAAGTGGATAATCCAACCTGATGTGGTAAGCTGCTTACCACATCGTGAGCCCATATGTGTTGATCGGTTTAGATTATCCACTCACCACGATGTGGTAAGCGGGTTGCCATGTCATGGGAACTGTCCATAAACCAATTAATAGATTAAGCCCTTCACCCTTTAAGCCACACACTCATCTCTTCCAAAATACTTCCAAATGTTCATAAGCTTCATTAAAACCCTTGCTTTATGGACATGCATGTCCAATGCATGTCTTGAACTTGGTTATATCAAAATGGTGAAAATGAGGTCAAAATATCATGCATGGAACCAAAACTCAACAAATAACAAATCCAACACACCAAATCTTAAAGGGACCCCATGTAATATCCCAAAAATTAAGGCAAAATTTTCATTTTTAAAACACATCTAAAAACCCATAAGTTTTACAAAACAAGTTCTTAAAGTCACTATCATGAATCAGAGTATCTCAAAATCATAAAAAAAACATAAAATCTAGGAAGATTTACACGATCAAGCCTTTGCCTTTTCCCTATCCTCTAAAATACCTGAAACTATAAAATCAATCAATAAGCCAAAGCATAGTGAATTCCCCCCCAAAATACCACACACAACCAAAAAGATAACAACATGAAAATATGAGCCTTCAGCTTGATTGGACTGCCTTACATGGCCTAAATCCTATCTGGACAACTCGCTGAGGCTTGTGTCTGAGTAGACCTCCTCGCAGGGCCTACAACATATCCGGACCACCCTGGATATCTTGGTCTTCAGCACAAATCAGGACCACCTCAACCCAGCCATGATATGTCGACATATACAATAAATAAACATAACACATATTTAGGAAATACAGGTAACCATTCAGTTATACTAATCTTTTATATAACCACCATAACATCACCCTATATACCAGGGTACATAACTAAGTGGGCCGACATTGGTGCCTTCGACCTATAAGTATAGTGAGGAAGACTCACCTCGTAGATTGAAAGATAACTGAACATATCGCAACTCTAAATGTTGCATTTACAGATCACCTATACAATTAAAAGGGATCCAACCTCAAACTACCATACAAATTACCCAAAATGCCGTTAAATCAAACTTGGTCAAATTCAATGGTCAAAATTCAACCTCCAGTTGGTCGCCAAGCCGTGGCCATCCTTGGCCACGCCGTGGCCGCTAATCAACAAAACAGACGAGCAATAACCCAGTCGCCATGTTGTGGCAACCTAAGCTCACGCCGTGGGCACTAGGCTCCTAACAGCTTAATGGGTTAAATCGTTTTCTTAGATTCTAAGGGTTCCAATGCTTAGATCTAGTCCATTCTAGGGTCCAAGTGGATAAAATTTCAAACTTTATCCATTTAGACTCTCCAAAAGATAGATATGTCACACCTAGGTCCAAAAAAGGGCAAAAACACAACTTGGTTTAAACCAATAAGAACTTAATCTTCAAGACCTCAAGTCCAACACTTCCAGAATGGTTTCTAGCATCATAAATAACATAAAAATCCATGCTTTCCAAACATGCATGTCCATTGCATGTATTGAACTCCCATTAGTTCAAAAAAAGGGTTTATGGCCAAAAATCCGTGCATTACACCAAAACTCATTACTAATCAATATCCAAAGCACCAAATACCCTCAAAGGCCTAGAGATTCATAAAGTTGCAAACTTTATGTGAGCTCGCCACTCCAACCAATAGGTACATGACGATTTAGGGAAAAAACTTAAGGTCTAGCAACCTATCACGATAAAAATTGAGTCTTGGACACTTACAAAGATACATAATAATGTTACAACAAAGGATGACGACTTGGTTGCAGAATCTTAGCTGACTTCTTCTTCTTTCTTCTTTCAGTGGCTTTAATGGACACTAAAAATATAAAATAAAGGAGGAAGGGGATTAGGTTTCTCAAGTCTTAAGTAGGATGATGGAGGCAGAGGGTGATCAAACCCTAGCCACCTTATTCCTTTAAATAGTGAGAAAAACTTGGAAAATAAGGTTTGTCAATTGTTAACTGTCACGTCGTGGACATACACTTCTACGTCATGGCGCCTTAAACGATTATGCGATCTTATCTTGATTTGCCACATCGTAGTGTGTCCACCATGCCATGGTAAACCCTAAAATGCCAAAAATTAAAAATGTGAAGTACCTTGGTATCCGAGTGTTACAACTCTCCACCACTTGAATCAAACTTCGTTCTCGAAGTACGCCACCGCAAATAACTCGGGGTAATGCTCTCTCATCTCATCCTCCGGCTCCCACGTCCACTCAAAACCCTTCTGCTGCTACCATTGCACCTTCACCGGGTTCACGAATTTGTTGTGCATAATGTTTTTTTTCTATCGAGCATCGCAATTACTCTCTCCATGTAGTCCAGGCACTCATCGACTTGAATGTCGTCTAAAGCAATCACCGCAAAATCATCAGATACACACTTTGATAACTGAGAGATAACGAAAGTGTTGTGGATCTATTTGATCTCCTCAGGCAAATCCATTTAGTATGCAACCTTACCTACTTGGGCGATAATCCTGAAGGGATTGATGAATCGGGGGGGCTAACTTTCCCTGCTTCGAAGGTGACACTTTCAAAAGTACCAAATCCCACCCATGGAACTCGAGGTTCGATCGTTTTCGACCAACATAACTCTTCTACCGGCTCTAGGTTGTCTGTAATCTTTATATGATCTACTAGATAAGCTTTATAGTCCGAAGAGCTACCTCAGTCCTACCCATAACTATATGTCCAACCTCTACCCAACAACTGGTGTGCGACACTTCCTCCCATATAGAGGCTTAAAAGGTGATACATTGATACTGTAATGGTAGTTGTTGTTGTAGGAAACCTTAGCTAGGGGTAGGTACGAATCCCAACTCCCACCAAAATCAATAATACAAGCCCTCAGCATATCCTCGAGTGTTTGAATGGTTCGATTGCTCTGTTTATCAATCTAAGGGTGATAACCGATGATGAGATGAAGTCTCGTACCCAACTCCTCATGAAACTTCTTTCAAAACTGAGAAGTAAATCAAACATCCGATCAAATACGATGGAGAACGAAACACCATGCCAAGTGATGATCTCACGCACATACACATTGTCTAATTTCTCGGTTAGGAACTCTCCCGAATAGCTAGGAAGTGGGACTCTTGGTTAGACGGTCCATAATAACCCATATCGCATCAAATCCCTTAGCCGTCCTAGGTAACGTGGTGATAAAATCCAAGGTGATATGCTTCATTTCCCCATGGGAACCTCCAAAGGCTATAACTTGTCGTGTGGCCTTTGGTGCTCGTCCTTGACCATTCGATTAGTCAAGCACCTCTCCACATACCATGCAATCTCTCTCTTCATGCATGGCCACCAATAACTAAGTCGCAAATTCTGATACATCTTGGTGGTTCTGTGGTGAATAAAAATTAGGACTTATAAGCTTCCTCTAAAAATATCTATCGGATCCCACCGGAAAATGGCACCCATAATTGACGGCACCGGGTCAATAGTTCATTAATGTCAGTAGAAAACTTATCAATCTCACACCTGATTCTCTCCTACTTCCAGTTCTCTTTCTTGACTCCCACGGGCCGAGCCTCCTTGTTCAAATCCAGAAGTGGTGAATCGATATAAATCCTCATGTTCAAACCGCCAACAGAAGTACTAGCCATCTTGCGGCTCAAAGCGTATGCGACCACATTCTCTTTCTCGGGATAATACAAAATCTTGCAGTCATAATCCTTGACTACATCAAGCCATCTACGTTGTCTTATATTCACATTTAACTGATTCATGATGTATCTCAGACTCTTGTGATCTATATGAATGGTATATCGGATCCCATATAGATTGTTGGGTCTAAAATATGGTTTATACTTTTCTTTTCTAGGCAATTGTGTTTTTGTTGATGTAATATGTGTTTGCAGTTGTGTGTTCATGACCCAAGTAGGTGTTTATGGTTGTGAACCTGTTCACGGCCCATGTCTATCATATAAATAGATGTAAGGGTGAGGAGTGTGTGTGAGAGACTGTATGGACAAGAGAGAGAGAGAGAGAGAGAGAGAGAGAGCGAGAGAGAGATAAAGGAGCATCATTCCATTCATCAATACATTGAAGATTCATATTATTCGTCTTCTCCTTCTCCTCTATTTTGATCTGGCAACATCCGATTGATTGGGATTCCGCACCATCAGTCGGATCTGATTGATACTCAGGCCGATTTGGGACTTACAAGTGCTATCAAAGCTTGGATTGTATCAATCAATTTTCCCAGATCTGGAGCGTTTTTTAACTTATTTTTTAAGGATTTTTGCATTTTCAGATAGATCTTTGAAAAATAGGGGGTTTTGTTCTTTGATTTTTTTTTTCCTAAAAATGAGTTTTGAATCAAGTTTTGGAGCAAAAAGGGTAAAAAAAACGTCGTTTTTTTTCGCGATCTAAAGTAGTGTTAACGGCCCGAAGCAGCTTTCATGGCCCAAGAAGGGTTCATGGCCCAACTCGTTCGCGACCCTCAGAGTTCACGGTCCTCGCACATTCACGGCCTTCACACGTTGATGGTCTTCGCCTCGTTCTCGATCTTACCCTAGTTCTCGGCCAGCGTACACTTAAAAAAATGGAAACTATTTTGGGGGTTGCTAGGGATCGAACTTGGGTCCCCTGATTCATCATCCAGGCGCCTTTTGAACTGATCTAGCTTGCTAGACGGTATAAGCCTTCCAGATTTAATTCAAAAGGCGTCTTTATTTCGACCAATTTCGCATTTTATACACTTTTAGCCCAAAAATCAATTTCTTTTTATTTTTAAATTCTATTTTCTTCCAAAAAATTTACTTTTTTAATTTTTGACTTTTGACCTTAAATATTGACTTTGAATTTCAAGTTTGACATTTGACTTTAAACTTTGACTTTCTCGTTTAACTTTCAAATTTAGCTTTTCAGTTTGACTTTTAAGTTTGACTTTTTAATTTGACTTTTGAGTTTTTAGTCAAAGGGCATTTTTTTTTGGTAAACAATGAGTTCTTCAGACATCCTGATAAATAAAGTTTCATGTACTCCATCGTGTGAAGCTTCAATTATGTTTCTTCGTGAACAAATAGATTTAATAAAAGGGGAGAACGAGGACCTAAAATATGAGAGGTACCAACTTAGGAAAGGCCAGAAACCATTGAAAGAACAACTAGAGGCCAAGACCAACGAGGAAAACTACAAGAAGAATACAGTAAAACTATGTCAATTATAGATATCTTCAGAAAGGCCTTGCCATTGTGACTGCCAAACTTGATGCATTAAAGGCCAAATATAAAGATGTCGAATTCAACTTTAAGAAATTTAAAGTGTCAAGTGAGGTAGTTGTGTCCATGATTGTAATTTGTTTGAAATTTAAAGATAACCAAAATAAGGGTCTTGGGTATCATAGTGTGCCACCTCCTTTTAATGACAACTATAACCCACCCCTTGAGACCAAAAAGGTAGAGACACCTACTCAGTTTGGCCCACTCCCTGAACCAACTTCAGTTAAGACCGAATCAGCTTCAGTTAAGACTGAACCATCTGGGCCTACTGAGGTTATTAAAGTGAATGTTTTTATGCTTCTACTTCATGTGTAGGTAAAGTAGTAGAGGATGAGAACAAGGAGAACACTACTGAAAAAACAAACGACTCCTTGAGCTCTGAATCTGTTGCTTCTAATCAACCTGCTGTTGGTAAATACGGACCACCAAAACAAGCAAAATCGATGAATTAATTTATGTGTGCATGTGGAAACAACCGGAGACAAGGAAAGGACATGCCACCAGGGACAGGAAGAAACAATTCCTATGTAAAGAAAAAGACATGTTTTCACTGTGGAACATCTGGACACATTGCCCGAAATTGTGCAAATCACGAATATGTTCCCTACTACGCACAATGCTGGAAAAACGTACCAAGAGGGAGATTCTCCAAAGCAAATCATTCGAAGTCACAATCGTGTAACGGTGACTGGAATGCACAAAAGTCCAAGTATCAATATCCCAAAGTCAAGAAGGGAATGTCGGCTAAGAAGTCCAATCCAAGAGATGCTCCAGTGAAACCTAGACCAGTTAGGTCAAAGTCATCTCGGCGATTGGCTTCAAGTTCAAAATCAAGTGTCAAGACACCCATCTGCTCAAAAAATAAGTGGGTTAAACCCGACTATAGATGGGTTCCGAAGGTTCAATCTCCCAAATCTTCTAATGCATCTAATATTTCTTCATCTTCTGTTTGTGATAAACAGGATATGTCATAGGAGAGGGTATCTTGCAAAGATGACAAAGGTCAACCCAGTTTCAAAATGGAGTGGGTTCCAAAGAACAACTGATCCCGCTCTGTGCTGGAGCAGCTATGGAGGCATATCATCCGACTTCAGTTTATTGGTAGTGGCTATTCCAGTCACATGATAGGGGACATTTCTCAACTGTACAACATTCAGAACTTTGTTTGAGAGTATGTGTCCTTTGTGGGAGAAGGGAAGAAAGGAAAGGATCACACATGAGGTTTGTGCTTAATGATGTGAAGAATTTTCGGATCTATTATGAGATTATGCGTGTTGTTCTTAGAGCTTCTGGATGCAAACTCAATCGGTGAATTACGTTTGAGTTTTCTTCACGATACTCCTGAATTTTTCTTACATTGATTCGTTTTAGAGATAATATGTTATTTTCTTATAGTTTTTCATTAGTAGGTATTGTGTGGGAAGTGATATGAAGTCTAGTGCTAAAGGGCAATATGACATTCATGTAATGCACTAAAGCCAAATTGTCTAGACTCTATGTTCAATGTGCTGGTAGGCACAAAGGATTCAAAAGGACTAAACATTGATTGACCATGAAAGGACAAGACAATATGAACTTAGATAGTTTCATTTGGACTAACCATACGACGCTCTGGTAGATTGAGGAGTAAGATAAACATGGGAACCTACAAGATACACTAAAAGTTAGTTACCTAGAACCGTAGCTTAACATTTCCTTGATGTATGGACTCATGTCCTTAATTCTGGTATTGATAGGGCGACTGGGGGGTTCTGATAATGTAGGTCTATAGGAAATTATTTTCTTGCTTTCTATCTGTCAGTCATATGTTTCCTCATTTGCGTGATTGGAACATATCCGACTTGGAATGCAACATATGCAACTCTATCTCTACGCATATCCTTATCTATGAAATTTTTTGTATTTGTTAGCCTTATGTTGTGCCCTCTGTGTGATCTGAAGATCTAACCTGTGACACATCATATGCACCCTACTACCTCTCTAATCCTCTATTTATGCCAGTCATATGTTGTTCCTTCTACATGATTGGAAAACATCCGAGCTGGGATACAACATATGCACTTCTATATCTGACTTCTTTCTAAAGTAAGGAGTTCTTTGGAATTTCTTGATTACCGGGGTATGTCAGGAAGTGGGAAACATGTTCTAGTACATCTCAAATTGAACCATGTAATAGGTTGTCTGTAGATCCTGCTATTAAATTTAAGTGGACAACAATATCCTTGGTCATTGTCAGCTAAATGTCCATTTAAGAATATAGATCACACTGTCTTGTCACTTATAATTTTTCCAATCTGTCAACATCCTTTGTGTTTAAGTGGACCACAATACCAGTCATTAACTAGATCCAGACACACAGGCGTGTGCTGATAAACGATATTGGATTTCTTGACAACTTTGATCCTAAATACTTTTGTTTTTGTTAAATTTGTTCATAGTTTTCCTCTATGCACAAAATTAAGGGGGAGAATTATAAATTTTAAAAATGAAACAAAAATCTGAAAACCAAAAATCCAAAAATGGTGTTATTTATGTTTTATTTTTTCATAAAATATGAAAAAAAATCCAAAAATATGGTTTTTAGTTTTTTGTTTTTATCTCAAAATTTTCTTTGTTTTGAAAAGTCAATTCAGATGTAGATGAGACTTGTGGAGAATGTATCGAGATTTTCTGAGCCAAAGCTTCATCCGTGACCATTGAAGAATTCTCATTCGAAGGAACAAGAAATGAAGATTATTCTTTCAACATACAATTTTTTAAACCCTGAAGCAAGGTGAAGTTATACTTGAAGATTATGTGACAAATTGCATTGAAGCCTCCTCAATCAATTTGTTTCTATTTTTGAACCTACTGAGGTGATCTAGAAGATTAGCTTTCTCTATTACTCTCTCCTCAGATTCTCAAGCTGAAAGCGCTATCTTTCAAGAATCTCTACATCAAGCCTCCTCACTCAAGGTGCGTTCAATGTCAAATTCTGAAGAAAAGCCTAACTACTCAAGATGAAGTCATCCATTGAAGATTCATCAAGTTCATCTTGAAGCTGTGAAGAATCAAATACAAAAGTTGAAGCCAAGCTCCAAATGAAGATTGACAAGAAAAATCAGCTACATTTTTAGGGGGAGTTTGTTAGGCCAGTTAGAAAAGAAATCTATAAACCAAGAGGGAGATTGTTGGGTCTAATATATGGTTTATTCTTAAATGGACATTTAGCTGACAACGACCAAGGATATTAGAAAATAAAAACAAAACAAAAAATCAAAAAACTTCCAAATTTAGGTGGACAACAATATCCGTGGTTTATTCTCCTATGCACAAATTTAGGGGGAGAAATAAAAACAAAACAAAAATTAAAAAATTAAAAAAAAAATCAAAAAATCAAAAAAAAAAATAATATGTTAGTTATGGAATGTGCTTGAGGGAGATGTTCAGGGAAGTGATATGATCATGTGATAACAGGCAACCTGAGTCTATGTAATGTACCCAAAGTTGAAGGGTCTATGCTCTAGTTCGATGTGTCGGTAGGCACGAAAGATTCTAAATGGACATGACTAGGCAGAATTGAACTTAGGAAATCAAATGACTTGACAAATCTTGACCTAGATAGTTCCGTTTAGCCTGACAATACGACGCTCGGATAGGTTGAGCAGGGAGATATATATGGGAATCTACTCGTCACATTAAATGAAACCGTACTTGGAACCGTGGTTTAACTTTTCCTCGATGTGCGGATTCTGTCCTTAATTTCGGTATTGATGGGGCGACTGGTAAATTCCGATGAATTTGGTCTGTAGAAAATTATTTTCTTTCTTTCTTACTGTTAGTCATATGTTGCCTCCTCTACGTGATTGGAAGAGATCCGACCTGGACTGCAACATATGCAATCTATTTCTCTGCATATTATATCTATGAAATTCTTCTTATCTGTTAGCCATATGTTGTCTCCTTTGCGTGATTAATAATCCGACCTGGTACACAACATATGCAACCTTCTACTTCTCAATCCCTCTAAAAACTATAAGTGATAATAATCTAAATCTGTCTTCTCCCCTAATGATGGTCTGCTCATCCGATGTAAGGAGTACTCTGGAAGTCCTTGATTACCGGGGCATATCTGGAAGTGGGAAACATGTTCCATTACAATTCAAATTGAACACTCAAAGATTGTCTATAGATCTCGCTGCTCAATTTAGGTGGACAACAATATCACTGGTCGTCGTCAGCTGAATGGTCCTTAAGATATAGTATCTAGAAACTTAGAATCAGATATAATATCTAGGAACTTAGGATCACATTTTCTTGTCACTTATAGTATGTCCTAATTTTGTCTCAATTTTTCGTGTTTAAGTGGACAACAATACCGGCGATCGACCAGACAAAGACGTGAAGATAGAAGGTACCGACAAGCGGATAAAGGTTGTCTAAAAACTTTGATCCCAAATCATTCTTAAAGTTAGATATCATTTTACTTTTGTTAAATTTGTTCATAGTTTTTCTCTATGAACAAATTTTAGGGGGAGAATCAAAAATAATTCAAAAATCAGAAAATTAAAATCCAAAAATAGTGTTATTTCTTGTTCAAGAAAAAATCAGAAAATCCAAAAATATTTTTGTTTCTATTTTTATTTTTATTTTGTGTGTTAATTTTTCTTTTAGTTTTGCTTTGTCTTGAAAAGTGATTTCAGGTATAGATAAGACTCATGGAGTTTGTGTTGAAGATTTCTGAGCCAAGGCTTCATCCGTGAGCATCGAAGAATTTTCATTCGAAGAAGCGAGACATGAAGATTATTCTTTAAACATTCAATCTGTCAACCCCAGAAGCATGGTGAAGATGTACTTGAAGATTATGTCACAGATTGCATTGAAGCCTCCTTGATCAATCTGTTGCTATCTATGAACCTGCTGAAGTGATCTAGAAGATTTTTTCTCTCTGATAGTTCTCTCTGAAGATTCTCAAACTGAAAGTGCTATCTTTCAAGAATCCTTTTATCAAGCCTCCTCACCCAATGTGTGATCAGAATCAAATCTTGAAGAAAATGCCCAACCGCTCAAGATGAAGTCATTCATAGAAGATTCATATGTTCATCCTGAAGCTGTGAAGAATTTGAAGATTAATGCTGAAGCCAAGTTCCCAATGAAGATTAACAAGAAAAGCCAGCTATTTTTTAGGGGGAGCTTGTTGGGTCATTTAGAAAAGAAAGCTATAAACCAAGGGGGAGATTGTTGGGTCATAATTATTGGTTTATACTTTGCTTTTCTAGGAAAATATATTTTCTATAATATAATATGTAATATTGTGGCTGTGTACGGCTGCACATGTGTGTGCGGCCGCACATCCTGTGTACGGCCGCACACGCGTGTGCAGCTGTACACTCGTGTGCTGCTGGTGGCCCATGTCTCATATATATACGGTGAGGAGTGCATTTGAGTGTACGGTTGGAGAGGAGAGCATCTTGTAGAGAGAGAAAGTTAGAGAGAAGAAGTGTGTGTGTGTGTGTGTGTGTGAAAGCATCTATTGTAAGGAGCATAATTCATCATTCATTAATACATCATAGATTCATCTTAATTCTTCTTCTCCTTCTCTTCCATATTGATCTGACATCATCCAATTGATTGGGATTCCGCACCATCAATTGGATCTGATTGATACACAAGAAATTTTGGGGGACTTACAAACACAACTCATAAACTCAGGCATAACCTAATCAGGCTATCCTACTACTGTCTAAGCGGCACTATCATGCATATCAAAAGCACATATAAGAGGAGCATACGTCATCCTCCCTAGATCCCTAGTCCTAATCTAGCATGTTGTTCTATTAATTGATAATCAAAACATAGACTTGTATGGGTATTTTTGGGGACTTACTTGAGTTCGGTTGATTGCATGCACCACACCACTTTTCTCTATTCAAAGTTCTTTTCTTTCTGAATTCTTTTTGCTTTTTCTAAAACTGTTTTCTTTCTAAAAACTCTCTTTTTACAAAACTGTCTTTTCATTTTGAAAACCTCTATACCAATTCCTCAGTTTGAGTTCAGACACACCCGAGAGCATGTCCGAATCTCATAAACCAAGGCTCTGATACCAACTTGAAACGACCCAAAATTTAAGACCAAAAATTTCTTTTAATAAAACATTACTTTAAGCAAAGTCATCATTCCAAAACATAATCTGAGTATAAGTTTTCAAAACACATGTTCATTATCAGAGTAAACATTCCCAGGTTGTCTAATCTATGGTGTGTGCCATGCGATCACCCCGAGCTCTTCCCTCCGCTATCGGAAGTACCTGAAACCAAAACTGAAAACCGTAAGCATGAAGCTTAGTGAGTTCCCCACCCTACCACATACCATGCATAATCACATACTGCACATACTGGGCCACGCCCGCTATCTTGAGCCTCGCCCCTACCTCGGGCCTCGCCCGCTACCTTGGGCCTCGCCCGATACAACGGCCCCGCCGCTCCAGGCTCCGCCTGGCTTCGAGCCCTACTCGGATACAAATCTGTTTTTCTTAGGCCTCGCCTGTCATAGGGCCTCTCCCTCCAACAAATAATAACACATAAACATATCACAACACATAAGCTAAACTCATACGACTGATCCTGTCCGAAGGCCTCGCCTATCCTGGGCCTCGCCCTTGTCCTGCTACTAATGAGATATGGAACCCCATCCACACTCTGCTATTGGTGAGATACGGGACCTCGCCCACACTCACCTCCCTACCAGGCACATACATGTATCACACAGACAACAAGTATAGACTATCATATAAACAAATCCTTGGGCACCCGCCCGCTATTAAGGGACCTCGTCCTGAAAATCATACTAGCATACTGTGCCTAGGGCTAACCCCCGGGTCTTCTACTCATAACTACATGGTCCGACATTGTGGCCTTAGACCCATTCACACAAAGGGAAACTCACCTACACTGGCTGAACTTGCTGATGAACTCACTAGCTGCTTCCCGGCAACTCACTGAACTCCTGCTCCCCTTGCTCCCCGAACTACCAATATCAATGCAACACTGAGTCTAACTGACCCCCGAAAGACAACCAAGTCAACCCTGGTCCAAGTCAAAGTCCTGGTCAAGGTCAACCTTCCAGGTCAACCCTACTCGCCAAGTCACCCTACTGACTCGCTGAGTTTATAATTTCAGAATTTTTCCATTCGCGTCTCGACTCACCGAGTCAGTCCATGACTCGCCGAGTCTACCGATTTTTGAGTCCTGTCCTGTCCAACTCAACGAGTCTCCACCCGACCTACTGATTCGAGTCTTAACTCGAAGGGTTTGGGCTTTCACAACCTGACTCGCCGAGTCCAAGAACAGACTCGCCAAGTACAAGGCAATCTTCATCTGACTCGACGAGCTATTCATCCCACTCGTCGAGTTGCTCCTGCTCTTCATACTACTCGCCGAGTCTACTCAAAGGACTCGCCGAGTCCATTCAGATCTCCTTACATGTAGAGGAGTTTTGAGTCATGCATGGACTCCAAACTGTAGATCTACCCTTCCCAAGCCTATTCCTCACGTAAAGTTGCAAACTTTACGTGTAGAGAAGGAGATCTAGGCAAAATACACCATAACTAGGGTTTAATGACAACCATGCTTTACCAATATACCAAGAGCTGATACTTTATGGGATTCTAGACCAAAATAAGCATGGATCTGAGGTAGCAACCTCAGATCTGAACCCTAGCTTGAATGGTTACTATCATGCCAAGAATACCCAAAACACACACATAGATCTAGGTGCAAAAAGGGTCCAAGAACTAGTTTATTACCTCCAAATGCTCATAATGAACTCACAATCCCAGATCTATAGTCCTTTCTTGCTCCTTCAAGTTCCTTCTTCCTTCTCCAAGCTTCAATGCACCTTCCAAGGCAACAAATGGCTCAATCAATGGATGTGGCGGCTAGGGTTTGATGTTCTGGGTGAAAGAGGCAGTAAAGGAACCTTAGAGGAGAGAATGTGGTGTTTAAATAGGCTCCAAGTCCCGATTTTAGGGTTTTCCTCGCACAGACCAGACTCGTCGAGTCCCCTTCACCGACTCGCCGAGTTGGTCACTTACTCCTCGACCCAGATCCCGCTCGGACTCACCGAGTTCATCCTTGGACTCGTCGAGTCTCCCTTAAAATTAAGGTTTTCTCTCTTTTCTTGGCCTTCCAAACTTTGGGTGTTACACTTTGTTGGGTGTTTACGGTCTAAGGAGGTGGGTTTGCGGTCCAAGAATGTTCTTGGGCCGTAAACTCAAGTTTGATGCATTTGAGGATGTTTTGGTGCATCACATGAAGGTTTATGAGGTTCTACACTCCCATGGAAGCATTTTGAAGGTGTTTAAGGGCATTTTGACTCATTAACATGAGTTTATGGTCCATGAATGAGGGTTTACAGTCCAAGAACATGCCTGGGCCGTAAACTCATGTCCATACATCATATGTTATGATTTTGGGGTCCTAAGCTCATGCATGCAAGTTTCTAGGCTGAATCTAAGCCCTAGAAGTGTCTTGGAGGGGTTTTGAGGCTTCAAAACCCACATATGAGGTGTTCACGGCCTAAGGAGGTTCCTAGACCGTAAACACTTGTTTATGGTCTCATTCCTCATAAAAATTCCAAATTTGAAGGTCTAAGATGCTAATTCATGAGTTAGGGAAGTTACCTTAGTGATTTGGAGCTTGTTTTGGATGATTTTGGCAAAATTTTGGATTTTTAGAGAGAGAGAGTAGTGAGAGAAAGTTTTTAGAGAGAGAGAGAGAGAGAGAGTAAAAGCCTCAAAATGATGTCACTCAATCCCTTATATAGGGGGTGAGTTTGTAGCCCGGTGGAATTCTACCCGATACTGTCGTTAGACGTTGCTTTTGGTCGTACCCGATAAAGTTGCCGTAATTACGACTTAAATAAAACTAAATATTTTCTAAATGAAATAGAAAATATTTTAATGTTTTTAAAATGTATTCTAACATTATTAAAACATTAATAGAAGTCGTAATAATTTAATTAAAACAAAGTTAACGAAAAATTTTGGAACTTAACGGATTTGTTAATGAAAACGGGTTACAAATAATGGAACGAACTTCGGGTTGTCACATTATCCCCCCGTTAGAGGGAATTTCGTCCCAAAATTCAGAATTAAGATACAAATCATGTATTTGGAAAGAGATGCGGATACTTCTGTTTCATCGAGTGTTCACGCTCCCAAGTGAATTCTGGTCCCCGCTTAGCATTCCAGCGAACCTTCACTATCGGGATGCGACTTTGTTTCGTACGTTTGATCTCTCGATCCATGATTTCGATGGGTTCTTCCACAAAGTTTAAGTTCTCATTGATTTCGATCTCGTCAAGGGGAATCACGAGGGTTTCATCGGATAGACACTTTTTAAGATTTGAGACATGGAAGACGGGATGGATGTTACTGAGCTCGTGAGGTAATCGAAGTTTATAGGCTAACGGACCGATCCTGGCGAGGATCTTAAAGGGTCTAATGTACCTCGGGTTAAGTTTCCCATGCTTTCCAAAGCGTACCATGCCTTTCCAAGGCAAGACCTTCAACAGGACACAGTCTCCAACCTGGAACTCCAGAGGTTTCCGTCGTATGTCAGCGTAACTCTTTTGGCGAGCTCGTGAAGTTTTCAATATTTCTTGGATTTGGATGATCTTTTCGGTGGTTTCACGGATGATTTCAGGACCAGTGAGAGCACTGTCGGGGAATCGACTCTTGGCTAGCTGCATGTCCCCTACCTCAGCCCAGCACATAGGGGATCTGCACTTGCGACCGTAGAGGGCTTCAAACGGAGCAGCCTTGATGATGGTATGGTAACTGTTATTGTACGAGAACTCGATCAAAGGCAAGTGTATATCCCATGATTTCCCAAAATCGATGACACATGCCCTAGGCATGTCTTCCAGGGTTTGGATAGTTCTCTCACTCTGTCCGTCGGTCTGAGGGTGATAAGCCGTGCTCGTGTCTAGTTTAGTTCCAAGAGCCTTCTGGAGTGACTGCCAAAAATTGGAGGTAAACCTGCTATCATGATCGGAGATAATGGATGCAGGTACACCGTGTAGTCGAACTACCTCTTGGATGTAGATTCGCGTGAGTCTTTCCATTTTGAATGATTCTTTGATCGGAATGAAGTGAGCGGATTTGGTCAAACAATGGATAATTACCCAAATGGTATCGTACCCACTTAGACACTTGGGTAACTTGGTGATGAAATCCATGGTAATCATCTCCCATTTCCACTCGGGTATCTCGGGTTGCTGGAGCAGACCCAAGGGTTTCTGGTACTCGACTTTCACTTTGGCGCAAGTCAGACACTTACCCACAAACGTAGCGATCTCGGCTTTCATGTTTGGCCACCAGTAATGTTTCTTGAGATCTAGATACATCTTGTCCGAACCTGGGTGAAAAGAGTATCTGGTCTTGTGTGCCTCTTCCATGACAATCTCTCTGAATCCTCCGGACTTTGGAATCCAGATTCGGTCCATGAAACAGTAGACTCCGTCACCTTTGATCTCAAGTTTCTTATCCTTTCCCCTCAAGGCTTCGCTTGATTTGTTCTCAGGTTTATGGGCTTCTATCTGAGCATCTCGGATTTGCATGGATAAATGGGAATGGATAGTTATAGTCAGTGTCTTCACTTTACGGCTTAAGCTTTCCTTTCGGCTAAGGGAATCCGTTACCACATTGGCCTTGCCGGGATGGTAGCGAATTTCACACTCATAATTGCTGAGTAACTCTACCCATCGCCGTTGCCTCATGTTTAGGTCCTTCTGATTGAGGATGTGCTGCAGACTCTTATGGTTAGTGAAGATCGTACACTTGGTTCCGTAGAGATAATGTCTCCAAATCTTCAGTGCAAAGACTATGGCTCCTAACTCCATGTAATGTGTGGTATAGTTGACCTCGTGTGCTTTTAGCTTTCTTGAGGCATAAGCAATCACTTTTCCTCTTTGCATAAGCACACAGCCTAAACCCTGGTTAGACACATCACAATAGACAACGAATTCTTCTGTCCCTTCGGGTAGGGACAGAATAGGTGCGCTACACAAGGCTTGCTTTAACATCTGGAACGCTGATTCTTGCTTTTCACTCCAACAAAAGGGTACACCTTTCTGCGTTAGAGTGGTTAGGGGTTTGGAATTTTTGGAAAAATTGTAGATAAATCTACGATAATAGTCGGCGAGACCCAAGAATTGATGGATTTCTGTGGGTGTCTTCGGTGCCGACCAATTCTATATCGCTTTAATCTTGGAAGGATCCACATGAATACCCTCCTCGCTTACCACATGACCGAGGAAAGTTACCTTTCGAATCCAGAATTCACACTTGGAAAATTTCGCGTACAGCTTGTCGGATCTAAGGGTTTCCAACACTAATCTCAAGTGTTGCTTGTGGTCTTCTTCGCTTCTGGAGTAGACAAGTATGTTGTCTATGAACATGATGACGAGCTTGTCTAAGAAGGGACGACACACCCAGTTCATCAGGTCCATGAACACAGCCGGTGCATTGGTTAGACTGAAGGGCATCACTACAAACTCGTAGTGTCCATACCGAGTCCGGAAAGCTGTTTTGGAAACATCACTCTCCTGAACTCGTAACTGATGGTACCCTGACTGAAGGTCTATATTTGAGAAGTAGCTGGCTCCCTGGACTTGATCAAAGAGATCATCTATTCGCAGAAGGGGATATCGGTTCTTGACGGTCAACTTATTCAGCTCATGGTAGTTGATATACATTCGGAAAGATCCATCTTTCTTCTTTACAAACAATACCGGAGCTCCCCAGGGTGAGGAACTCGGTCTAATGAATCCTTTACTAAGCAACTCGTTGAGTTGGCTGGATAACTCCTGCATTTCTGCTGGAGCTAAGCGATACGGAGACTTCGCTACGGGGGTAGCTCCAGGAATTAGGTCAATGCAGAACTTGACCTGACACTCAGGAGGAATTCCTGGAAGCTCTTTGGGAAATACATCAGGAAAGTTACAGACTTCGGGGATGCTCGCGAGGTCTTTAATTTCATTTTTCTCGTTGATTACATGGGCTAGGAATGCTTGGCATTCCTTTCGCAACAGTTTCTGAGCTTTGATGCAGGAAATGATGCGAAGGTTGGAGCTGAGTTTATCGCCATAGATTATGAGAGTCTGACCTGTAGGAAGATTGAGACGGATGGCTTTTTTGTAGCAAATGATATCAGCATGATTGGTACTCAACCAATCCATGCTAATGATAACATCAAAGCTCTTAATGGAGATAAGATCGATGGGAAATGAATGATCGTTCAGGGTAAGGGTACAACCTAGGAATACATCACTAGCCCTTTCTTTCTCACCGTTAGCCATCTCGACGATAAACGTTTCGGTTAATGGTTGGGGATTAGGTTTTAGATTATGTTTGAGCGAATGACTAACAAAGCTTCTCTTAGCACCCGAATCGAAAAGAATACTAGCATAAGAGTTGCCGAGAAGGAACGTACCCGAAACAACGGTGGGATCGGTGACTGCCTCCTTCCGTCCCATGGCTAGGACTCTCCCAGTATTATCAGCTGTCGCCTTCTTGGGGCAGTTCCTCTTGTAATGCCTAACTTCTCCACAGTTATAGTAGGCTTGACCAACACCTGCTCTAGAGGATTGATTTGTAGATTGGGCTGGTGCCTTGCAGAATCGGACCGTATGCCCCGTTTTACCACAGTTGGTGCACGACAGTTCACGGCAGGGGCTAGGGTTATGGTGGTACTTGCATTTTTCACACAGGGGAAGGTTACCAGCATACCTACTGGTAGGGGTTTGGGCTGTAGATCCCATAACAGAAGCAACAACAACGGGGGTAGTAACAGCATGGACGGCTACTGTCTGTTGTTTCTTTGAAGATCCTTGGGAAGGTTGGCCTTTCTTCTTCTTCTAGAACTTTCTCTTTTCACCACTAGTCTTGGTCGGTTTGGGAGTGGCAGTTGTTTCTTCAACTTCATCACTATGGTCAATCAGGATCTGAGCTAAACTTTTGGCACTATCATAAGTATCCGGTCGTGCAGATAAGACGTGTCCCTTGGTTGGCTGGGTCAGCCCCCAAATAAATCTTTCTATTTTCTTACTCTCCGGGGTAACCATTCTCGGACAGAGCACTGCCAGGTCGTCAAACCTTGAGGTGTACGCTGCAAGATCGGAACCCTTCATCTTTAGGTTCCAGAGCTCGTGCTCTAACTTCTGAATTTCCCCCCGAGGGCAGTATTCAGCCAGAAGGAGTTCTTTCATGGCTTCCCAACCCATAGCATTGGCTACAGGTAGGGTCAGGGATTTGACTCGGCCATTCCACCAAGTCAGGGCTTTGTCACTGAAAGTACAGGCTGCGAACTTTACTTTATCGGACTCCGAAGAAGCACAGATTTCAAACATGGATTCGATTTTCTCGAACCATCGAGTGAAGGAAATGATACCTCCAGTTCCATTAAAAGAAGTGGGTTTTGCGCTCATGAAATCTTTATAAGAACCCCCTTTTCGGTGTCCTTGACTATCTCCTAGGTTTTGGGGCTGGGAACCACTTCCTGAACTACCAGGGTTCATTTGTGACACAGCGGCTGTCACTGCGACAGTAATGGCTGTTTGAAGCGTTACGAGATCAATTTGAGGAGAAGGTGGTGGCGGAGGGTTGCTGGGTCTCTTTCTTGGAGGCATTTTGATCTAATAAGACCAGGAAAGAGATGATGACAAGTCCTCCAAATTGAATCGAGAGATATGACAGATATATATTCCGAATAAGCGATAAAGCAGGAAAGAGTTATCAAAGCAGATAATTTATCGCTAAAGGAATGATCAAGGAATAATGTTTGAATGAGGTTTTCTACAAAGGATTGTCTCGAGAAATACTCCCATAGTATTTCATGATTCGCTATGACCACAGTTCGATGTTTGGGATATTAGGGTAAGTTTTAGGCATGCCGCACACCACAGTCATTCCCAAGCACATGTTGGTCGTGTCTCGAATGAATATAGTTGGTCAGGCTATATTGATCCTAGACACGACTACATAACTGCCCAGGTTTAACTGCAACATACAACACCCATTTACTTATGTTTGTTCTACTTGTAGTTACGGATCTCGACGGTTAGGTATACTTGTATATTTTGAAAATACTTATACTTTGAAGTATACTTTTAGTTCAGAGCACTTATGCCCCTTAGTGTTTATAGTTTTATACCATGTAAGGTTTGGTATACTTCATTCACTATTGTCACACCCCCAAACCAAGGATGGCGGAAACATCCGGGGGTGGAGGACTTCATGTAGAGTATCACAATAATGAGTATAATAGTGCTCATAGTAAATACAACCAACACAAATATAATTGAAAACATTACATCAAAGCACATGTTTACATGATTCACATCAATTACATTATAATACAAAATGAACTGTTTGACGATTTATCGTCCCATCCTCAAAACGTTGTTGATTTCTTGTTTTCACTGAATTCCTGAGAATACAAGTAGTTTTGAAAAGTGTCAACACAAAGGTTGGTGAGTTCATAAGAGATTTCATTGGAAAAGTAAATCGTTTTCCTTGTAAAAGCGTTAGAATATGTATCCAGAAAATCCGATATTTTCTTTAAAATCTGCGTAATGTAGTCTTATGACTGAAGACCAAAATGTATAAGTAACCTTTCTTATTAATAGAAAATGTTATGTACTTAAATGGACATGGACGCGTTTGAATTAAATGAAATTTCTGTATGTTCTCATGTTCGTTAATACTTTATATATATGTAGTCCTAAATTAGAGGACCGAGAAATAACAAGTATTGACCATACTTAAAAGTATAAATGTGGTTTCAAATGATGTGTAGTCGTAACTACCAAAACCAAAAGTGTACAGTAATATCTGTACTCATAGAGATAAAAAGTGATTTTAAATCGACATAAAACTCATTTAGGTTTTAAAAATAAAATCCCGTAAACTTATGGATTGTTATATCCCTATGTGAGTCGCTATAATCATACTATGACTATGTGAACCTGCCACGACGTTCTCAGGCGTCGCGAAAAATAAAATGACATTTGTCACCCGTAGACCTACAGGTCCAACTGTAGCTAGCAGCAAGGTGTGGGGTGTCAAACCCAATATAGATCTATATACAAGTATCACGTTCTCCCTCGAGGAGATTCTGATTATAACTACCAGGAATTATATCCCGCACTCAGACGTACGGGGAGAGAGAGAGAGAGAGAGAGTCTCACAATATAGGTTAACAAGTTTACGTGAAATGTGTGTGAATATAAATCTTTCTTGTATGAATGTACCCTTTTTGTACGAGTGTGTGTTGAGTGATGTATCATAAACTATACCTATTATAGTTTATCTAAAATGTATGTAATATGTATGAACTCTTTTATGGAAATGTATTAGTGTTATGAATTTATCAAACTATACTTTTTATAGTTTAATATACGTGTTCTAAAATGAATGAATAATATTTATTATGAATGACTTAGTTTCAGTTCATGATGATAAACTAACAAGGAAACACAATCAACAATTAGAACTTATGATTATACACTTTGCTCAACATAATACAAAGTGTTATGATATTTACATGCTGTTGGCTAACTTTTAGCCATTCTGCCCTGTTTTGGAAAAATCATAGAAAAATCATACGAAGTCGAAAACTAGATCCGTAAATTCTGAGAGTTCAAAAAATGTGTCTAGTTTATTCATAATTTTTATCACGATTTTAATGACCTCCAACTTGGGTGAAAAAGTCCATAATCACAGACTGGTCCGGATTGTTGTTTGTAATGATAGGCAGTTTTGTAAAAATCACCATAAATTGTAGAAAAATCGTATGGAGATGTGCAAGTAGTCATTTTAAAGCTAAAAACTTGAACTATTTGCAAATTGTACAGTTTTGAAAACAAAAATGTTTAAGATGCCCAAAACAGTCCGTGAATGGAGTTGAACTTTTCTGATGAAGGCTGTTAGAAAATTTTAGTTATGTTCTTAGTGTTTTAACTTGTATTCCCCCCCCCCCCCCCCTGAAAACTTGAGAAAACATGAAAATGTAGGGGTATGAACTCACCTTGAGTGATTTCAGTAGATAAGTGTTGAAGAAGAAAAGTGTTCAAGCCAAGAACACTTGAAGAATCACTTGAAGATTCGAAGCTCTAACACAAATATGATGGAGTTTGTGTAAGATATCCATGATTTGAGTGGAAATAAGTGAGATAATCATAAGGAGAATGGATTATTCTTACCAAATGTGGAAGAACACTTGATAATCAGCCTTGAATCTCGAGTTTGGTGGAGAAAAAAGTTTGAGAGAAAAGTGGTGTTTGATACTTAGTGAAATGAGAGAAAATAAGAGAAATGAGGAGAAAGGATGTTTGTTCTAGATCTAAAAATGTGGGAATGGGTGGAAAATGAGTGCAAGGGATATTGAAGTGACCTAGGTAAGGTGGGGAGGTGTGGTTAGTCAAAGAGTGGGTGTGAGGTGGTTGCTTGTGACATTGGATAAGACAAAGTCAACACTCCACCTTTAATAATTCACCATTTGATTTTTATTATTTAAATAATGATTTTCATCAAAATATGTTTAAATTATGAATATTTAGAGTTTATTATGTTAAAATATAATTTCTGGAGAAAATCCCGCTTTAAAATCACGAAAAACGGGCTTAAAATGTTAAAAATATCAAAGATGGGCTAAAAGTGACAAATTTCCGAAATCTGGCCGAGGTTCGGCCTTCTGATGCTGAAACCGAGAGGAGGGAGGGTAGAAACCGAGAGGGAAGAAGTGGGAGAGTAGGAACCGAGAGGGGAGAAAGGAGAGAGAGGGAACCGAGAGAGGAGAAGAGAGACCGAGAGAAGAGAAGAGACAGAGAGGAGAGAAGAGTGAGCAGAGACCGAGAGGGGAAGAGAGGCGGAATAGAGACAGAGCGGCGGGGTAGAGACAGAGAGGCGGAGAGGAAGCGACCGAACGTGCGAGAAGCGACAGAAGGTACGAGAAGCGAACAGAGGAGGCGACAGAGACTGAGGCTCGGTCTCAGCTACAGTGATTCAGTCCTCCGGTTTCGGCCAACAGAGGCTCTGTTCGGTCCTGGGGCCTTTTTGGTTCCTAGTCTCGGCCTTAAGGAGCTTCGGCTCCTTAAGAAGGGTTTCGGTTCCTAAGGTCCCGTTTTCTCGTTTTTACCCCGTTTTAAGCTGTTTTTGACCCGGTTAAGGGCCGGAATGACCCGAATGATTCTAAAAAGTTACGGGAACTATTTGAGGGAGATTTGGGAGAGATTTCTCATACTTGGAGAGATTTGGGAGAGATTTGACATTCTTGGAGAGATTTCTCATACAAAGAGATATTTGAGAGAGGTTTCACATACTTGGAGAGATTTGGGAGAGATTTGACATTCTTGGAGAGATTTCTCATACAAAGAGATATTTGAGAGAGATTTGGGAGAGATTTCTCATACTTGGAGAGATTTGGGAGAGATTTGACATTCTTGGAGAGATTTCTCATACAAAGAGAGATTTGGGAGAGATTTGACATTCTTGGAGAGATTTCTCATACAAAGAGATATTTGAGAGAGGTTTCACATACTTAGAGGAATTTGGGAGAGATTTGACATTCTTGGAGAGATTTCTAATACAGAGAGATATTTGAGAGAGATTTCACATACTTGGAGAGATTTGACATAGAGAGAGATAGAGTGAAAACGATTGAGAGAGGTTCCATGTGTGACAATTGTGAGTGTCCGGCATCGCAATGCATGGTTCGTAAACCCTGTTAAGCCTTGTTTAAGGATCTTACACACTCCCGATGAGTATGCAACATTGTTTTATCGGTTTGGCTCGCCACGTACCACAGTTTTAGGTTAAGGAGATCTAGGTGTTCGCACTTTTTGCTTTATGATTTCTCATTAGAATAGACAGTTATGTAGAAGTTTCATACTGTAAATTCTAGTACCCAAGGGCAAATTGAGTCAAACGGTTTGACTTGTTGACTTTAGTTGACTTTGACTTGACCGAAATTTGACAGTTGTCACAACTATAAACAAGGGCTCTGATACCAATCTGTCACACCCCGAAAACCAAGGCGGAATCATTTTCGGGGCGGACTCCACGTTGAGTATCAATTCCAATGCACATAGTAAGTAAAGTAAACAACCATTACATTACATATAGAAATTTACATTTGTTCCAAAAGTAAAGTTGTACAGTGTAATACATATGTAGATATGAACAAAAGTAAGACGAGTCTTCTACGCACTTCGTCTTCGCCAACCGGATCATCGGGTACCTGTCTAATGCGGACTTGAGAATACAAGCAGTTTGAAAATGAGCATAAAGCTAGTGAGTTCATAAGCGGTTTTGTTTTGTGAAAATGTATGAGTTTCCTTTTGTTTTCTAAAAATGTCACGACACAAGAAAATCCCATATTTTCTTAAAAGTAATGTTTGGTTAACTGCTAGGTTACACTATTCTGGTTATGTTCAACTGTGATCCCAGGAAAATCCCATATTTTCCTAATGTGAAAGATGTATACTGAAAACCTGGTTATCCCTGTAATGTGTATGTTAGTCCACTAACCCAAAATGTAATGAAAAGAAGTACTCTGAAATGTATTAGTTTTAACACATTTATAAAACTAACATATACCAAGTAAACTAGTTACTTAACCCATTATTACTATTATGTAAATTTCTGTTATCCAAATTGCGAGTTCCATAACCATACAATACACTAATTAGGGCAATAAATAGTCCATCACCCTATATGACTTTCGTCACCCTTGAACCTTTCGGTTCGGCTGTAACTAGCAGCCAGTTGCGGGGTAGTCAGCCCCGTATAGATCTATACACTCAAGTCACACTCCCTATCTAAGAGATTCTGGTTACGGGGGCGGTCCTCCACTCACGTATCTCTGTGGAGTGTTCACCGAGGACGTGTCTCCAATTATAGGATTAACAAATTTACTAGTAATAATACTGAAAGATCAATTGACTATCATCCACTTGCATATCTCTGTGAAGTGTTGCCGAGGACAAAACCATGTTCAAATGTTTAAGTACTATGCTTTTAACTGATATAATGTAGGAAAACATTTGTGAAAATATAAATACAACAATTTATAAGGTATTTCATAAATAACATGATACTGTGTTCTTGTAGGTTCAAACGGTTGTTTGTTACGAGTGTCAGTGTTAAAAGCATGTATAGTATGAAACACAATGTATATAAAACAAGTTTTCAGTACAAGTATCACTTGTACTTTTCTTGTATTCCCCCCCTGAAAAACAGTGGAAACAGTGAAAACATTGGAAATGGGTAGGGGTATGAACACACTAGACGAGAGAACGTATCGGTTTGGATGCTATGTGACGGTTCGGGGCTTGATAACGCGCGAGGTTCCTATGTAATATGAAATGATATGCAATTGTATCTAATTAGACTTTGAACCACTAATTAGACATGAATATGCACTCCAAGACGTGAAAACACTTCAATTCAAGTGTTAGGAGTGATCCGGGTAGCATCTAAGGGTGTGTAGGGCCTAAATATGGAGTTTACTCTTCAAGAGTAAACTCCTTAAGGAGTTTACGGCCCATTGACCATATCACCATGAGTTTACAGCCGTAAACCCATGGGTGGTGGATTCTTGGATGCCAAATGGTCATACAATGCACACGGGAAGGTTCTAGGGTCGATTCCATGGCTTAAGAAGTGATCGAGACTTGAAATGGCCTTGGAAATGAGTTTAAGGTCTAAGGAGATGTTCTTGGGGAGTTTACTACCTTAAATTCATGAGTTTACAACCGTAAACTCATGTTTGTCCATGAATTAAGGGTTTTGATGGTTGTAATTCAATCACATGTGATTCTAGGTCCAAAACCAAGCTTTTCAAGGGATTAAAGGCACCTTAACACCCTTTGTTGGGTGTTTACAGTCTAAGGAGGTGGGTTTACGGTCCAAGAATGTTCTTTGGCTATAAACTCAAGTTTGATGCATTTGAGGATGTTTTGGTGCATCACATGAAGGTTTATGAGGTTCTACACTCCCATGGAAGCATTTTGAAGGTGTTTAAGGGCATTTTGACTCATTAACATGAGTTTATGGTCCATGAATGAGGGTTTACTGTCCAAGAATATGCTTGGGCCGTAAAATCATGTCCATACATCATATGTTATGATTTTGGGGTCCTAAGCTCATGCATGCAAGTTTCTAGGCCGAATCTAAGCCCTAGAAGTGTCTTGGAGGGGTTTTGAGGCTTCAAAACCCACATATGAGGTGTTCACGGCCTAAGGAGGTTCCTAGACCGTAAACACTTGTTTATGGTCTCATTCCTCATAAAAATTCCGAATTTGAAGGTCTAAGATGCTACTTCATGAGTTAGGGAAGTTACCTTAGTGATTTGGAGCTTGTTTTGGAGGATTTTGGCAAATTTTTGGATTTTTAGAAAGACAGTAGTGAGAGAAAGTTTTTAGAGAGAGAGTAAAAGCCTCAAAATGATGTCACTCGATCCCTTATATAGGGGTTGAGTTTGTGGCCCGGTGAAATTCTACCTGATACTACCGTTAGACGGTGCTTTTAGTCGTACCCGATAAAGTTGCCATAATTACGACTTAAATAAAACTAAATATTTTCTAAATGAAATAGAAAATATTTTAATGTTTTTAAAATGTATTCTAACATTATTAAAACATTAATAGAAGTCGCAATAATTTAATTAAAACAAAGTTAACGGCAAATTTTGGAACTTAACGGCTTTGTTAATGAAAACGGGTTACAAATAATGGAACGAACTTCGGGTTGTCACATATATATATATATATATATATATATATATATATATATATATATATATATGTGTGTGTGTGTGTGTGTGTGTGTGTGTGTGTGTGAGTGAGGATATACTATATGAGGAGTTAAGGGCGACCAAGATTTGTTCTGAAGGTCAATAGACTCGTGCTAAAGGCCGAAGTGCGGACCAGCTATATGCTGATGGCAAGGGGTAGACCAGCTTTATGCTGAAGACCATTGCATGTTTTATTAGTTGATCAGCAAAGAGGTTATGAGCTGTTATGTGTATGCATTGTATATGTATTGTGAGATATGATATTTTGGGGAACTCATTAATCTTAGCGCTTACCCAATTGATATTGAATGTTTTCAGGCACTCTATCAGATAATAAGAATGGCGAAACTCGACTGTACACATGCATTCACAACATATTTCCGCATATACTTTGAAATAAGATAAATGACTTTTGAATGTAAAACATTGGTATTTGACACAAATAAATGAAATGTTGTTTTGGGTTGAAAATTAGGACGTTCCAGCTAACATACAATCCAAGGTCAAGGAGTGGCATGATGGTATGTTTCATTAATCAGATCAAGATTCATATATGTTCATCGAGGATTTGATAGATGATTCAGACAACGATTCAGAGCGATTGAGTTTATAATAATATTTTATTATTTTTATTATGCATCTTTAAATTATATTTTCTTAGTTTTATTATGTAGTTTTTATATTGAGCTAATAAAATATTTTTAGTTTTATTAGTTTTGTGTTTATTAATTATTTTTAATTAATTATATTTATTTTTGAGGTTATAGTTATTAAAATTAAATAAATTTATTGTGAAAAAATGAAAGAAAATGAAATAAGATCATTTATTGGGTTTTGAAGAATGAAATGAAAATTATGGAAAAGATGGTAATGATGTGAAGCATAAAAAATAAAAGGTTAAAGATTGATATACATTCGGTCCCTACTAAAAAAATATGTTTTATATAAATATGTAATTGTCAATTGATAAAAATAGGAATTTAAATGTTAAAAATATTAAAAACAAACAATTTGATCAATTTTAATAGGTTTAAGATTATATAAAAAAATAAATATGTTATTTAAAAAATAGATTAGGTAATTATCACCATTTTTAAGATTATTAGATTGTAACTTAGTTTAAAAGTTATTATAAAAATTGATAAAAGTTTTATATATCATGATTTTGAAAGTATTTGTTATTGTTTTTTGGTCCGAGCAATTAACATATAATTATGTGTGAATATTATATTATTAGATATCTGATCTTGGAATGAAATTGATAATTACGTATGAATATTATATTTTTAGATATAAGATTTTGGAATGAAATTTTATATCTATCCCACAACGTGGGATCTTATCAATTCAACTTACCTTTATCACAAAGGACCTCCTTTTGCTATACACCAACAAACTAATTTAGCAACATCATTCTTGTGAGTTTATACATGTGGTACAAATATTGATGCAGACACTACAATCATCGAAAGAGCATTTTGTAGTGCTTCTCTCTGTTGGAAATAGTTTCCATAAGCTTTAGTCAACGATATACAAGATTTCATATTTTCATTGCTTCTCTATGTACCACTTCGTATAACATGGTGAACAGGTACTTGTCATCGACTCTTAGACCCATTTGCATTTTGGCAATTCTCCGTTACTCTAGCTAGGATTCATTTTCAAACATTAATCACTACCATTAGATAAAAGATATGCTGCCACTTTAAACAACTATTATTGAATCTACGACTGCCATTAAATCCTAGATCCATTGTTACCATAAAGAGGCATATTACATGTATACACATATATTACTCGATGGAATACCTATGTGAAGTCTCATATTGTTTTTTTTTAAAGAGTCTTTATGAATATTAGACGACTCCAACATACATAAACACTTATACGACTATATCGCGTCGCATTGGATACATTAACAGCCCGTCATAAACGGAGGCTCGATGAAGATGGACAAAAGATTTGTCCAAGGGTGCAGAATCCGGCTCTCTAACATATATGTTGGAGTCATCATCTCCGACTCTCTCCATATATAAGAGGTTTTTTTTGGAACATAATTGTGGAGTACTACATATATATCTTACATGGTATCAGAGCATTTCCGGCACATTCTTGTATATCCTCATCAAGCATCCGTCTTTAAGGAGTTTTAGATTATCGCATATCGATACAACATTTTCCTAAGGGTCTATATATGTCGGAGTCACCATCTCTCAGTAAGTATTCTTTTGGAGAGATAATCTTAAACTCCACATGTCATACACTCACATCTTAATGATATTAACGTTCGTAAAAAAATCAGATAGTTGTAGATTTGTCTACTTTAGTAACCGAAATTTCAGATAGTTAGTAATGAAAAATTAACCCGTTAATAACATGTCTTTTGGAATATTGTATGAATGACATATGATTGTGCACCGAGGCCTAAGAATGAACTAGGGAGAACTTATGTGGGTAGGTACATGTATGTGCATTATAATGTTGTGGATGTACAAGAATTGCTAGTAAAGTTGACTACAATGTCCACCAAGTCGTTTGTATTTGCATAGGTGAATTGATTAACCCACTAAACGCTAACCGGTTCAACTCTCCTTGCCTATATATATATACCTTTGATTAATGGCATATCTTACTTGCAAGAAATATACACCACCTTCACACCTATCCCCATCAATCTCCTCATTTTGCCTTCTATTTATATATACATAAATATGATTATTGGCATGACTGGTTTCAAGACCATAAACATGAAATTTTTTGCACTTCTAATACTACTACTAACATTATTCCTGTTCACTTCAAGTGAAGGAAGAGCAGTAAGCTTGAAGAGCAACAAAGGTGCAACAAGTACAGTGACAACCATTTCTACAAACAATCATGACCATGGACAAGATTCTGGTTTTGTAGTCATAAACGAGGGAGATTTCCGTCCTACAACTCCAGGACATAGCCCCGGAGCTGGCCACTCAGTTGGCCCTACCGCAACCTTTGATCCTCAGCCTTGAAAAATACATGTCTTAATGTTCCTTCTATTATTGTTGTTGCTTCATTTCATATATTGTTTGCATGCATGCAAATCTTTGTTTGTAGGTGGTTATGGTTAATTAGGCGATAAAAGGGACAAGAGGTACCAAGGACAAGCCACAAAATGACATTCTAAGGATCAAGTGGGGTGCATATAGCTCTGTCTTCTCGATTGTTCTTTTTACTTTGTTTTTATCCAATTATTGATATTAGAATGTCTAATTAACTAAAATAGGTGACTTGTATATCCCTTTATATTGTTTGTATTATAGTCTCATGTTGCTACTTTATTTGTACTTTAGCATTATAGGATTATAAAGAAAAGTAATTGTGGTTTCAGTTTTACACTATTTCGTCCAAGAAATTCTATATTTCCTTATGTATATGATCATGCATGTGTTTAACTAGCAAATATTAAGATTATGTGGAGTGCGACAGGAAAGGAGATTAGCAATTTTATGGAACAACTTGAAATTGATGATAGCCGCGATTCATAGGCTGGTTTGACATGTAAGATTATATTTAACAGAATCCAAACCAACTCAACATCTCTTTTAAAAAAAATTAATTTATGTTTCTTTTACATTCACAAATGACAACCCAACTTAATTAAAATTTTCTCTGTTACTAGCAACCAATCCAACGAACCTATTATTAGAAAAAATAAAGTAATCAAAATATTAAAATATTGCTTTTTTTACTTATAAGGCACATCAATAATATTTTTTATTAATAGTAAATTATAATTAATAACTATATAAAATTGATTAGAAATAAGAAAAAACATGGTACGAATCAAAGGAGCCATGTGGAACACAACCTAAAGCAAGGTGCGTTCTCCAAAACGAAATGGTCCCATTGTACTTGCAAGACTTTTTTCTAACCTTGGAATATTAGTGATGTCAAACGAAATGGTCCATTAAGACTTTTTCTAATCTTGGAACTACGGACGTGAAGAGGGTCAAAATAAACTATTTTATTTTTAAACAACAAACTATACTACTCCTAACTTAATTCTAACCCTAACCGGAAGTTATAAAGGGTATGTCCATGTGTGACATGATGAAATAGATAGAACCTATGCAGTCGAAGTTTATTCGTTCCTTCTACCTTAATAGGAGAAGTGATATTTATGGGCCCCTCGATGATTTAGTGCAGACATCTAAAGTGTTTGGTCGAGTCCTGACTGGAATTAATGTGTTCAATTTAATAGTGAGATGCAGTCGTCACAAATCTATATCGGGAAACATAATCTTGAATTCTTGAGATTGACCATTATCCATGTCTCGAATTCATACATATATCATAGAACGAAGGGATAGTTGATCATTTATCTAAGGGCTAAATCTTGATTAGATCAAGAGTTCGGTAGTTGCATTGGATGACTAATTCTCTTTTAATTATTGGACAAATATTAATCCTCGTATAGTTGATAACTTGTCCAAGTGGGAGATTGTTGGAATAGTATCCAAGGTCATTAATTATTGGTAATATTTCTTATAATAGTAGGGTCTTTTTGGGTTTTCCTCAAAACGCAAATTAAGTAGAATAAATAAAGGAGAAATTAGTTTATTAATTATTATGGTTAATAATTAATTAGAAACTAATTGGAAATATATTTTGGAAATATATTTTAGGAATTAATTAACAGTTTAATTAATTAAAGGGATGATTGTTCATTTATCGATAGTTAGTTAATCAGGAATGTTCCAGAACCCTTATGGAATTAGGGTTGGATGAAATCACTCCTTCCACATGGGAAATGAGTGAAATTTCGTGGTTAGGCCTCCATCCACATGGGAAGGAGTACTAAACCCTAGGAGGCATCCAATGCTATAAATAGGGCCTTAGGGATTTCATTCCTCCTTGCACATTGACTTGAAGTATTCACCAACCCTTCTTCCTCCCCCTCTTAGGGATGATTTCTAACCACTTTGGGTTTGTGAAATTGACCATTCTCCTAATTATTTTAATTCTACTCTTTGCTATCATTGGGTGTGATACCATTAGAGGGATTCTGGTTTGGATCCTTTCATCCAAGCAACTTCATGGATGTTCAAGATCTCAAGCATGGAGATCAAGGGCCACATAAGAGGTATGTTTTCTTACCTATGTTTTAGTTTTATATGGTTGATGTAATTAGCATGAAGCCATAGCTCCATAGGATGCATGTACACTTAAGTATATCGTTGTTTTGATTTTTCCGCTGCCTAATTTTTGAGTGTATTTGATGCGTAGAAAATCCAACAAGAATGTCCTTGTGGGCCGTTTTTGGGCTTTGGATCATTTTGGGTTTGGGTCATGATTTGTTGGGCCAAGTATGGGAAGGGTAAAATAATCTTTTACTCCTTAGCATTATAGAAAATGATTGGACCCTAGATTATGGGTTGTTACCACTTACCCTAATTATTGATTAGGATTGATCTTGGATTTGTGTGAGAAGTTATGGTAGCAGCAACTCGAGTGTGATTTTTTGGCATCAAATAAAGGTGAGTCTCCTCATAGTATTCATGGGTCAAAGGCACCAATGCCGGCCCATTGATTATGATTAAGGGATGCTAGCTATCTGTGTGAGTCTTGCATGTATTGTATGTGTTTGTATGTATACCAGGTGGGGCCGGATGAATGTGTTAGGTGGGACCCATCGCGTGTTACTGAAAAATTTGTACTGAGTGGGGCCGGATGAATGTGTTAGGCGGGACCCATCGCATGTTACCGACATATTTGTTACTTAGAATTTGCGGACATTGCACTCAACAACTCAGATTTCTGAAGACAATGATGGATCCAAGCTTGCTCTTTTCTCCCTTATTTCCTTGTAACTTCCTTCTTTCTCAAATTCCACCAAAATCCAATAAATAAGCTTTAACTGAAAGGAACAAGCTCTTAATTCTTCATGTAGGCTAGGGTTTTGCTTGGAGGGTTGGAGTCCAAAGAAGATGCCCTGAACTTTGAATTTATTAGCTTAAATATGGAAGAAACCTTAAAAGATCATGAGCTTTGGAAAATTAATATTGATGGCCTTAACGGAAATTAAATTCTAAAAAATCATACTTTCGCCATCCTTATTTTATGGTTATTATGAGTACTCGGTATACTCCACCTTTGACATTCCTAAGAATACAAACAACACCAATACGAACATAATACTTGGTTATAGATCTTCTGCTTTGGATTATTTTAAGAAAGTACTTTTATTAACAGACATAAAATCAAATAATTTCAAGAAAATGACTACAAGATTCTCAATTTATCCAAATATTTAATTATTACTACACCCTATTCTCACACTTTTTTTCTAACACTTTGGAGATACTATGTCCATAATTTTGAGCATACAATATATGTAAAATCTAGAGGTGGCAAAAATTAACCCAACACGAAATAAATGGGTTTGTGTAAGATATTTCAACCTGTTTAAATAAACGGGTTGACACGACACGACACGAAAGTTAAATGGGTAAGGTTAGGGTTGAGAATTTCAACTCGAATATGACTCGGAAATGACCCGTTTATTTATATACATGTTTTTTGAATTATTTAAATAATCTAGAAAGATACAAAACCAAAACCATAAGAAAAATAAAACCTTTGAATTGAATTGTTTTGTAATGTTGAAATGATTTAGCCGTCTAGATCAAGACCTCATTTCAGTTTTTCCATTCTCTCCCAAACTACCCAGTCTCTTTCACCACTCTCACATCCTCATGACCTTATCATCCGCCTCCCCAACTCTCACTCTTTTAATTTTGTCATCTGAACTTACTATGACTTCATCTATTCTGCTTCCAAACTATTAGTTTTTCATTTCCGCCTACCCAACTCCTACTTTTGTCAATATGCTCAATCTTTTAACCTCACATGACACGACATATTTTAAGGTATAGCCCTAACCCGAAACCCGATACGAACTTGACACGAAAATAAACGGGTTGACATGACACGACACGTTAATTAAATGGGTCGGGTTAGGGTCGAGCACTTTCAACCCATTTAGTGTTTCGACTCCACACGACACGATTGCCACTTCTAGTAAAATCTATAGTTTAGCCTAATATTAATATATCTGAACCAAGATATAAAAAGAGGTGATACTTGCATTATAAAAAGAGAAGCAGCCACGTTGTTCCATTATAAAATCTTTTATATGCATCCACGTTCTTCGTTTTAATAAACCAGAGCTCAATCAGAAAGCAAGAAGGACCCCATGGACAATAATCGAGGTAAGCACTCTGTCGGTAAAGATCGAATTTCTCAGTGATAAGAACTACGTCTTTCAGCTTTTGTTCCCGCGTGTAATTTGTCGATTTGATTCCAGAGTACGTAGTTGAAGTTAATATCACCAGACACAATGAAACCGACAACGATAGAAGAAAAGCTCAGGTCTCATTCACCTTTTTTCTCACATTAATCTCAGTTAATGTTGTTCTTTTTTCTCTTTGCTCATAGATTGATTTTGTTTCTTCGAACCTTCGTATTTCATCCCATGTTGCAGCATTCATTTGTGTTAAATTGCTGTAAGCATCTGTAAATGTTAAGATGAATATCAGTTTAAAGGCTAATCCACAATCCAAGACAACTTTACTCAAAGATTCTAACGTAATTGAACTCTTTGCTTTCCCAAAACGGTATCAACTGGAAATATCCAAAGGCTTTAATTGAACCAAACATCCCACATGGGGTTTTGATCAATTTGCATGAATTTTAATCTGGGTTTTTGATTCTGGTACCCAGTTCGATTATTAGATTTCAGAATTCATTTTTACGAACTAGTTGTGAGACGAAGCTAATCATCTTAAATCTAATGCACATGAGGTGCTTATGAAAATCTTGATGTCATTAACTTTGATGCATTTTGGAAAAGGTTGATATGCAAATAGAGACTCCGAAGAGTAGAAAAAGTGGTGAAGGTTCTGGTAAAGGGACAAAAATGGCATTGCAACAAGAAGTAAGTACATTGCTGTCACCTTTGACTTTTTATTTATGTTTGTTGGTATTAGTTGAGGTGTCTTGACGTTCTCTCAATTAGTGCAATTATATTTGATTATATATAATATATCAATTCCTTTTTCAGGTAGAAAAGCTTAAAAAGAGGCTTAAACATGAACAAAATGTTCACAGTGCTTTAGAACGGGCTCTAAGCCGCCCGTTAGGGGCTCTTTCTCGCCTTCCTCCTTATCTCCCTCCACTGGTAGGACACCTTTTTCCCCTTCGATGTTCATAGTAGTCCAATCTTCATTTTAATTATTATTTTGGGTAATTTTTTATTAGAAAAAATCGTAAAAGATGTGGTTGAATGACTTTGATACTGGTTTTGTGATAGTGGATTGTTTTAGTTATGAACAAAATACAAATGAAATGAAAGTATGATGTTGATTACTCTAATCTACACTATCTTCTAACAGAGGTTGAGATCCCAATAAATAAGGACCAATTGGTAATTAAGCATAAGTATTCTGTTATAAATTTAGTGACGAATCTAGAACCTAAAACGGGTTCACTATTTAAATGAAACCAATAAAAAAAAATTAAAGATAGACTTTATAAATCTTTTATATAAATATATATATATATATATATATATATATATATATAATATTTTATAAACAAAATAATAATAATAATAATAAATAAATAAGTGGGTCAAATGACCCATGCATATACCCTCACCAATGCCTATAACCCTAATATTACCTACACATAATTAGAGTAAGAGACTTTCTTTTTGTCCATAGCTAGATAATGTGTAATGATCTCTGGATTAGGTGTTGTATACAAGATCTATTTCTTTTCTAGAATAAATAATTCAAGAATCTAAATGACACCAAATGACTATTCTTTCCTTACATTCTAAATAAAAAAATTCACAATATTCATCGATTTTAATTTGATAAGAGTGTTGATGAAAAGAGAAGAAAGACACATAGATAAAAGGTTAGTGTGTTAACACATTAAGCCAAATTTTTTGGCTTAACCTATTTAGTCATTCTATCCAGATTAAGTAAAAAAACGACCGTGCATAATTGTCTTCATTAAGTGGTTAGCCCATTTTATAAGCCCGTCAAATAAAAAGGAACAACCCTTAACATGTACACGAACATCAAGTCCATATTACATTTAGAATTCTAACATTCACAAATTATTTAGGACTCATGCAAATCTGATTGCACTATTATTTAATGCTTCTAACAATGCATGGATGTTTGCAGACATTGGAGCTCCTAGCTGAAGTGGCTGTTTTGGAAGAAGAAGTTGTTAGGCTAGAAAACCAGATGGTTCAATTTAGACAAGATCTATATGAAGAAGCTATCTACGTTTCTTTCTTTAAGAGGAATCTTGAAAACTTAGCTGATTTTCAAGAAAATTGCCATGCAAAAGATCGTAAAATTGAAACCAATGTATCAACACCCATTACTCAGAAATCCCCAAATCCAAAAACCAAAAGGGTCAAAGCTTTATTAAAGCGATCTCTACACAAACATATTTCAGCAGAAAAATGTCCAAGTCCACAAAAACAACGCGTAAGTGTTAATTTATCGTATTGATAGTGAATTTGCTTTCAATTTAAGGTTTTTATATGGACTTTTTTTTGTAGTTTGAAGGTAACGGGATAGAGGGTGGAGATGTGGGAAAAAGTAGTTTTTATATTCAAGAAAAGGGAATATTGGGAGATGATAGTCCAAATAAGATTTCAGAAAGTTTCCTGAAATGTTTAATGTTTGTTTTTGCACGAATGGGCTCAACTTCGCCCTTGAGAATGGCAGAAATGCTACCTTCATTAGAACCATGTGAGAATCCATGGGCAATGGATTTTAAAGATCCGTATGGTATCTTTTATGAATTTGAGAACACAGATATAGGTCCATATAAGTATTTATACGAAGTTGAAGCAACTACTATTAACAAAAACCATACTACAATCTCTACGTTCCTAGCTCAAAGACTAAAGTAAATATTTGATAGTTATTCTTTTTTATTTTCATTGTATAAAATATAAATCAATATTTGATGTTATTTATTGATTTTTTAGGGTCCTACTAGAGAAACTTGAGTTGGTTAACTTAACAAGCCTTACACATCAAGAGAAGCTTGCTTTCTGGATCAATACATATAATTCGTGCATGATGAATGTATTGAAATTTTCTTAATTTTCTTTATTTCATTCATTTGTAATCTATAAGTTAATTAAATCAATCTCATTATCTTTGTTGCATTAAACTATCAGGCGTTTCTTGACCATGGAATACCAGAGACACCCGAGAGGATTGTTGAATTAATGCAGAAGGTAATAACAAATCTAAAATACAACATTATAACTTTGTAGATTTTTCACATTAAAATATTTCTTGATAGAAGGAAATTGAATATAATAAAAAAAATGCTTCTATAGAAAAATGAAAGTTCAATGTTGTAACTCGAAAGAAAGAAAAATGGACGCTATAATATACAAATGCATGGAAATATGTTTCTATTGCATTAATAATTTTCACACTGCAATTCATTAATAAGGATAACGCAAAAGATACAATTTTATAACGGAAGTATGTTGCTATATCTTTCGTTTTTCCCCATAATGAATGAGAGTTTTATTCTCATGATCAGGCAACAATAAATGTTGGAGGCCATCTTTTAAATGCATTTAGCATCGAGCATTTCATACTGCGATTACCGTATCATGCAAATCATGTAAGTCAACTGTTGCATCTTTCATGTTTTCATGTTCATGGCATAAAAAAAGCTATTGTATTTGAGATTAATTACATGTTTAATTTGTTCAGAGTTTTGAAAAAGGTTTCAAGATTAATGAAGAAACTGCAAGAAGCATATTTGGTTTGGAGTTGTCTGAACCACTAGTGACATTTGCATTGTCTTGTGGTAGTTGGTCATCACCTGCTGTAAGTTATCAATGTTTCATCAATATTCACTTTATTTAACAAAACCTATTATCATAAATCGTGACCTTTTTCAATAGCTTTTGTTTCAAAGTTAACTAGTTTTTTTTTTCTTTTTTTTGCTATATAAAATGTTTTATAAAGTGTCCTTATATTAGTTAAATTGTTATCTTCTAAGTACATGTTAGTCATATATTTAAAAAAAAAAAAAAGATATTACTTGACAACAACATTTAAATAATTAAATATGTTAAATATTGGAAAGCTAAACTTTTGTTATACTAAATCCAGATTTCAAGTTTTTCACTTTATCTCGTCGCACAACTTGCGATGATATGTAATATTATGGAACTGTTGTGAATTCAAAATTTGATTTTGAGATTAAATAAAATATAGTTAGATATCTAATAAAATAAAGCAATTAATCAAAATAATAAACATTCCATGTTTAAAAATAAAGAGCATAGTAAAATGAGATATTATCGAATGAAGGTGGTTAATCATACCAAAAAAAAAAAAAAAAAAAAAACTAAATAATATATAAGTGGTTAATAAAAATGACAAAAAGCAATGTCTTTAATTTCCAATAATGCAAATCACTTTAATAGTTAAATGTACTGTTATTAACTGATGGAAAAACCTAATAGCGGGTAAGGTTCATTATTTAATATACTCTTCGTGATTTTCTAAAATGAAGGTAAGAGTGTATAGTGGTTCAGAAGTTGAAAAAGAACTAGAACTTGCAAAAAGAGATTACTTACAGGCTGCTGTTGGGATTTCAACATCAAAGAAACTGTTATCAATACCAAAACTGTTGGATTGGTATATGCTTGATTTTGCTAAAGACATGGAGTCGTTTCTTGATTGGGTATGCCTTCAATTACCAAGTGATATTAGTCAGGTAGCAATCAAGTGCGTAGAAAGAACATTTAGTGAACCCATTTCAAATTATGTTAAAGTTAGCGCTTATGAGTTTCGATTTAGGTACCTTTTGTACAAATAAACCTTTTGTTAGAGTTTTTTTGACTTACATATTTGTATAGACAATTTAATAGAAAGCTGAAGGATATAAAATGTGACATTACTGATTTCATAAACGTACATGGTTATCCATAAAAGCTTCCAATTATTAAAAGGTGACATTAATGATTTTATTTTATTTTTTCTTGTTTTAATAAACACTAATCCTTCTCCATTAAAAATCCAAAATCGAACTAAAAATCATCATTCAACAAGCACCATCGTTACCAATTTGGATATTACTGTCCCTTGTGCAAAACCTCTACTCTCACGTTAATCATAATAGCGTGATTAATTAGCTTGGCACAAATCAAATAGAATGTAAATGATCACATTAATTTATACCATTATTGGAGGAGACTACAAGCAAGAAGGAAAGATGTACCGAACCACATCATGATGGATGGAATCAAGTATACTATTTACATACAAAAGTATTTGGTTATTGGGGGGAAATTAAGATACTTCTAATGTCGAATAAGGAACAACCAAGACAAAAATAAATTATTGGGTCGAAATCGTCTTTTGTATCAAGGTAATCGTGATGAATAGACATCAACATACTAAAAGAATGGTGTTAACATATCTTTGTATGTATTATGTAGCCCATATTGTTAGTTAGACTTATTTGTATTTAACCCATATACTCATACTAAGCCTATATTGTATGTTATGTATAAATATTGGAATTCATGGGTCATGGGAAAAGGCTAACAACATACTCAAACAATCATTATATGGGACTCTTATTTAATCGATCCTTCAATCCATTCTTGTACTCAATGTTACTGCTACCGATGTCTAGAAAGCTATTGACATCTTTTTCATTAGAATAAAGAAAGCAAAGTCATGGAACTAGATGATGAACTTTGCTCTTTAGCCATTAGAGACTCAACTATCATGGAATATTGCACTTAGATTAAATCCATATCCGACCTACTTGCAAATATTCGTTCCCTCGGTTAACGAACGGAATCTTGTAATCTATGCCTTAAATGGCTTGTCTTCAAAGTTTGCTCACATTGTTACAACCATCAATAAATAAAGAGCATAATCGCATAGTGTAATTTCCACATCTTGATACATCCTCCTCTCAGATGATTATTGATGTATTATATATATATATATATATATATATATATATATATATATATATATATATATATATATATATATATATATATATATATGGGAAAATGGAATATACATTACAGCCCCACCTAAGCTTAGGTATTAAACCTCTTGAAAATATATTGTTTTACTATATAAAGATTAAGGTTAATGGATTCATGGTTAATACTTCAAGATGTAAATTCAAGATTAACACAATAGGGTTTAGGGTTTAGGGTTTAGGGTTTAGGGTTTAGGTTTAGGATTTAGGGTTTAGGATTTAAGTTTAGGGTTTAAGGTCTAGGGTTAGGGTTTAAGGTTTAGGGTTTAGGGTTTAGATTTAGGGTTTAGGGTTTAGATTTAGGGTTTAGGGTTTAAATTTAGGGTTTAGGGTGAAGTAATAAACACTAATTGAGGAAAGAAAACAGAGATGGTAAAACAATAATGAAAGAAAGAAATGTTATGGAAGATGATATATTTACTAAGTGAAACCAAACCGGGCATAATTAGCATGTTAAAACGACATATTTTAGAGGTTTAGTACCTAAGCTTAGGTGAAGCTGTAATGTATATTCCCTATCCCCTATACATATATATATATATATATATATATATATATATATATATATATATATATATATATATATATATATTACTCAAGTTTTAAAATTACAAAACTGATTTTATCGCAACCGGACTAATACACACACTAGGCAGTGAACCTAATCGTGTAATAGTATAGTTGTGGTAAGACCAGGTGTCGAATACTTAGGGAAATGTAGTGAATTAATTTGGAATTTCTGATTATAGGTTACACTAAATAACAGAAAGCAATAAAAGTGGGGGGTTTATGATTCTAAAATTCTCAATTCAATAAATGATTAATCTTGATAAACTGACAGAAAATGATTCTCTTTAGGTACTTTGGTTAGACAAAATTACTTCATAAAATCATTTATAATTACTAATACAAGAGTTATTTATTCTTTATTCACTGATTCCTAATATGACTACTCCCTAGACTGTACAACTAATTATTTGATCTTTAAGACTTTTAGTTACAGTGATCAAGTGCACTAATTATCCTAAAAAATAAGTGTTTAATTCGTATTATGAGAGACTTGAATTATTAGCATAAAAAATCATAAAGCTAATTACGCATGAATGGTCATCAAATGTATACTTAAACAATAAAATCACAACTTACTACATAACTCTAGGTTTTGATCAAACACTAGTCATAGAAATTTATAACACCTAAAATCATATGATTCAAGCATATTAAACTAGATTGTTCATCTAAACCTAACAATGCTCAACAATAATTAGAAAAGTGTAACGCCTGGTTCCTGGTATGTATTTAACTTATAATTATTCATTTTTATATAGCAACTCAACGAGTTGGAGGCCCTAAACTCATCGAGTAGAGATGTTTTGGGTCATGCGTTTTGGTGACCAACTCAACGAGTTGAGATGTCTCAACTCGACGAGTTGGCTGGGTAAAATGAAACCTTAATTCTAGGGTTTTGCACCCTATTTAAACACCTTAACCACAAGGTGTTGGCCATATTTTCCAGCCTCTACTGTCCTAACCCTAAATCTCGAAACCCTAAGCTACTTTGAGTGTTTGTGAGCCATTTTGGGTGTTTTTGGTGTGTCTTGAAGCCATTGGAAGAAAGAAAAGCTTGAAGACACAAAAAAGAGCTTATAGATCCAGAATCCCTGCCTCATCCACAACACTTTTCTGGTATAAAGCTTGAACCTTGCCTTGTAGTTTTTTAGATCTTTTTTAGGGTTATTTTGTTTGGTTTTGTCCAATATCTTGGTCCTTGGGAGTTGGACGTCCCAAATGGGTTAACACTTCAGATCTACGGTCTTGAGGGGGTTTCATGGCATAAAAGTGCCAACTTTATGGCCATGGGAGTCCCATGCAACCTTTATACCATCATTTTGGCCTTTTGGAGCTTCTAAAGGCCATGCATGTAGAGAAAGTTGGAACTTTACGTGATCTTTTTGTCCCTAGAGTCCAAATATATAACCTCATGGCCTATCTTGTGGGTTTTAGTGGTTTTTGATTTAAGACTTTGTCCTTTTTGGGTTAGGGTTTGAGCTTAATATCTTTGGGAAAAGGTATTAATGGGTAAAGTTGGAAACTTTACCCTTCTAGAGGCATTTCCAGTCTAGATCTGGAGTATAGGGTGTAGATCAGAAAAATAATTGCTTAATGCATTAATAAGGGTTAGCAGACCGAAGAACTCAAAGATTTCGCGAAGGAACTTGATGAGTTGTATTGAGAAGTCATGATTCTATTGAAAAGGAATAACTCAGCGAGTTAGAGGGAAAATCGACGAGTTGGATCGCGATATCATGATTCTGTGAGTCATGGAAACTCAGCAAGTTGAAGAGCAACTCGACGAGTTGAGTCAACTTGAAGTGTTGACTATGGCTTGAATTTGACTTTAACTTGACCAAAGTTGGCTTTAAGGGGTTATGAGTATGAAGGGGTACTTAAGGAAATACTTTATGTTTAGGGGATTGAGTTGGGTTGATATTCGGAGTCGGTGACTGTTATGATATTCGAGGTGAGTTTACTTCCCTGTATAAGTGGGTGGAAGGCACCAATGCCGACCCACTATTAGATGTTTATAGTAGAGATGATTGTCTTTGTGATAATTTTATGGTATGCCACTATTTTGTTGATATTTCTGTGCTTGTATGCTATGTTATTATGTGGTAGTGGTAGGGATAAAATAGACCCCGTAACTGGTTAACATACACCGCAGGGAAGGTCGGGCACCCAACTATGCCTGACAGGGTAGGTCGGGCACCTAGATAAGCCTGACAGGGTAGGTCGAGCACCCAGATATGCTTAACAAGGTAAGTCGAGCACTCAGATATGCCTGACAGGGTCGACCGGGCACCCCAGATATGTCTAGCACTTTGTGATTATGTGGTATGATGGGGGAACTCACTAAGATTCATGCTTATGGTTTTCAGTTTTTGTTTCAGGTACTTCTTCTTCAAAAGGAAAGGATTCGGCATGATCGCAGCGTATCACACTATGATTTTTCCATATTATGAGGTTCTTGGGGATTGTACTCTGATATTATTTTCCTATGATATATTGTGGTTTTTGACACTTGGGTTTGATTATGATTTGGATGACACTATTGATGTTTTCAGACTACCATCATTATAAATTACTTAATTAAAAATGAAATTTTTGGTTATGAATTTTAGGATGTATCACGTTGGCATCAAAGCCTTGGTTTGATGGATTCGGACACACTTTTGGGGGTGTCTGGACTCAAATCGAGGGTATGAGAAGTTTTTGCATGAAAAATAATTTTTCAAAAAATAAAATTAAGGATTTCTACTAAAGAACAAGGAGTGTGATGCGTGCAATCGTCTGAGCTCAAGAAAGTTTTCCCTAAGATACCCATACATGTTATATTATGATATAAAGTGTGAATATGTGAACTGCATTCTAGATTATGGCTAAGGATCTAGGAAGGATGCCTTGTATGCCTACTGTATGTTCTTATTGAACTGCATGCTAATACTGATTAGTTAGTGATATGAAGGTCTGATTAGTATATGCCTGGTTTTGGTTACTCAATGCTCGACTGCAGCTTACTTTGTGCTTTTAGGAGTCCTGGTTATCTTTAATTAAGTAGTAAACGAATACGTTAAGTTACATATTACGAGGAATAAATAATTTTAGAGTATTAGGTCTAGCCCTATTTCGCATCACTTGTCTGAGTCCAACGGTTGTAGGGAAGGACCTCTCACTTGAAGAATTATTTGGTCCTAGTAATATGTAATGTTATTCGTGAGCTAGTTAGGGAAACATAGCAGGGACTACTTATGCAGCTGATGGTGGAGAGTGTGCTGGAGATTACCCTAGGGTAAGCCTAGGATGAGAGTAGTGATAAGAATTATCTGATTGAGAATTGCATTCATGGATAGGAAGTGGCTTTGGTAACCCAAGGTGACCCAGGAGGAAAGTACGGATAGATGTGGAAGGTAGTATGGGCTCGTACTACTGAAAGCAGTGGATCCGTACTAGACTCTTGGAGAGTTGTGAGGAACCAAGAATAGCAGAGTGTGAGACCTCTCGATGATTACGTATGACTCTGATGATTGTGTGGTTTGTTTCAACTCAACCAAAGTTACAAATTCTGTTTTATACTCAAAACACTGAACAGGGGTCGGGCTGGGAAATTATAAAAAAATAATATAAAAGTTAGAATAAAGTAGTATTTTTGAAACATATACTTTATTTGTTAATTGCTTGTTATGTGTGGTTTTTAGGTGGGGCTTTGAGAATTTCAAGTACGTTCAAGACTTGGAAAAGAAGGATGATTTCTTCAAGGCTAAAGGTGAGTTCATAGTTTTAACTCACTAAGGTTGCATTATTGAAACGTGCAATCCGTAGATGGTGATTTGATTCACTTTAGGATGACCATGTCATTACTTATGCTTGATGACGATATGATATTTGTGATGCTAAAATACGCTTTGTGCTAATGCCATGATATGACCTAATTGCTATGTTGCTTACACTTTGATGTCCTTGATGTATACGACATGCTAGCTTAAGTTACATGAAATATGATGTATGTTTATGTTTTGATGTGTTGGTTATGAATACATTGCATGTTTAATACACATTTATATCGTATGCATTACATGCTTTACTTAATGTATAAATGACATTGCGGGGTTATGTGTACTGGGTTTGGGTAGTTTACTGACCTTTGCCTAAATTCTTATCCGAATCATTGAGGGTGCCTACTAGGTTGAAAGAGTACCTATAGGAAGAGATATAGCCACAATGGTGATTAGCTGTCGATCTTTCTAGATGACCGTGTGACACATGGTTTGTGGGCACTTCGGTATTTGTGGGCTGGAGTGATGTTGGTCCCTCGTTCACAGCCAGCGCAAACATCACGTGGGAATCAGAAGGTGTATCGTTGGAATTGGAACCGTTTGTATTGATCCTGAATGAAACCGTGGGGTACTTGTACTTTGCAAAGTCAGAGTAGCGAAAGTGGAGTCACGGGGTTGGTGTTTCGGGTGGAAGTCATGAGCCACTTAGAGCATTCGGCTGGTCGTGCACACAAGTAGTGAACGGGGTGTTTCTCTTGGGCTAGGTAGAAATAAGAGACACTTTTCTATCAATCGGTTGGATAGATATAATAAAAGGTTGAACATGTAACAAACGGTTGGTTGCATATTATAAGGTGGAATATATAACAAAGGTTTATTATTAACAAAAGGTTGAACATGTAACAAAAAGTTGGTTGCATATTAAAAAGTTGAATATATATCAAAGGTTACTTATTAATAAAAGGTTGAACATTTAAAGGTTGCTTATATATGAAATGTGATTAATTATATGATATGCGGTTGCTTATGTGGTATTTGATTGATCATATATCCTATGTGGTAGAATTGTGATTAAACATATATGCATATATGTGGTTGTGTAATTATGATATGTGGTTGTTTTCTAAGTGGTATTTGTCTATCATTTTTATGCTTCATCATAAAAAGAATGATTGACCCATTGGGGGTTTGTATGTTCTATGTGCAACTTTATGAACTCACTCAGCAGGGGCTGATACTTGTATCTTTTCTCTTTTGTGTCTTATGATTGGTACAGTCAATTTACAAGATTGGCCTTGGTGAGAGGGGTTCCTATGGGTAATAGATTCATACTTGCGATACCACTCTTGGACACGTTTTGATTCTTTACTTTAAAGTACTTTGTTTACTTTTAATCGAGATAGAATCATGATTTTGATTTCGGAGGTAATGTTGTGATTTGAAAATGTTTTAAAAACTAAGTCTTCTGCTAACGTATTATGTTAAATAAATGATTTAAAAAAAGAAAAAAAATTATGGTGAAAGTCATGACGTTACAAGTTGGTATCAGAGCCATGCTGTGAGTGAACTGAATACAGAGGACAGTGTTCATACTCACAGTTTAGACTGGATCGGTTAGGTGCTCTAGGATTTTTAAGGGAATGGTGTGTGTTGAGAGTTATATGTTATTTTCTATATGCCTTTATGAGATTTACTTTTTTTCTTTTCGATATCGAAGCATGCTCTCTTCTTTCTCGTGAATCATATAATCGGTAATATCTCTCGACATTGGGGGAAATGCTTGTAACCAACAAGATTAGTTATCCATGAACATTCATAGTTCAAATAGTGATTCGCGTATCTATGAAATGGAAGATCATCTTGGAGCAATTATTGGACTGTAGGTATTCGAGAAAGCGTTGCAAGTTGTTTGTTTATCGTTGGTCAATGGCAGACTAGGAAGAGAAGTTTTATGTTAGTATACAGACTCTCACAAGTTATGGAACCCATGAAGCAAAATAGGTGGATCAATCTTTAACCTAAACCTATGAATCATATAACTTCGTGGTAATTCCATAATCAAATATATATGTGTGTGAACGTTAGTATTGGGCCTGTACTATCATAAGCGCGTGATATATATTTAGGACTGGAGGAACCACAAAGTAACCCGAGGACCTGGTGATCAGTACTCAAAGTTGGAATGGATGTATGTTTGGTAGACCTTTTTGTGTCATTGTTCTCTTTTGTGCTCATTTTGATGTACCTTAGAGTGTGTTGACTATGACGTTGGATAGTAACACGGTTGTAGGAAATCTAACATCGATGTAGTAAGATGTTTGACGTGTGTGAAATCTTTGCAGATGACCACATTTTCCTTATTACTGTCTTCCTTTTAGAATCTAGTTGTTCGGTGTTGTTTTCAGTATGGTTTCGTATTCTGCCCACCGGACTGAAATTCTCTAAGTTGAAGAGCACATGCGTATTCTGCTTGTCGAGAGAGGGTATGTCTTACGAGAAAAATTTATGGTGTATTATTCCTCTTATAATTCCTATGATGATGGCACTCAAGTTTCTAGCACGGTGATGTGAGGCCTTCTTGAATCATGCGATTGAGAGTTCAAGGAAAATGATAAGTCTCTTTGATACGGAGCTTGCTAAAGAATGTAGCGATGATTTTCCCTGATGAGGTTTCGAGTGTATAACCACCATGTTAGGTAGATATCTCGTTTGACTATACTTTTTGTATGGATCCAAGGCCAAAGTAACTCTTAAATTGGTTCATTTGGTAATGAAGGAAATGGTGACATAGCTTCATGACTTGTTTAAGTGTGAATTATTCGACCAAGTTCCTAATTTTATGGAGTGCTAGTCCAACTCGTTAAACAAAAGATGATACATGTGTTTGGGTGTCAATTGTCTAAGATTGGATGCGATCAAGATGAAGGCAAATAGGAATCTACGTCCTACTTTGGTTAGGGAGTGAGAAGGTGCAACGAGGGGAAGTGATTGTGTATGCTCCTCAATGGACAAACAGTGATACTTAAAGACTCTCCTTGGTTGAGAATTATTCATTTTGGCAATCGCTGCAAGTTAAGAGTCGAGTGACTTGATGATGGAGAAGTAGTGAGATGATGAGTTGACGCAAGAGATGGTAGATAACATGGTTAGAGAGAGACCAAAAAACATGGGATAAATGAGTCAAGCTCATTAAGTTCTAATGGGAGGAAAGGTACACGTCAGAAGTGACCAAGGTGGTTGAAGACATGAATGTTTGTTACCCTGAGTTGTTTTTATCGATATCTGATTTCGAGGATGGAATCATTTTAAGAATGGGAGAATTGTAACGACCCGAATTTGTTTTCGTCAAAGATGTTAGCTTCTGTTAGATAAATATGTATTTTCATGTTGTTAATTCATTTTTAAGGTTATATAATGAAATAAATTAATAAAAATAGCGTTAATTAATATGTAAATAATTAGTTAAATGATAACAAAATAAATGATTTCATGGAAAAAAATATTTTTATAAATAAATAATATATATGAATGTCAAACATAATTCAATAAAAATGGAAGGGGAGATAATGAACAAAGAAAGAAATATGGAGGGTAAATGTTGTAACTTAGCTGTAATTTACGTTATATTATCATAAGTTTGGTTTTAATATTGAAAGTTATTAAAGTGGGAAGGGTAAGTTATGTACAAAATAAGAGAGTCTAAGTATTAAATACGTAATTTCAAAATTAAACCAGATTAATCTGACCTTATGAAAGCGCAACTTTAAACTTTTCGCATTATATGGAGTAAAAGTCTTGTTCGTTTTTCCTAAGCCTATGTATGTTTTGTGATCCCTCTCCAATTCTCTTGGGCTGTTACGCAATCAACAAGAGCATCTTCAATTTATTTGTGGTTTGTTGAAGCATCAACGAGAGGAGAGGAAAAGAAAAAAAAAAAAAAAAAAAAAAAAAAAAAAAAAAAGACGAACGTGAAGGAGACAAGGGCAAGGAGATCACAAGACGAGAGAAAGAGACGGGACTAAATTGAAGGAAAGCTTCATGGACTTGGTGGAGCCTAGAGGCAGTGAAGTCGACACACACTTGGTGAGATTCTTGATTTTTTTCTTGCCTACGAGTTTTTGATTCTTTTGCAAGGATTATGGACGAGAAAGATGAAGCATTCTTGTGTGTGTATGTGTGTGGTTTAAACATCTTTTATCCTATTCTTTTCCATGAGTGTGAGGTTTTTTCTTGCTGTCCTTGGGTTGCTATGAACCATCCTTTAGGTTCTCTAAATAGCCCCAACACATCATGTCGTGTTTGCTTAAGGACAACCTCGATTATCTAGTTTCAAAGTTCATAGAATGTTCGGTTTTCTATCTCCCGTTTATGTTCTGAATGTGAATTAAGGTCTGAAGTACATAACCTATATGACATCTTATATGCACCTAAAGGTCACCTAAGAATAAACCAATGAGTGGACATAAATACCCTTGCTAGATGAAGTGTCAAAAGCAGTACTAAAATGGCTAGTATAACTTATACACGTGGGAGTAAGGGAATGGATGGTAAAGAAACCAACAAACCACCATTGTTAATTCTGAATATGTGAATGTCGGTTTGAGTTTCATCAAAAATTTAGTACAATTGAGTGAGTGGAAGCTGGTGCAAAATGTTCTAAAGAATGCAAATCGGGAAGACAGCAATCTAATCCGTTCTTGCAAGTTGTTCTGCGAAAAATGAGAGTAGAATTGGTGCAACACTAGTAAAAATAGGTCAATAACAATCACATGTGATTATACCAATCATGTAATGTGATTTTGTTAAACTAGTAGTGTAGTAAACTCACTATGTATTTCATGATAATTCTAATATAAATATCAACTTTCATACATACTTATGGTATACATCAAGGTATACGTCCATACGATTCCAAAAATATAGAGAACATGTAAATCTGACTTTGCATGAATAAGTTATGATAAACCGAACGCTATAAAATCTCTATAACATAAGGAATTTAAAATAGGCTTATAATTAGTTATTGGAGTCTAAATGAGAGTTATAGTGCTCGTAAATACCTATGCGTTGATATAAAGAACGTCAAAAACAGAGTTCATATGCCAAAGTTGTGGCCTTCCGAAGATGCAGCTGTCAGAACCCTAATTTGACTCACAACGTGAGAATAAAAAATTCACGACGTGAGGAGTCAACAGACACTAATCGGAGCTAGAAAACACGTGTTAAGGCTACGGGATGACTTATGGAATTTCACGACGTGAACCTATCATCTTCACGATGTGAATGGCCCCGGAACACCCTATAAATAGCGATCAAAGCTCATTCAATCCTTACACCTTCTTCTTTCATTCTCTCTCGTTTCCAAAGGCCGTTTCCCTTCCTGAGCTTGACTACGACGAGCCTCTGACCGTTTAGATTCTATAATCACGCTACTAAGGTGAGTTTCACGGCCCCACTTTCTAATATTTTCGGGGGAAAACGCATGCTAAATTTTGTATATATGTTACTATTATGTCTATATGATAGTATATTAGTATTAACATAGATAGTTATAATAAACGGGATATAGTTATTTCGCATCTGAAAGTGTACAACTATCGTAAAGTTGTTAGGATGTTATTTTTATAGTAGCATACAAATGTAGATCTTGAGTTATACTTAGGATTCTATATATATGTTGTGTGCGATATAGTTCCGAAGTTATATTTGAAAGTTCTATATGTTAATGTATAAAGTATGTTGCTATCATTGATTTTATGTCAAGATAAAACCTGGTCTGTTATATGTTATTATTGTTGGTTTTATGTCAAAATAAAACCTAGTTTTACTTCAAGTTATAGCTGTTATACTGCCTAAATGTTATGAAATTAGGAGTAATGTTTAAAAGCATAGTCTATTAACTTAGGGTTTTAGACACGAAAATGCTTTTGTTGTTAGAACTATAGAACGTCGTCAAAGTCTACCTGAGCTACTGTATTCATCATCTAATATTGGGGATCTTAGTGAAAGTCCTTTGACCTGTATTCGTTAATCTCGTGTGAGCGAGGAAGTCGTGTATAATTAGTATACGGGTTGACCACCCCACTTGTGACTGTTAGCTACAGTCAACCAAAAGCGAGTGATGAACTATCCTTTTATTTGTTATTGTTCCGGCGTTGATGAAACGTGCGGAAACTACCGCAACTTGTCATCCTGGTGCTACCGCAAGGTGTGATCCTCGTACTACCGCAAGGTGTGATCCTCGTACTACCGCAAGGTGTAATCCTCATACTACCTCAAGGTGTAATCCTTGAACTACCGCCATGTGTGATCCTTGTACTAATAACCAGAGGTATAAAACTAATTCATACAGTCGTAGCCACAGACTCATGGTAGCGTAACCTTAGAAGCATTATACCTTGTCGATATACAAGTATGAATGTTAAGTATAAGTTTCCCAAAGACTTATACTCTAAGTATAAGAATCTAGTAGGTATATTACTTGTATATTAAGTAGACCACTATACCTATCCTACTTACTCGTATAGAATTGAAATAAGATTTATATGTAGCAACTTAGTTTGTATGGAATTACAAACATTTATACTTATACTCTAGGTTCAAGGATTGTTTAGGTATAACACTTATTCGGTAAGTAAACCATTACACCTAGGATATATATACAAAATGTTTGAGAGTCAAAATGATACTTTCAAAACTATACTTTTGAACTTGAAAAATGTATTATCTTATGGAGTCAAAACCTGTGAACTCACCAACTTTATGTTGACGTATTTTAAATTGCATGTGTTTTCAGGAAGTTGATAACTATGATACGAGAAATGACGTTACACTACCCGGTGTTTCCGCCGACGGCCAGGGTGTGACAATTGGACAGAGCTTGTGAGTCAAATAATTGTAGGAAATTGAGTCTAGTTTCCAGAATGTCTAGAATCAGCTCAATCAGAGTTACGAATTATGTTTTATACTTAAAACACTGAACAGGGGTCGGGCTAGGAAATTATTAAAAAAAATAATATAAAAGTTAGAATAAAGTGGTATTTTTGAAACATATACTTTATTTGTTAATTGCTTAATTGTTATGTGTGGTGTTTCGGTGGGGCTTTGAGAATTTCAAGTAAGTTCAAGACTTGGAATAGAAGGAGGATTTCTTCAAGGCTAAAGGTGAGTTCATAGTTTTAACTCACCAAGGTTGCATTATTGAAACGTGCAAGTCGTAGATGGTGATTTGATTCACTTTAGGATGACCATGTCATTACTTGTGCTTGATGATGATATGATATTTGTGATGCTAAAATACGCTTTGTGCTAATGCCATGATATGACCTAATTGCTATGTTGCTTACACTTTGATGTCCTTGATGTATATGACCTGCTAGCTTAAGTTACTTGAAATATGATGTATGGTTCTGTTTTGATGTGTTGGTTATGAATACATTTCATGTTTAATACACATTTATATGGTATGCATTAATGCTTTACTTAATGTATAAATGACATTGTGGGGTTATGCCTAATGGGTTTGGGTAGTTTGATGACCTTTGCCTAAAACCTTATCCAGATCATTAAGGGTGCCTACTAGGTTGAAAGAGTACCCATAGGAAGAGATATAGCCACAACGGTAATTAGTTTCCGGTCTTTCTAGATGACCGTGTGACACATGGTTTTCCGGCACTTCGGTATTTGTGGGCTAGAGTGATGTTGGTCCCTCGTACGCGGCCAATGCAAACATCACGTGGGAATCGGAAGGTGTATCGTTGGAATTGGCACCGTTTGTACCGGTCCTGAACGACACCGTGGGGTACTTGTACTTTTCAAAGTCGGAGTAGTGAAAGTGGAGTCACGAGGTTGGTGTTTCGGGTGGAAGTCATGAGCCACTTAGAGCATTCTGCTGGCCGTGCACATTAGTAGTGAACGGGGTGTTTCTCTTGGGCTAGGTAGAAATAAGAGACACTTTTGTATCAATCGGTTGGATAGATATAATAAAAGGTTGAACATGTAACAAACGGTTGGTTGCATATTATAAGGTGTAATATATAACAAAGGTTTATTATTAACAAAAGGTTGAACATGTAACAAAAAGTTGGTTGCATATTAAAAAGTTGAATATATATATATATATATATATATATATATATATATATATATATATATATATATATATATATATCAAAGGTTGCTTATTAATAAAAGGTTGAACATTTAAAGGTTGCTTATATATGAACTGTGATTAATTATATGTTATGCGGTTGCTTATGTGGTATTTGATTGATCATATATGTAATGTGGTAGAATTGTGATTAAACATATATGCATATATGCGGTTGGATAATTATGATATGCGTTTTTTTTCTAAGTGGTATTTGTCTATCATTTTTATGATTCATCATAAAAAGAATGATTGACCCATTTGGGGTTTTTATGTTTTATGTGCAACTTTATGAACTCACTCAGCAGGGGCTGACACTTGTATCTTTTCTCTTTTTTGTCTTATGATTGGTACAGGCAGTTTAAAAGATTGGCCTTGGTGAGAGGGGTTCCTATGGGTAGTAGATTCATACTAGCAATACCACTCTTGGACACGTTTTGATTCTTTACTTTAAAGTACTTTGTTTACTTTTAATCGAGATAGAATCATGATATTGATTTTGGAGGTAATGTTGTGATTTCAAAATGTTTTAAAAACTAAGTCTTCCGCGAACGTATTTTGTTAAATAAATGTTTTAAAAAAAGAAAAAAATTATGGTGAAAATTACGACGTTACAAGTTGGTATCAGAGCCATGGTGTGACTGAACTGAATACAGAGGACAATGTTCAGACTCACAATTTAGATTGGCCCAGTTAGGTGCTCTAGGATTTTTAAGGGGAATGGTGTGTGTTAAGAGTTATATGTTATTTTCTATATGCCTTTAGGAGATTTATTTTTTTTTCTTTTCGATATCGAAGCATCCTCTCTTCTTTCTCGTGAATCATATAATCGTTAATATCTCTCGACATTGGGGGAAATGCTTGTGACCAACAAGATTGGTTATACATGAACATTTATAGTTCAAATAGTGCTTCACGTATCTGGGAAATGGAAGATCATCTTGGAGCAATTATTAGACAGCAGGTATTCGACAAAGCCCTGCAAGTTGTTTGTTTACCGTTGGTCAATGGCAGACTAGGAAGACAAGTTTTATGATAGTATACAGACTGTAACATTGTAAAAATAAAAACAAATTTTCACATTTTCAAAACACATTTTTCCAAACACATTCATTAATAAAATCTCATTATATCGTATCATTGTTCACAAAACATTTCCCAAGATCAAATCATAATAAACTCCGCGGGTGTGTGTACAGATCATGTCGGCGCCTTCCTGCGATCATCACTGGTACCTAAAACACATAACACATAACACTGTAAGCTTAAAGCTTAGTGAGTTCCCCAAAATACCACACATAACACATACTAGCCCTCGAGGCTATAACTCTGTGGGCCCTTGGGCCCTAACTCTGTGGACCCCCTGGTCCTAGCTCTGTGAACCTTCTGGTTCCAACTCTAATATACTCTGCTATACACATGGCATAAATCACATAGAAATAATGCAGTGCAATACATCACATAAATAGCATACAATAACTCTGTCACATAACTCTAATTACCACTCAAGGTAAAGTATAGTGAGAAGACTCACCTCAGATGTCTCGGTAAATCCCTGACTCGATAGCAGTATAGTCTAGCCTTTGCCATAAGATGAAGTCCATAAGCTCTAAAATCCACAAATTAGCTCCCTCTTCAGCTTCCCCTTGCCTTGGTCACCTTCTTCTTTCAAAATCACCCACACAAGGATCAAAAATGGCTTCCTTTCTCTCTCAAAACGCTCACAGACTCTAGTCTCTCTCTCTATCAACTGGTAGCCGCAAATGAAGGCCATAAGGGCCTTTAAATAGGTCTCAAACCCCAAGAATTAGGGTTTCATTAAACAGTGCAGACTCACCGAGTCCACTAGTCGACTCGCCGAGTCCGGTCTTTAACCTGTATGGAAATTCGCGAATCGACTCGGCGAGTCTAAGCATCAACTCGCCGAGTCTCTCTTAAAATCTCCAAAATAATAAATAAATAATGTACCTAGAAATCTGGATGTTACAATTCTCCCCCACTAGAATCAGACTTCGTCCTCGAAGTCTTACTCTGCAAATAGCTCTAGATACTGCTCACGCATCTCTCGCTTCGACTCCCAAGTCAGCTCGGACCCTTTCCGATGTTGCCACTTGTAACGCCCGTAGATCCGGGCTAGTGAATTTAGAGACGATAGTCATCAAAAAATGAATTTTTGATGAAAGATTATTTAGAATGAATAATCTTAATTAAGTTATATTATATGTTACAAGGTTTCCGTGCATATAAAGAACGCCAAAATCCGAGTTATAACGAAGAAGTTATGACCTGTCGAAGTTTCGCGACAGAACCGGCACGACACAGCGCGACGTAAAAAGTGAATTTACGTTAGAGTGATATTTCGACTTAGCAATCTAAATGAAATTCATAGAATACATTAAACCATGAGCGAGAATAAACAGAACGCCCAAATCTGACTTCGTATGAGGAAGTTATGATTTTTCGAAGTTTCAACTTACCGGTATGCAGCCCGAATGCTCGATTTGAGACCGAACGGTTTTTAGCCGAAACAATCTAAATGAGAATCGAAGGTCTAGTTAATAGGAGTAAAACGATAAAAAGATAGGCGAAAACGGACGTCGGATAAAGAAGTTATGATTTTATAACGGAGTTTTCCTGTCCCGGCCTACTAAAAATAAATAATAAAAAATAAAGTCAAAATTAGCCAACGGAGTCTAAACGAAAGTTGTAGATCGTTGTCTCACCTACGCGGGGATATAAATAACATCGAAAACGGAGTTCGTATGAGGAAGATATGAATTTTTGAAATTTATTAAATATTTTCGATATCTAATTTATATATATATATATATATATATATATATATATATATATATATATATATATATATATATATATATTTCGATATTATCCGAAAAGGGGGGGGGGGGGGGAGTCAGCGATCTTATCGTCATTACGCCCAGCGTAATTTAGAATTACGCCCAACATAATTTGTGTTCCAGCCCCCTATAAAAGGGTGTCGAGGGCAACCGACTTCTTTGCTCATTTATTCCCTTTTTCTCGCGTTTTTGCATCGTTTTTCGTGCAAGAAACATCCCAAAGCCCCGGTATCATTCCCGAGCCCCGAAGCAAGTCCCGAGGCCCTGAAGATCCCGAGAAGTGCGATTCCCGAATTGAAGCTCTGCCCGCGAGGAGCCCGGTTTTTGTGAAGATCTTCTAGATCTACCGAAGAATACTACTTCTACAAGTCGTAGTGCTGTCCGATCATCTTCTAATTAAGTGAGTGTGTGGTTACTTTCTTCTAACGCATAATTATGAAGTATTTTATACAAAATACGTGTTATTTGTATAATTTTGTTGTTATGTGTGTGAATGTATATTCACTTTCTTCTATCTCACAGATCTGATTTATTCTCTATGAAATACGTGTTATGTGGGTATGCCTCATCTGTTATGTGGAATAGGTATTGAATGAGAATGTTATACAGGTTTTAAACTATGTATCTATATATATATATATATATATATATATATATATATATATATATATATATATATATATATATATATATATATCTACTAATATGTTGGGTAGAACATGGGTTTATAATTGATGTGTGATAAATAGATGAGAGGCCCCGATGTTGTTGTTGTTGATCTAGTTATTCAGCGTAGTATGGATTAGACCAAGAGGTTAGTTTTAGATCCGGGAGTATGGATCAGGTAAATAGATAAAACTTGTTATTAGTCCAGGAGTATGGATTAAGACTAAGTGAATTGTCCCTATTCCGGTAGTATGGATTGGGCACAGTTATTGATCCGGGAGTATGGATTAGATCAGGATTAAGGTATAGTTAATTGCCCCTATTCCGGGAGTATGGATTGGGTAAAATTATTTATCCAGGAGTATGGATCAGATCAGGATGTTAGTTTTAGATCCGTGAGTATGGATCAGGGGAAAAGGTTAGTTTTAGATCTGTGAGTATAGATCAGGTGAAAAGGTTAGTTTTAGATCCGTGAGTATGGATCGGGTGAAGATAATAGTTTTAGATCCGTGAGTAGGGATTGGGTAAAGAGGAAAATTTTAGATACGAGAGTTTAGATCATGTCGTTGTGAGGATCGATGGGGGTGGGGTAAGAGTTGCCTTTATATGGTGAAATTATACAAGTTTGAATGTTCTATATCTATAAATATATGATATAACATTGTGGGATGAAAACCCTATATGCTCACCAGGCTCCCAAGCCTGACCCACTCAGTTTTCTTTGTATCACAGGTATTAATACGAAGACATATTTCACAGAAAGATTTAAAGGAGATATAAATCAATTGTGTAATTAAATGTAAGTTCTGTTTATGCTTATATGTCTGTATCGGAACATGACATCCTGAGATTTTGTTATATAATGAAACTACATTTCTTTAAAGAATTGCTTTGATAATTTTTATCATATTTTGTTTTGGGAACAAATTCCGCAACTGTTTTCTTTAAAAGAGTACTCTGATTTTAAGAACAAGCATAAACAAATCGATCTTTTCTGGCCGTGAAAAATGGGGATGTCACAGTTGGTATCAGAGCATTAGTTTAAGCGAACTAGGAATTTGTAGGAAATTTCTAGACTTAAACTTAGAATGCTAAGTAATGATTGTGAGGAGTGTGTCTAAAATATGTTAGGTAGTACACCTAAATTGACACAATCACTAGTTTATTTTAGGAATGATGCGTAAAAAGCTTTTATGTGCTAAATGTTTTGTGTGATAGCTATATTGACGCTATTATTTGTTCGGATCTATGGTCTGTTGCCGACCGGATCTGGAAACCTTATGTATTTAGGATTTAAGCGTATGGCTACGATATTAGAACTAGCATGTAAATGTTTCGGGGTGATAAGGAGATTTATACGTTTATCGTAATTAAAGCTTTCTTATCTTAAAATTCTCGCTTGGTACACCGAATGTATGCTTGGATGTACAAGGGGTCATGGTGAAGACTCGTAGACAAATTGAGTACATGGAGGAAATGAAGAAGGCTTATGATAGTGGATGACACCTATTAGAAGATATCGTAAGAGTGGTATCTTGCCTTTAGAGTATGTCTTATGAAATAAAAGTACATTTAGAGGAGTATGGTACGTCTAAAGTACACCTTCGATTGGCAGGATGATGGAACAATTGGTGAAATTCTTGAAGTTGTCTCATCGTCTGATATTTTCATCACCAATCGAGTTGAAGTAGAGTTGATGATTGAAGATTGAGCAATGAAGAAGTCCTAGTAGAGTCTAGGGAAATTGAATATGATTACTTGGACACATTCGTATGTGTTAAATTGTTTTGTGATTTTCTTGTATGGTGATTTGGTCGACTGCTGGACAATACTTGGGACGAGTATGAGTAGGTGTGAAAGATAGTAGATGCATATACTACCGGAAGCACAGGACTCGCACTTGGATCAGGGAAAGTCACAAGGTTACCAAGAAGCTAGTAAGTGATTCCACTTTATTCTGGTATGTCATTACCATTATTTCGGTAATGAATAGTAATATGGTTCTTGTTCCGAACCTAGTGGTCATATTTAAATTTGAGTTCGACTACAAGGAGTATGTTACGTGGTCTAAAGGACCAAGTTAGATGTAACATCTGACTTAATTCGGAAGGTTGAAGTTAATGCGATTGATAGTGTCGCGCTTGTTGTTAAAAGAAGTTTGCAGGTAGAAATGCTACATGCTGAAATGTGATTATATCACATTAGAATATGAAGAAAGGTATATTCCATCCTGGAATTTAACTTCATTAAAGACCGAGTCTAAGCATCGCATCGTGCGATGAGAGGTCAATAGAGTACGACCCATCGATTTGTTACAATAGATAAATGAAAGTAATTATCCTGAGAAGAAGAAGGAGTCCACAATAAGGACTTATTTGGTAACTTGAAGGTTACGATTGAAAGTACAAAATAGTACGATAAGCAGATGCAAGATTGGGCATCTTCTGCGGTCAAGAAAGCCATAGAGTTAAATACTCTTTCGAGGAAACATAGAAATTACGGTTATTACCTAGGATGAAGAGATAGCGTATGGAATCATTATACAAGTTCTATTTTCGTTGATGATTCCGAGACGTAATCATCTTAAGGGGGAGATAATTGTAACGCCCGTAGATCCGGGCTAGTCAATTTAGTGACAATAGGCGTCAAAAAATGAATTTTTGATGAAAGATTATTTAGAATGAATAATATTAATTAAGTTATAGTATATGTTACAAGGTTTCCATGCATATAAAGAACGCTGAAATCCAAGTTATAACGAAGAAGTTATGACATGTCGAAATTTCGCGACAGAACCAACACGACACAGCGCGACGTAAAAAGTAAATTTACGTTAGAGTGATATTTAGCCTTAGCAATCTAAATGAATTTCGTAGAATACATTAAACCATGAGTGTGCATAAAAAGAACGCCCAAATCTGACTTCGTGTGAGGAAGTTATGATTTTTCGAAGTTTCGACTTAGCGGTATGCCGCCCGAATGCTCGATTTGAGACCGAGCGGTTTTTAGTTGTAACACCGTAAATTTCAAAACAAATTTTTTAAGTTTTTTATAAAACATAATTCAATTAATATTCATCAAACAACCATATTAATTATCCAATTTAGGTCAATAAAAAATCCCAAGATCACAATGTAAAAATTCTGAGTGTGTGTGTACGGATCAAGCCGGCGCCTTCCCGCGGTCGTCACTAGTACCTGAAACAATAACATCAAACACTGTAAGCACAAAGCTTAGTGAGTTCCCCAAAATACCACATTTAACACATAATAGTCACTCGAGGCTATAACTCTGTGGGTCCGTGCACCCAAACTCTGTGAACCCTTAGGTTCTAACTCTGATAAACATGCACCACATAAATCACATGGAAATAATGCAGTACAACACATAACATACATAGCATACAAATACTCTATCACATAACTCTGGTTACCTACTCAAGGTAAAGTATAGTGAGAAGACTCACCTCGCATATCTCGGTATCTCACGAATCCTGAGTATCCCTCGTGCTCGATCCTCCGAGCTCTACTCCTCCTATAACAACGTATGCCTCTAGTTAACACTTTATATCTTCTAAGGTTGACTATACCCAAGAAGTCAACACAGGTCAACTTTTGGTCAACGGTCAATGGTCAACTTTGATCGGACTCGGCGAGTGCTACGGCGACTCGGCGAGTCTAGACGTTTTCACCAACCCTCTGAAATTCCCTTCCTACACGTCGAGTATCCCCCCCCCCCCCCTTACTCGACGTGTTTCACCTGGAAGAATCGCGGGGCCACCCCGACTCAACTCGCCGAGTCTCAAGAACAACTCGGCGAGTCCCAGTTCGACTCAGTCCACTTGTCGTCCCTCTCCAACTCACCCTGACTCACTGAGTCTACCCATGACTCGATTGGACCACTCATTGAGCAATCCCAAGGCAATCTTCAAACTACTCGCCGAGTCTGATGAACAGACTCGGCGAGTCCATGCCATGCAACCACTCCAACTTGCTTCTAAGGTCATATCTGCTTCCACAATCTATAGATCTGGCCTCCTTAGACTGATTCATCACGTAAAGCTTCTATCTTGGTGCCCATAACACACCTCATGGCTCATAAATGAAGTTTTGACCTAAGGCATAAGGATTCCAATCCAAAGCCTCCATTGATTACCAAAAAGCTTGGGTAAAGGGACACTTTGGACCTCTAAGGGTCCAGATCTATGGTTCAAACCTCATAAGGGACCAAGGGGGCACTAGATCTTGCCACAAAAGGGTTCAACAAACCCTAAATCTAGATAAACATCAACAAGGAAGAAGATAACTCGAAATTATTACCACAATAGTGATGCTCTGGACTCCAAACCCTCAGAAGTTGCTCCACTTGCTTTCCCTTGGCTAGTTCTTCTCCTTCCTTGCAACAATGACACCTCCAAGATCAATAATGGCCTTCTACTTTGCTCCAAATGTTCACACTCGATTAGGGTTTTACTCAAGGGACTGGTGAGCACAAATGATAGCCATTAGGCCCTTTAAATAGGTCTCAAACCCGAGAAATTAGGGTTTCATTACACAGCGCTGACTCGCCGAGTCCAGGCGCGTTCCCGCGACCAGATCCGCATCCCTACTCGGCGAGTCTGAGCTCCAACTCACCGAGTCCCATCTCAAATCACCAAAAAAACATATATATACAAGATACCTGAAAAATCCGGCTGTTACAACTCTCCCCCACTAGGACTAGACTTCGCCCTCTAAGTCTCGCTCTAAAAACAGCTCCGAATGCTGCTCCTGCATCATACGCTCTGGCTCCCAGGTCATCTCTGATCCCCTCCGGTGTTGCCACTGAACCAACACCAAAGGTACCTCCTTATTTCTCAGAACCTTGATCTTCTGATCTCTGATGGCCATTGGTCTCTCGGCATAATTCAGGCTTGCATCCACCTGAATATCCTCTAACGGAACCACTGCCGATTCATCGGCTATACACTTCCTCAACTGCGACACATGAAAAGTGTCGTGGATCTGTCCCAACTCTACTGGCAACTCCAACCGATACGCTACCCGGCCTACCCTCGCAATCACACGAAATGGACCTATAAACCGGGGGCCCATTTTGCCCCTCTTCCTGAACCGAATCACTCCTTTCCAAGGAGAAACCTTCAGGAGAACGAAGTCGCCGACCTGAAATTCAAGCTCGGACCGACGCCTGTCCGCATAACTCTTTTGTCGGCTCTGGGCGGTCAATAACCTCTATCTGACCCGCTGTATCTGCTCTGTCGTCTGAATCACGATCTCTGTACTGCCCATCACTCTCTGCCCAACCTCACCCCAACAAATGGGAGTCCGACACTTCCTACCATACAACAGCTCAAAGGGCAGCATACCGATGCTCGAATGATGGCTGTTATTGTAGGAAAACTCCGCCAAGGGTAAATACGCATCCCAGCTACCCCCGAAATCCAATACACATGCTCGAAGCATGTCTTCAAGCGTCTGAATCGTCCGCTCACTCTGGCCGTCTGTCTGGGGATGATATGCGGTACTAAAATGCAGTTTAGTTCCCGAACTCCTCATGAAATTTCTTCCAGAATCGGGAAGTGAAACGCACATCACGGTCCGAAACGATCGAGATCGGCACCCCATGCCGAGATACCACTTCCCTCACATAAACCTCTGCCAATTTCTCCGCCGAAGAACTCTCACTGATGGCAAGAAAGTGAGCGCTCTTCGTCAACCTATCCACAATCACCCAAATTGCATCAACTCCTCTGGCAGTCCTTGGCAATTTGGTGATGAAATCCATAGTGATCTGTTCCCACTTCCACTCGGGAACCTCCAATGGCTGCAGCTTGCCATGCAGTCTCTAGTGCTCGGACTTAACCCTTCGGCAGGTCAAACACCTCTCGACAAACCATGCGACGTCCCTCTTCATACAGGGCCACCAATACTCTTTCCTCAAATCCAAATACATTTTCGTAGCCCCGGGATGGATCGAAAAATTCGATCTATGAGCTTCCTCCATCAAAGTAGTACGCGTACCGCCCACAAACGGTACCCAAATCCGGCCCTGAAAAGTCATAAGCCCTCGACTATCCGAAACGAACTCTGAAACCAAACCAACGACCCGTTCTCTCTTCTGCATCTCCGGATGTACAGCCTCGGCCTGTACCCCATGAATGGCGTCCAGAACTGGAGCTATCACGGTCAATCTCAAACATACATTTCGCAGTGGAGTACTCTCCGCCCTGCGGCTCAACGCGTCAGCTACCACATTAGCCTTTCCCGGGTGGTACAGGATCTCACAATCATAATCCTTGACCACATCTAATTACCTCCTCCGCCGCATATTTAGGTTAGGCTGATCCATCAAGTACTTCAAGCTCTTATGGTCCGTGTATATCGTACAACGAACCCCATACAAGTAGTGACGCCAAATCTTAAGGGCGAACACCACTGCCCCCAACTCTAGATCATGTGTGGGATATCTCGTCTCATGAGGCTTCAACTGCCTCGATGCATATGCTATCACATGTCCCTTCTGCATCAGTACCGCTCCCAGTCCTAAAATCGATGCATCACAAAATACCACAAAATCTTCCATCCCTTCCGGAAGAGCTAATACCGGAGCTTCGCACAACCTTTGGCGAAGCGTCTCAAAGGAGGTCTGCTGCTCGAGACCCCATAAAAATGTAACACCCTTCCGGGTCAATCTGGTGAGTGGCACCGCGATCTTGGAGAAATCCTTGACAAACCTCCAATAGTACCCTGCCAACCCAAGGAAGCTCCGGATCTCAGAGGGTGACTTTGGCACCTCCCAACTCATCACCGCCTCAACCTTGGCCGGATCGACCAATATCCCTTTCTGATTAACAAGTTGTCCCAGAAACTGGACCTCCCGCAACCAGAAATCGCTCTTGGAAAACTTTGCATAAAGTTTCTCCGATCTCAAAACCCCAAGAACTTCCCTTAAATGCTCCTCATGCTGCTCTCTAGATCTCGAATATACCAGAATATCATCGATGAATACAATCACCGACCGATCCAACATCGGCCTGCATACCCTATTCATGAGATCCATGAACACAGCCGGGGCATTGGTGAGCCCAAAAGGCATCACCACAAACTCATAATGCCCATATCGCGTCCTGAACGCTGTCTTCTGGACGTCCTCGTCCCGCACTCTCACCTGATGATAACCCGACCTCAAATCGATCTTGGAGAACCAAGACGCTCCCTGTAGCTGATCGAATAAATCGTCGATCCTCGGCAACGGGTAACGGTTCTTGACCGTCAGCTTATTCAATTCTCGGTAATCAATACACATTCGATGCGATCCGTCCTTCTTCTTCACAAACAGAATGGGCTCTCCCCACGGCGAGTTACTCGGCCGAATAAACCCCTTCCCCAGCAGCTCCTGAAGCTGCGAGGATAAATCTTGCATCTCTGGAGGTGCAAGACGATAAGGCACCTTAGCGATAGGCGCGGCTCCCGGAACCAAATCAATACTCAACTCTACTTGCCTCACGGGAGGCACACCCGGTAATTCTTCGGGAAAAACATCTGGAAACTCACGCACCACTGAACCTCATCCACTGAACTCGGTCTCTCGGAGATCACTCGCGTATCCATTACATATGCCACAAAACCCTTACAGCCCTGTTGTAAACACTGCCTCGCCCTAGCGGCCGAACAAAAGGCTGATCCAGAACGTGTACCCTCGCCGTACACCGAAAGAACTCCCCCACTAGGATCTCGTATGGTCACCAGCTGACGCTCACAGTCGAGAACCGCGCCGAATCGGCTCAACCAGTCCATGCCCACAATGACACAGACATCACGCATCGCAATAGGAACCAGATCAATCGGAAACTCAACCCCAAAAATCTCTAACACACATCACCGTAGGACCTCCGTGGCACAAATCACTCTGTCGGCAGCTATGGAAACCCGCAGAGGCCGACTCAATGCCTCACGACTAACACTGATATGCTGACTAAAGGCCAAAGATACAAAAGACCGACTCGCACCCGAGTCAAATAACACTAAAGCAGGCACAGAGTTCACAAGGAAGGTACCTATGCATAACATAATATAAGCATAATATCTCAACACCAAAAATATATACATAGAAGGAAACGTACCAGCCACAACATCGGGTGCAGCGCGGACCTCCTCCGCAGTCAGCTGAAAGGCTCTCCCTCGAGCTCTCGGTGCCTCGGCCTTCACGAGCCGACTCTCTGTAGCTCTGATGGCGGCAGGGGCAGATCCCTGAGATGCTCCGCGCAGCAGTGGACACTCCGCCTTCCGGTGTCCGGTCTGGTTGCAGTGAAAACACACTGCAAACCCCTTGGGGCAGTCCTTGGCCATATGCCCCTCCTTGCCACATTTGTAGCAAGATCCTTCTCGACAGACTCCATCATGACCCTTGCCGCACTTCCTGCAAGTGTGGCCCTTCTGGCTCCCGGGTTTGGGATCAGCGGGCTTGGCCCGCTTGGCTGTCGGCTGAGACTGTGCCGGCCGCCGATCCCTCCCCAGAGACTCCGCCTCCTCCCTGGCCTGTGTCTCAAGCTCAATCTCCCTCTTCCGGGCATTTTCTTGAAGCTCAGCAAATGTCCGATACGAGGAGTTCGCGGCGAACTCCCGAATATCCCGTCTCAAAATGCTCAAGTAGCGGCTCATACGTGCCTGCTTAGTGGACACGTGCTCAGGGCAGAACATCGCCCTCTCATGGAACAACCTCGTGATCGCTGTAACTGACTCAGTACCCTGCTTGAGGGTCAGAAACTCCTGTGCCAAACGCTCCCTCTCCACCTGAGGAACGTACTCATCCCGGAACATGGTAGTAAACCTCTCCCAGGTCACTGCCGAAAGCTCAGCAGGCGTAAAATGCGCCGTCACAAACTTCCACCAGTCCTTCGCTCCCAAGCAAAGCTGGTTCAGCGCGAACCGAACCTTCAGATGCTCAGGAGATGAGCAAGTGAAGAAGCACCCCTCCATGTCAGATATCCACCTCATAGCTGCCACCGGATCCTGTATTCCATCAAACTCTAGTGGTTGGTGTTGCTGAACTCCCGAAACAGCGACGCATCACCTCCCTGGGGTCTCGCCGCAGCGATCGCTGCGGTAGCCGCTGCAACAACAGCCTCAGAAAGAGCGGCGTAACGCTCGTCAAATGTCTCAATCAGCACGGTCTTAATAGACCCGAACATCAATGGTATCTCAACCCTTATGACCGCAGCCACCTCCTCATGAATGATCTGTCGAATCTCCTCATCACTAGCTCCGGCACCCTCCGACATATGACGTGTCCTCACCATGATCAACCTCTGAAATACAACATGTGATAAATTACAATTCACTCGAGCATACTCACACTCGACAATCCACCCCTCCTTGATTCTTGGTATCCCAAAGATTCTTATTTGGACTGTGCACCGCCCCGGTGCTTTCAGTAGTACGGGCCCAATACTACTGTCCACACTGTCTTAGTACACACCCCAAATCTTCCTCTTCGGATCCCAAATCCCAAGTACTCTATCATGCGTAGACCACTCTCTAATAGATCTCTCATAAGCCCCTCGCTGCTACCTACTCACTCTCAAGCATCTCATAGCAGCTCACCTCTCCCTAGGCTAAGGCATCACAAATCAGGCCACTCTAGTCCTATTAGCAATACCTAGCCTACTCTAGCAAGCAGATACATCATATCAATATCAATATTACATAATATAAAGGTATTTTGGTAATTCACCGTTCGAGCGTTGACTGATCGTACACATGTTTCTTCCTGGAATTTGTTTCTTTTTCAAGAAAATCTTTTACTCTTAGAAAAGTTAGGTTTTCTTTTGAAAATATCCTTCCAATTCCTCAGTTTGAGTTCAAATACTCCCGAAGGTGTACCCGAATCCCTCAAACCAAGGCTCTGATACCAAATTGTAACACCGTAAATTTCAAAACAAATTTTTGAAATTTTTATAAAACATAATTCAATTAATATTCATCAAACAACCATATTAATTATCCAATTTAGGTCAATACAAAATCCGAAGATCACAATGTAAAAACTTCGAGTGTGTGTGTACGGATCAAGTCGGCGCCTTCCTGCGGTCGTCACTAGTACCTGAAACAATAACATCAAACACTGTGAGCACAAAGCTTAGTGAGTTCCCCAAAATACCACATTTAACACATAATAGCCACTCGAGGCTATAACTCTGTGGGTCCGTGCACCCAAACTCTGTGAACCCTCAGGTTCTAACTCTGATAAACATGCACCACATAAATCACATAGAAATAATGCAGTACAACACATAACATACATAGCATACAAATACTCTATCACATAACTCTGGTTACCTACTCAAGGTAAAGTATAGTGAGAAGACTCACCTCGCGTATCTCGGTATCTCATGAATCCTGAATATCCCTCGTGCTCGATCCTCCGAGCTCTACTCCTCCTATAACAACGTATGCCTCTAGTTAACACTTTATATCTTCTAAGGTTGACTATACCCAAGAAGTCAACACAGGTCAACTTTTGGTCAACGGTCAATGGTTAACTTTGACCAGACTCGGCGAGTGCTATGGCGACTCGGCGAGTCTAGACGTTTTCACCAACCCTCTGAAATTCCCTTCCTACACGTCGAGTATTTCCCCCCTTACTCGACGAGTTTCACCTGGAAGAATCGCGGGGCCACCCCGACTCAACTCGCTGAGTCTCAAGAACAACTCGGCGAGTCCCAGTTCGACTTAGTCCACTTGTCGTCCCTCTCCAACTCACCCTGACTCACTAAGTCTACCCATGACTCGATTGGACCACTCACTGAGCAATCCCAAGGCAATCTTCAAACTACTCGCCGAGTCTGATGAACAGACTCGGCGAGTCCATGCCATGCAACCATTCCAACTTGCTTCTAAGGTCAGATCTGCTTCCACAATCTATAGATCTGGCCTCCCTAGACTGATTCATCACGTAAAGCTTCTATCTTGGTGCCCATAACACACCCCATGGCTCATAAATGGAGTTATGACCTAAGGCATAAGGATTCCAATCCAAAGCCTCCATTGATTCCCAAAAAGCTTGGGTAAAGGGACACTCTGGACCTCTAAGGGTCCAGATCTATGGTTCAAACCTCATAAGGGACCAAGGGGGCACTAGATCTTGCCACAAAAGGGTTCAATAAACCCTAAATCTAGATAAACATCAACAAGGAAGAAGATAACTCGAAATTATTACCACAATAGTGATGCTCTGGACTCCAAACCCTCAGAAGTGGCTCCACTTGCTTTCCCTTGGCTAGTTCTTCTCCTTCCTTGCAACAATGACACCTCCAAGATCAATAATGGCCTTCTACTTTGCTCCAAATGCTCACACTCGATTAGGGTTTCACTCAAGGGACTGGTGAGCACAAATGACAGCCATTAGGCCCTTTAAATAGGTCTCAAACCCGAGAAATTAGGGTTTCATTACACAGCGCTGACTCGCCAAGTCCATATCCTGGATACGCCGAGTCCAGGTGCGATCCCGCGACCAGATCCGCGTCCCTACTCGGCGAGTCTGAGTTCCAACTCGCCGAGTCCCCTCTCAAATCACCAAAAAACATAAATATACAAGATACCTGAAAAATCCGGCTGTTACATTTTAGCTGAAACAATCTAAATGAGAATCGAAGGTCTCGTTAATAGGAGTAAAACGATAAAAAGATAGGCGGAAACGGACGTCAGATAAAGAAGTTATGATTTTATAACGGAGTTTTCCTGTCCCGGCCTACTAAAAATAAATAATAAAAAATAAGTTCAAAGTTAGCCGACGGAGTCTAAACGAAAGTTGTAGATCGTGGTCTCACCTACGCGGGGATATAAAGAACGTCGAAAACGGAGTTCGTATGAGGAAGATATGAATTTTTGAAGTTTATTAAATATGTTTGATATTTAATTTATATATATATATATATATATATATATATATATATATATATATATATATATATATATATATATATATATATATATATATATATATATATATATATATATATATATTTCGATATTATCGGAAGGGGGGGGGGGGGAGTCAGTGATATTATCGCCATTACGCCCAACGTAATTTAGAATTACCCCCAGCGTAATTCGTGTTCTAGCCCCCCTATATAAGGGTGTCGAGGGTAACCGACTTCTTTGCTCATTTCTTCCCTTTTTCTCGCGTTTTTGCATCGTTTTTCGTGCAAGAAACATCCCGAAGCTCCGGTATCATTCCCGAGCCCCGAAGCAAGTCCCGAGACCCCGAAGATCCTGAGAAGTGCAATTCCCGAGCCGAAGCTCTGCCCGTGAGTATGGATTAAGACTAAGTTAATTTTCCGGGAGTATGGATTAAGACTAAGTTACTTTTCCCTATTCCGGGAGTATGGATTGGGCACAGTTATTGATCCGGGAGTATGGATCAGATCAGGATTAAGGTATAGTTAATTGTCCCTATTCCGGGAGTATGGATTCGGTACAATTATTGATCCGGGAGTATGGATCAGATCAGGATGTTAGTTTTAGATCCATGAGTATGGATCAGGGGAAAATGTTAGTTTTAGATCCGTGAGTATGGATCAGGTGAAAAAGGTTAGTTTTAGATCTGTGAGTATGGATCGAGTGAAGATAATAGTTTTAGATCCGTGAGTAGGGATTGGGTAAAGAGGAAAAATTTAGATACGAGAGTTTAGATCGTGTCGTTGTGAGGATCGATGGGGGTGGGGTAATAGTTGCCTTTATATGGTGAAATTGTACAAGTTTGAATGTTCTATATCTATAAATATATGATATAACATTGTGGGATGAAAACCCTATATGCTCACCAGGCTCCTAAGCCTAACCCACTCAGTTTTCTTTGTATCACAGGTATTAATACGAAGACATACTTCACAGAGAGATTTAAAGGAGATATAAATCAATTGTGTAATTAAATGTAAGTTCTGTTTATGCTTATATGTCTGTATCGGAACATGACATCCCGAGATTTTGTTATATAATGAAACTACATTTCTTTAAAGAAATGCTTTGATAATTTTTATCATATTTTGTTATGGGAACAAATTCCGCAACTGTTTTCTTTAAAAGAGTACTCTGATTTTATAAACAAGCATAAAAAAATCGGTCTTTTCTGGCCGTGAAAAATGGGGATGTCACACCACTGGACCTGCACTAGAGGCACTTCCTTGTTTCTCAGAACCTTCATCTTCCATTCCCTAATTGCAATCGGTCTCTCAACATAGTTCAGGCTCGCATCCACCTGAATATCCTCTAATGGTACCATTGTTGATTCGTCGTCAATACACTTCCCAGCTACGATACGTGGAAGGTGTCATGAATCTGGCCCAACTCTGCAGGTAACTCTAACCGGTAGGCTACCCGACCTACCCTCGCAATCACTCGGAATGGACCAATATAACGGGGTCCCAACTTGCCCCTCTTCATGAACCGGATCACCCCTTTCCAAGGAGATACCTTCAGGAGTACAAAGTCACCGACCTGGAACTCGAGCTCTGACCACTGTCTATCCGCATAACTCTTCTGACGGCTCTGGGCCGTCAGTAACCTCTGTCTGACCTGCTGAATCTGCTCGATCATTTGAAGCAGAATTTCGGTACTACCCATCACACGTTGCCCTACCTCTCCCCAGCAAATGGGGGTCCGACACCTCCTCCCATACAACAGATCAAAGGGTGGCATACGGATGCTCGAATGATGGCTATTGTTATAGGAAAACTAATCCAAAGGCAAAAATGTGTCCCAACTCCCTCCAAAATCCAGTACACATGGCCGAAGCATGTCCTCGAGCGTCTGAATCGTGCGCTCGCTCTGTTGGTCAGTCTGTGGGTGGTATGTGGTGTTAAAATGCAGCCTCGTACCCAATTCTTGATGAAACTTCTTCCAGAACCTGGAAGTGAAACACACATCTCGATCCGAGACAATTGAGATCGGCACCCCATGTCGTGATACCACCTCCTTCACGTACAACTCTGCCAACCTCTCAGCGGAAGAGCTCTCATTGATAGCAAGGAAATGAGCGCTCTTCATCAACCTGTCCACAATCACCCAAATTGCATCGACACCCCTCGCAATCCTCGGCAATTTGGTGATGAAATCCATGGTAATGTGTTCCCATTTCCACTCGTGAATCTCTAACGCCTGCAGCTTACCATGTGGACGTTGGTGCTCGGCCTTAACCCTGCAATAGGTCAAGCACCTCTCAATGAACCATGCAACATCCCTCTTCATACAGGGCCACCAATACTCTTTCTTCATGTCCAAATACATCTTAGTGGCCCTGGGATGGACCGAAAACTTCGATCTATGAGCCTCCTACATCAAGATGGTGCGCGTTCCGCCCATAAACGACACCCAAATCCGTCCCTGAAAGGTCATAAGCCCTCAGCTATCGGTGACGAACTCCGATACCTGCCCAATAACCCGCTCCCTCTTACGGTTCTCTGGTCTCACGGCCTCAGCCTGGGCCCCTCAAATGGTGTCAAATACTGGGGTCATCAGTGTCAGCCTCATACAAACATCCTATATCAGGGTTCCCTCCGCCCTACGAATCAGGGCATCGGCTACAACGTTAGCCTTGCCCGGGTGGTACAGGATCTCACAATCGTAATCATTCACCACATCCAACCATCTCCTTTGTCGCATGTTCAGATTGGGCTGATCCATTAAATACTTCAGGCTCTTGTGGTCCGTGTATATGGTACACCGAACCCCATACATATAGTGACGCCAGATATTGAGGGAAAACACCACTACCCCAACTCCAGATCGTGGGTAGGATAGCTCATCTCATGAGGCTTCAGTTGCCTTGATGCGTATGTTATCACATGCCCCCTCTGCATAAGCACCGCTCCTAACCCTGATATTGACGCGTCACAATACACCACGAAGTCCTCCATCCCCTCCGGAAGGGCTAACACCGGGGCTTCGCATAGTTTCTGGCGAAGTGTCTCGAAGGAGGCCTGCTGCTCTGGGCCCCATGAAAAAGCAACACCCTTCCGGGTCAACTTGGTGAGTGGCACGAAGATTTTGGAGAAATCCCTGATAAATCTCCGATAGTAACCAGCCAACCCTAGGAAACTCCTAATCTCAGTAGGTGACCTCGGCACCTCCCAACTCATCACTGCCTCAATCTTGGTCGGATCGACCAATATCCCTTTCTGGTTAGCGAGGTGCCCTAGGAATTGGACCTCTCGTAACTAGAAATCGCACTTGGAGAATTTGGCATGAAGCCTCTCCGATCTCAAAACTCCAAGGATCTCTCTCAATTGTTCCTCATGTTCCTCTCTGGATGTCGAATACACCAATATGTCGTCGATGAACACGATCACTGAGCGATCCAACATCGGCCTGCACGCTTTGTTCATGAGATCCATGAACACCACCGGTGTATTTGTGAGCCCGAAAGGTATCACCATGAACTCGTAATGCCCGTAACAAGTCCTGAACGTTGTCTTCTGGATGTCCTCATCCCGCACCCTCACCTGATGATATCCAGACCGCAAATCGATCTTGGAGAACCAAGATGCTCCCTGTAACTGATCAGACAAATCATCGATCCTTGGCAACGGGTAACGGTTCTTGACCGTTAGCTTGTTCAATTCCCTGTAATCAATGCACATCCGGTGTAAGCCATCATTTTTCTTAACAAAAAGGATAGGTGCTCCCCACGGCGAATTGCTCGGCCGAATAAACCCCTTCCCCAGCAGCTCCTGAAGCTGTAAGGATAACTCTTGCATCTCTGGAGGCGCAAGGCGATAAGGCGCCTTGGCGATAGGCGCAGCCCCTAGAACCAATTCGATACTGAACTCAACCTGCCTCCAGGAGGCACACCCGGTAACTCCTCCAGAAATACATCCGGGAACTCATGCACTATCAGAACCTCATCAACTGACATAAGTCTCTCTGAATCAACCCTTGTATCCATCACATACACTACAAATCCCTTACAACCCTCCTGTAGACTCTGTCTTGCTCTAGCGGCTGAACAAAATGCCGACCCAGAACGTGTACCCTCACCGTGCACCGTAAGAACTCCCCCACTAGGGTCTCGTATGGTCACCAGCTGTCTCTCGCAGTTGATAACTACTCCAAATTTGCTCAACCAGTCCATGCCCACAATGACACAGACATCTCCCATCGCAATAGGATCTAAATCGATCGGAAACTCAATGCTGAAAATCTCGAGTACACACCCTTGGATCACCTCGGTGGCATACACCGCTCTCTCGTCAGCTATGGAAACTCTCAGGGGTCGACTCAACGCCTCTTGACTAATATTGATGTGCTGACTAAAAGCCAAATATACAAAAGACCGACTCGCGCCCGAGTCAAATAACACAAGGCAGGTACATAACTCACAAGAAAAGTACCTACGCATATCATAATATAAGCACAATATCTCAACATAAAAGTAAATACATGAAAAAATACATGCCAGCCACAACATCGGGCGTTGCGCGAACCTCTTCCGCAGTCAACTGGAAGGCTCTCTGTAACATCCATATTCCCAGGTATATTATTTTATTCTTTTATTTTGGAGTTTGTGGAGGGACTCGGCGAGTTGGTGCTTAGACTCGCCGAGTAGGGTCGTGCATTCTCATCTGGGTTCATGACTAGACTCAGCGAGTCCATGAGTGGACTCAACGAGTCCACGCTGTTTAATGAAACCCTAATTTCCCGGATTTGGGACATATTTAAAGGCCCTTAGGGCCGTCATTTGCAGCAACCAAACCCCAGAGAGAAACCCTATGTAAAGTCCGAGAAACGGATCTACCAATAATCAAAGACAAATAACAGAAGCAAAGAAGAAATAATAAGCAAATAACAAAACGAACCAAGCTTGCATATGCCTTAAAGCAATAAAACATCAGATACAACTTGGAGAAAATACGAAGGCATCAACAACCTATCTATCTGACACAACACCCTATTTATAGACCCCATGACCATGATCAGTTTACGGCCGTAAACTCCATTACCACCGCAAACTATTACAAAAAAATATTTCATACACAACCCCTATCACTAGCTACTATACCTAGACCAAACCATTTTACAGGGCCTTTCAATCCCCCCTTGGTTTGGGCTAGCTCAAGGCCATCCCCTTGTTAATAATCATAACGTCCATCTGTCCCATGGCTCCATTCCACATACGCTTGCTCAATATCTCAGCCACCATTTTCGTGTACACTTTAGCACCTTCTTCATGTATATCCTCAACAACCTTAATCTGAAAGTTGCTGAGATAGTGAATATCCCATTTCCTGAACTGAAACAAGTCTTTGCGATCATAGAGCCTGATGCACCCAGTATTCCAAAGAACTAAGAGACCCATCTGAAAAGCCTTGAAGTACTGGAAACTGCTTGACCTGTTTCGTTGCGGGCCACATCACTATTTGCAACGGCTTGTCAGTGGATGGGTCCAAAACATCTGGACGTTCAAATATGATAGATTCTGCAGTAGGCATAGACGAAAATCCCTTTTTAACTTGATCATCAAGGAAGTGCTTGAATTGAGTAACTTGTGGACTATTCATTAAATTGATGAAGGGAGCTTGAGATAGTTCTGCCAAATCAATCCTCGTGAACGAGCTAAAATCATGGCTATTCTTATACAACTCAGAATTACCGCTCTTACGAATTACTATCCACATCTTAAGGGGTTCATGAAATCCCAAGAAGCAACTTCCGATCTGTCTCCAAACGTATCTCGGAACCGAACCAATTCAAGATCAGTAACTGTGATTAACGGTTCGCCTCGAGAAGCATTCAGATTAGTGTTCCTCTTGAACAGCAACTGTCCTTTCTTCACTTCTTCTTCTTGACCATGATGAATGATTTCTGTAATATGTGGAGCTAAAGGAGGTTCATCAACCCTACGATTACCAGTACCAGAAGACTGACCGACTGGTAGATCAACTGGTAGGTCAACTGGGAAAGCTTGCACATGAAGATTGATCCTCTGTTCTTCAACAGATGTTTGATATTTTTCTCCAAGGTCTACTTCAAGTTTCTTCTTCAGTTCAAATTAGCTTGAAGTTAGCAGATTGAAATGATCTTGCAAGTCAGAAATCTGCTTAGTCTTCAGCTTTTTATCCTTTTTGAGCTCGGCCACTTGTACTCCAAGATTAGATTTATCTGATTGCAACTTAGAGACTTGAATCTTAAGATTTACATTCTCATTACGAAGTTCCGCTACCTGAATATCTAACTCGATATTCTTCTGGCTTAAAACTGAAATCTCTTTTGCAAACCAGAAAGAGTGAGATTGTCATCCCTAGCACCACCTTCTTCAATGGAAACACCTTTTCCTCGAGGGTCTGGTGATAGAAGTTGTTCTTCAGCCATGTGTAACACCAACCTCTCAGAAGCAGCATCCCGATTGTATCTTGGAACTGAGAAACCAGGCGGCACAGAGGGACCACCAACAGTAAATGCTGAACTCGGACCTGTTGGAAACATCTTGGTGGTTGTAAGTCTAGTAGTAGCAGTAGTGACAGGAGGGGTAGGAAGACCGCTAATCAAGCTCGCAATTAGGTCAGATTGCCTCACATCTCGCCTTTGTCTCTTAGACTGAGGTTGGTCAGAGTCTGGGGTAAATACACTCATAAATGGTTCTGGTATAGGGGAAGCGGATATAGAAGGGGAACATCCTATAACTGCCTCCATAGGAATTGAAGCGGACACCATTTGTTTTGATGTTACAGTTTGGGTTTCAAACGTCTCACTTGACTTCCTAGTCTCTGCTGTTTGCAGAAAAACGTCATCGACATTGTTGAAAATTGTGTCAAGGTTTTCATGCGACACAAAATTTTCACTGCTGGCTAAAGAAGCCGCAATGTCATCACGATCAAAACCTGTTAAATCAAGATCACTGAATGAATCGTTTCTTTCGTCACCGACATGCATTTCCGCACTATCTTGATCATGTCTCAACTCCTTTTCAAGCTCTGAGACGATTTGAGCGTCAAGAGTTGGTGAATTATCCCTTTCAGTTCCTTCGTCCTCTGATACATCAATAACTATGTTATTTGGAGTCGATTTTTCTACAGATGTCTGCTCTGACGAGGTTTGTTCAGACGAATCGTATGACTCTGTCGGTTCATCCAGCTCAGTAAACTTTCCAAATTTCTCTAGAGGATACAGTCCTTGAAAAACAAATTTGCCTTTACGATTTTGTTTGATGAGTCCCACAGTGTGGGGACCCAAGGACTTCATATCAAGAGTCTCGCCCTCCTTCCTTACGTCAGGAAACTGAATGTTGATGAATGCTTGGATAAAACGAGGATACAGCAAAAAAGTATCTCGGGTAGAGGCTCTGCTGTCAATAACAAATTCATCCAAGATGAACTTCGAGAAGTTAAATCTTATGCCAGCAGCAAGGGATACCAATGCACCAGTTGTGCACTGTGAAATCTCATCGGCTCCAGACCTTCTTCCCGAAATGCAGCTAACAAAAACATGCGCTAAGAACCTCCAGTATGGATGCAACAACTTCTTCAGTGTCGGCGGAAAAGTTCCTTCGTAGCTCATTCTGCGTAGAATGCATTGAGCGTCTTCAATTCTGATTTTAGTTGGGAAATTGGGTTGATCGTCAATAAGCAGCGCCTCGCGTATGAAACCTTCATCAATCAAAATCTCCTGTCCCTGAACTTTGGCTTTCACAGTAAAATTGCCATCATTATCCATGCTCGACTGAGCGGTCGCCCAAAACACTCGAATCAAATTTTGATACACCACTGGATTGATCGTGATCGCGGATGCTAAACAACATTCCCGTAACCGATGAATCATCGAGCGCATATCAGAAAGAATAGTCGGAGGATCCGCGAGTACAATTGCAAGGTTGTGCATATCTGCAAATTTTAAGTTCGCCATTGTCTGCACTCAAACACAACTGTAAGAAACCTCAAAATAAAATTTTATTTTGACCCCAAAAAATATTCTAACTTAAAAATATGATCAAAATAAAATTTCATTGTATAAAATCAAGTTTACTGCCAACAATGTAAGGAAACTGTGAAAATAATTTTTTTTTTTTAAAAAGAAAATTAACTGAGAAATTCGTTCATGGGCCGTAAACTCGAAGTTTACGGCCTAAGAGTTTGCGGCCTAACGATTCTTTTGAGAAAATTATCACAAACAAATTCCTCAGTTAATTCATTCAAAAATCAAAGCAATAAACTCATTGTTCCTTGGCCGTAAACTAGGAGTTTACGGCCTAAGAACCGTCAGTCGAAAAATCTCCAAATATCGATTCTACACATCGAATTGATGCACAAGACTTGAAAATGCGTAAATGTAAAATCAATAGCACCAAAATAAATTAAGATTAGGTCCAAAATTCGAGTGCTTGGAGTTTACGGCCTAAGCTTACGGCCGTAAGCTCCGACGAATCGATTTTCGTGATTTCTAGCATAATAACACGGTGAAATACGAAACAAAATACATATTTGTGACCTAGAAGTGATTACCTTTGTGATGGTGAAAGCGGTTTTCCTAAAATCAAAAGAAAATTTTTTGCCTTTTTTGAGAGGGTTTAAAAGGAGTTTGCGATCATAATCTCGTGAATGGGGAGATTCCGGCAGTGAACTCCTTTTTACCCATTTTTACCCTCACTTACCCTCTTACCTGATAACTACTCAGTATTTCCAATTTTCAATAATTAAAAAAAAAACTTTGAGGATTAATTTAATTTCGAAAACAAAAAAATAAAATTAAAATAAAATTAAAAAATAAGAATAAAACTGAAATAGTAAAAGAAATAATAATAAAAATAAAGTTAAAAAAATGACATTTAAAAATAAAAATAAAATTTAAAAACTAAAAATAAAAATAAAATAAAAATAAAATTGAGAAAAATATTTTGACTAAAATAATTTTACACAACAAGATTTAACCACTATGACTTTTGTGATGCTTGGATCAAAGTTGTTGGATAGCTTTGTTCCACTTGTCGGTACCCTTATCTTCACATCTTCGTCCGATCGATTCCCAGTATTGTGGTCCACTTAAACACGAAAACTTTGTGACAGTTTTGGACATTTTACCAATGATAGATTCAGGCATATACCTAATTGTAGATTTCCGTTATTATAATAGATCCTAAATCTAAAATAAATTTTCTTTATGACCATTTAACTGACTACAACCAGGGATATTGTTGTCCACCTAAATTGAGCAGCGAGATCTATAGACAATCTGTATGTGTTGAATTTTAAGTGTACTGGACCGTGTTTCCTGCTTCCTGATATGCCCCAGTGAAACGACCCAAAAATTTCGAATTTTATTATATCAAAACCACGAAACTGAGTATCACATAATAAAAACCATAATAAAATACTGTGAGAATAACTGTATCACAACTGTATCCAAACATATCAAGAAATTGAATCAACTCCCAGGATAAAGCTAAAGCTGTGGTGTGTGCGATGCCATCAACCCGAGCTCTTCCCCTTGCTTGCGGAAGTACCTAAAACCAAAACTGAAACTATAAGCACGAAGCTTAGTGAGCTCCCCCAAACTACCACATACCATATAAACATATAAACCATATACTGGGGCCTTGCCCCCTCCATCGAACCGAAGTCCGAAGCTGACTGACTGGGACCTTGTCCCCTACATCGGACCGAAGACCGAAGCTGACTGGCCGGGACCTTGTCCCTTACATCGAACCGAAGTCCGAAGTTGACTGACTGGGACCTTGTCCCCTACATCGGACCGAAGTCCGAAGCTGACTGACTGGGACCTTGTCCCCTCGATCGAACCGAAGTCCGAAGCTGACTGACTGAACACAGCATATCATAACCTATCACTAGCATAAGCACGCAAATCCTATTTGAGCCACGGAGGCGTCAAACAAACTAACTACTGCATTGGACCGAAGTCCAGGAACTACGGCTAACTGAATGGGCCAGCATTGTGGCCTTAGACCCGTTCCTACTAGAAGGAAACTCACCTCGTGAACTGGCTGCTGTGTGCACGGCTGTGGAAACTAACTGCTGCTGCTCCAGTATCTCCCTGGCTACAATTCCATAACACACACAAGCAGATACTAAACACTGCATTGGGTAAAATGACTCTTATACCCTTGATCAAAGTCAACTCTCCTGGTCAAGTCAACCTACAGTTGACCGGACTCGCCGAGTTGGGCCGCCACTCGTCGAGTCCCTAATCTCACTCCTCAACCCTACTCGTGACTACTCGTCGAGCATGGCGTCGACTCAACGACTACCCTCTTGATTCACAAACTCAGACAATCTGCATCCAACTCGCCGAGCCATATGAACAACTCGACGAGTTGTTCTTCGATCTATGAAGATTGCCTTGGACTCACCGAGTTGTATGAACAACTCGTCGAGTCCCACCATAACTGAGTCTACCCTTCGACTCACTGAGTCCACCCTACCGCTCACTGGCCACCACTCGGAATCACTCAAAGGGTAAAGATCGGGGACTTGCGACCGGACTCGCCGAGTCCGAAGAACGTCTCGCCGAGTCACATGCATGCAGATCCTAAAAACTCGATTCTGATCAAAACCACCGCATACACTTTATAGATCTGAGCTTCCTTAGTCCGATTATCATGTAAAGATTCTATCTTTACGTGTCCAAAAGCATCAATGAAGATTATAAGGCTCAAAAAGCATGATAAAGGCTAGATCTAAGGTTCTTATGCAAAGCAACTTCAAAAAGGCAATAGATCCGGGCTCTACAACTCCTAAATGAACAGATCTATGAATATCTCGACCTAATAAGGCATCCATACAACTATAAGGTTGGAAAAAGCATCAAACTAGCCTTAGAAATGATCTAATGGAAGTTTTTAAGCATAAAACAGAGGGATTCCGAGAGATACCTCAATGAACTATGATTTTGACCTTGGATCTTTGCTCTACACCACTTCTCCTTGTTCCTTTCTCCTTCTTCTTCTTCAAGCCTTCAAGAATCCACACAAAACACTTAAATCAATCAAGGAATGGATTAGGGTTTCTCACAGCTCTCTCTGAGGGTGAAGGAGGCGAGTTTAGGGCACATAACATTGCTTAAATAGCAAACAACCCGGGGATTTAGGGTTTCATCCTGGCAGGCAGACTCGCCGAGTCCCGAATATGGACTCGCCGAGTCGCCGACTAACACATGCTCGAAAACTCGACCCCACTCGACGAGTCAGGCCATAGACTCGTCGAGTCCCTCTATAAAACTTCTAAATAAATGCCACGGGAACAACATACCAGAGATGGGGCGTTACACCCCAGCCATCAAGAACTTCCAAAGTACTCCTTACAACGGGTGAGCAGACAACCATTCAGAGAGAGTATAGATTCAAAATTCTATTACTTATTACTTCAGAGGGGTTGAGAAGAAGAAGGTTGCATATGCTGTGTACCAGGTCGGATTACAAGTCACACAAATGAGACAACATATGGCTAACAGTTAAGAAGAATTTCATATATATAACTTGCAGAGAAATAGAGTTGCATATGTTTCAATCCAGGTCGGATCTCTTCCAATCACGCAAAGGGTGCAACATATGACTAACAGACGGAAAGAAAGAAAATGATATTCTACAGACCTAATTTATCGGAATTTACCAATCTCCCCATCCAACCGGAATTAAGGACAGAATCCGCACATCGAGGAAAAGTTAAGCCATGGTTCCAAGTACGGGTTCAATTAATGTGACGGGTAGATTCTCATGTATATCTCCCTGCTCAACCTATCCGAGCATCGTGACATCAGGTTAAACGGATCTAACTAGGTCAAAGTTTGTCCAGTCCTTCAATTCATTAAGTTCAACTTTCCTAGTCAAATCCATTTAAAATATTTCGTGCCTACCAGCACATCGAGTACAGAGCATAGACGATTCAACATAGGTACGTTACGCCGATTCAGGTTGTCTGTTATCACTTGTTAATTTCATTTCCCATCACAGTACTTACAACCGAAGTTGTCAACAAAAATTTTAAAATGCTAAACAGAAATGACACTATTTTTGGATTTTTTATAATTTTTTATTGTTTTTGGATTTTTTATTTCTCCCCCTAAATTTGTGCAAGGGTGAGAGTACGAATCAAAAGAATGCACAAATTTTAAACTATCCTAAAACAAAAAATAATTAAAATGTCAACTAATAAAACCAAAATTAAATTCAGAAAAGAAGAAAGAAAAAAAATAAGAAAAAAACAGAAAAAAAATAAAAAAACTTAATCCTCAAAACGTATCATTTTCAGAAATCGGACGAGCACATTGAAACGAGATTTGTTAAATGGATTTGTGAACAAGTCCGCCACATTGTTATCAGTGTGGACTTGTTCAATTCGAATTAAAGATCGTTCATAACAGTCTCTGATAAAGTGAATTTTAATGTCGATGTGCTTGGTTTTAGAGTGTTGGACTGGGTTTTTAGCTATTTGAATTGCCGCTTCATTGTCACAATAGATAGGGGTTTCGAAGTAATTCAAACCGTAGTCCAACAGCTGATGTTGGATCCAGATAACTTGAGAGCAGCAAGCTGATGCAGCAACGTATTCCGCCTCTGTTGTTGAAGTCGAAACAGTGTGTTGTTTCTTGCATTGCCATGAAACTAATATGTCACCTAGGTATTGACATCCTCCTAAAGTGGATTTCCTGTCAAGCTCACAGCCTCTATAATTACTATCAGTAAAAGCATAAAGATGAAATTCAAAATTCTTTGGATACCAAAGCCCAATTTAGGGCTTCCTTTGATATACCGAAAAATTCTTTTAACAACAATAAGATGAGAAAGTTTAGGATTAGCCTGATATCGAGCGCGTTGATAGACTGCAAACATTATGTCAGGTCAACTTGCAGTAAGATACATCAGCTATCCAATCATCGATCGATAGAGAGTTTGATCTACGGACTCGCCTTCAGGATCTGGAGTCAGGAGAGGTCGTTCAACCATTGGTGTAGAGGCAGATTTAGCTTCGTGAAGTGCAAACTTCTCAAGAATATCCTCCACATACTTGGCTTGATGTAGCAGGATTCCGGTTGAATTCTGTTTAACCTGAAGCCCCAAAAACATGGTCATTTCTCCCAACGAACTCATTTCAAATCTTTTCTTCATTACACTTTCGAACTCTTTGCAAAGCTTTTGGCTTGTTGATCCAAAGATTATGTCATCGACATATATTTGTACGAGTATCTGGTCCTTGTCGACATGATTTATGAACAATCTTTGATCGATAGTCCCGTGAGGGTAACCATGTTTGAGCAGATGCTTTGTTAGGGTTGCATACCATGCTCTAGGAGCTTGATGCAACCCATATAACGCTTTGTCCAAGTTGTAGACATGATTAGGATACTTCGAGTCGACAAACCATGGAGGTTGATCAACGTAGATTTCTTCCTTCACCTTGCCATACAAGAAGGCAGTCTTGATATCCATTTGAAAGACAGTAAAGTTCATATACGAAGCATACGCTAGGAAGATACGAATATCCTCCAGGCGAGCTACTGGAGCATAAACCTCAGTGTAGTCAAGACCCTCGACTTGTCGAAACCCACGTACTACCAGCATGGCTTTGTTTCGCACAATAACCCCTGAATCATCTTGTTTGTTGCGATAGACCCATCGTGTGTCAAGAGACTTCTTGCCCTTCGGCAACTCAACCAATTTCCAAACACTGAGTTTTTCAAATTGATGCAATTCTTCATGCATTACATCCACCCAGCTAGGTTCATTTAGATCCATTTCTACATTCTTGGGCTTAATTTGAGAAATAAAGCAAGAATACAGACATGTATTCACGTCTCCACTCTGACTTCTAGTTTTAATGCCATCATCTAGCTGGCCGATGACGTTTTCGATCGGATGATCCCGTTGAACCCTAGAAGGTATTTCTTGGCTGATGTCATTGAGAGAAATAGGTAGAGTGTGAATGTTGAGACCTCCTTCATTTGCTCGTTGAGTAGTACCAGATGGTTCTGCGACATACTCATCTACAATAAGGTCAGGAAAGAGTAATGCTATAAGGGTTGAAGAGATAGCGGAAGCATCATTTGGAACGAACTCTTTCTCTGAAGATATGTGAGGTGTCAATTCAGCATCAGAAGAATCAGTGTGAACTGATTGAGGACTATCATGTTCCAAGAACAGCCCCCCTTGAGGAGTATCAGAGGACTTTCCCGAAACTGTTGTAGAAGAACCCCCCTCAATTGCAGCAGAAGGCTCCCTCTCAGATGCAGCAGAAGATCCTCCCTTGTGCGAGTCAGAGAACTCTCCTTCAAGTGAAGCTTTAGATTTTCCCTTTGATGAATCAGAAGGTTTAGATACAGGCTTGTACACGACTTCTTCATCTTCATCTTTAGAGATGCTCTTCCAATGCGAACCAGTTCTAAATACATCATTTGAATACACGTTTAAGGATTTGAAAAGTGACGTATAATCAAACAACCAATCCGGGCCCACTCTTGCGTCTGTTTCATTCTCTTCCAATCACGCAAAGGGTGCAACATATGACTAACAGGCGGAAAGAAAGAAAATGATATTCTACAGACCTAATTTATCGGAATTTACCAGTTGCCCCATCCAACCAGAATTAAGGACAGAATCCGCACATCGAGGAAAAGTGAATCCATAGTTCTAGATACGGGTTATTTAACGTGACCGGTAGATTCCCATGTATATCTCCCTGCTCAACCTATCCGAGCGTCGTGACATCAGGTTAAACGGATCTAACTAGGTCAAAGTTTGTTAAGCCCTTAAATTCATTAGGCTTAACTTTTCCTAGTCAAGTCCGTTTAAAATCTTTCCTGCCTACCAACACATCGAGTACAAAGCGTAGATGATTCAACTTAGGTACGTTACGCCGATTCAGATTGCCCATTATCACTTGTTGATTTCATTTCCCTAAACATCTCCCGCAAGCACATTCCATTAACACCACATTTTTGATTTTCTGATTTTCTAATGTTTTTGGATTTTTTTAAAAATTTCTAATTTTTTTGTTTTGTTTTTATTTCTCCCCCTAAATTTGTGCATAGGAAAGAAACGAAAGTAAATGCGCAAATTTAAACTATCCTGAAACAAAAATTAGTCTTTAAAGTGAATCAACTTAAGAAAAATTCAGGAGTATAGAGAAGAAAACGTAAACCGTAATTCACCAATTGAATCTGCACTCAGAAGGTCTGAGAACAGCAAGCATAATCTCAGAGCAGATTCGAAAATTCTTCATATCATTAAGCACTAACCCCATGAGTGATCCCTTCCTTTCTTCCTTTCCCATAAAGGAAACATTCTCCCAAACAATGTTCTGAGTGTTGTACAGTTGAGAGATGTCTCCTATCAAGTTCCAGGAACAACCACTACCAACAAACCGAAGTCTGATGATATGCCTCCATAGCTACTCCGACATAGAGCGGGGTCAGTTGGTCTTTGGAACCCAGTCCATTTTGAAACTGGGTTGACCTTTGTCATCAACTCACAATACTCTCTCCCATGACATATCCTGCTTATCACAAACAGAAGATGTAGAAACGTTAGAAGCATTAGGAGATTTGGGAGTTTTCACCTTTGGTACCCATCTATATTCGGGTTTAACCTATTTCTTGTTCGATCCGATGGGTGCCTCGGCACTTTCTTTGGAACTTGAAACTGATCTTCGAGATGTCTTTGACTTAGCCGGTCTTTGTTTCACTGGAGCATCTCTTGGATTGGGCTTCTTGGCCGACACTCCCTTCTTGCCCTTGGCATTCGGATTCTTGGCCTTGTGGGTTTGATTCTTTGCCTTCTGCACGTTCCAGTCAACATTGTATGAACGTGACCTTGAGGGGTTTCCTTTGGAGTATCTCCCTCTTGGCGCGTTCTGCCACCCTTGTGCATAGTAGGGAACGTATGTGCGATTAGGACAATTTCTGGCAATGTGTCCAGGTGTTCCACAATGAAAACAAGTCTTTTTCTTCAATGTGAAGTTATTTCTTCCTGCCCCTGGTGGCGTATCCTTGCCTTGTCTCTTGTTGTTCCCACATGCACACTTGCCACAGGCACTCTGTTTAGCTTGAAATGGTGGTCTGTATTTACCAACGGCAGGTTGATTAGAAACAACAGATTCAGAGTTCACGAGGTCGTTTGTTTTTTCAGAAGAACTCTCCTTGTTCTCATCCTCTGTTACTTTGCCTGCACAAGAAGTAGCAACATTAGTATCTTCAATATTAATAACTCCTCCTGACACAAATCCAGCTCGTTTGCCATATTGAAGATGTGCCTCCCTGCCAGTTTCGTCCTGTGTCATAGGGATGGATGTGTAGTTATGATTATAAGGAGGAGGAACACTATCATACCCTAGACCCTTGTTTTGATTTTCTTTGAATTTTAATTGGGTTTCATGTAAAGACTCGAGTGTCTAACTTGACGCAGTATAATTTTTGAAACTGACATCTGTTTTTCCACACTTAATTTTTAAAGCGTCAAGTTCTTCAGTTACAGCAGCAAGTTGTCTCTTAATATAATCATAATTTTCACACTTCTTGCTATACTCTTCCTAAAGTTTCCTGAAGTCCTTGGTTTTTGCTTCTAATTCAGGGGTTTCTGTCCTTTCCTGAGTTGATATCCTTTATATCTCAGGTCCTCAACTTCCCTTTTTAATAAATCAATCTGTTCCCGAAGAAATTTAATCGTATCTTCGCATGATTGAGAACATGAAACTTCACATGAATGAGAACACGCCACTTCATTGACCGGAAGGTTTGCTAAATCATTGTTTTTCGACAATTCAAAGCGTTAATTTCTTCAATTATATCAGCCAGACTAAGACGATTGAGATCTTTTGTCTTCTTGATGTCAGCCACGTCCATATCCCACGATTTTGGAAGTGAATTCAATAGCTTTTTGTTTATCTCATATTTAGACAAGAAGATCCCAACTATATTCATCTCGGTAATAAGTGTAGTAAATCGTTGCAACTGAGTTTTGAGGGTTTCTCCAGGGATATAATCAAAAATGTTGAAATTTTGTCTTAACATATCCTGACGACTCTCTTTCATGTTTTCAAGTCCCTCGTAGACCTTAAAATCAATTAAAAAAACCCAACTAGAAACTAAAATAAAACTTAAAAGTCAAATAAAAAAAATCAAACTCAAAATTCAAACATGAAAAAGTCAACCTTGAAAAACTCAAAGTAAAAAAATCAAACTTGAAAGTCAAACCGAAAAGTTAAATTTGAAAATTTAAAAAAATTAAATGAAAAATTCAAAGTTTAAAGTCAAAGGTCAAACTTGGAAGTCAAAGTCAAATTGTAAAATCAAAAATTAAAAAAAATAAAAGTCAAAAATTAAAATATAATTTATTTATTAATTTTAATTTAATTTATTTATTATTATTATTTTTAATTTTATTATTATTATTATTATTATTATTATTATTATTATTATTATTATTATTATTATTTTTATTATTATTATTATTATTATTATTTATTTTGGATGAAAAAGAAATTTAAAATTAAAAGGAATTTAGTTTTGGGGTTAAAAGTGTTAAAAAAATGAAAGTTGGAGTCGACAGGGATGGGTTAAGTTCAAATATTCGAAGTTAAATCACAAGGGATTGCTTGGCTGTGTTGGTTAAGTGTGCTGCCTTGTGAATTAGAGGTCCCGGGTTCGAACCCCTGCACCCTCAAATCCGTTTCCAACTTTTTTTTTAGTGTATGCGAAGCGGGGACCTGTTGCGAGATGCGAGACCGTAAACGCTGTTGAGCCGTATACTCCGAGCCGGAGCCGCAAACCTCGGGCCGTGAACTCCTCGGAAACCCTAGCTGTTGGCCGCCAACCCCCGCGGTTTACGACTAAAAACACCGTTTTTTACCTTTTTTGCTCCAAAACTCGATCAAAAACCCGTTTTTACGAAAAACGCAAAGAACAAACCCCCCCCCCCCCTTTTTTGCGAGATCTATCCAAAAACGCAAAAATATTTCGAAAATAAGATCAAAATAATGCCCCAAATCTGACAAAATTGACTGATACAACTTGGCTCTAATACCAATTGTAAAGTCCGAAAAACGGATCTACCAATGATCAAAGACAAATAACAGAAGCAAAGAAGAAATAATAAGCAAATAACAAAACGAACCAAGCTTGCATACGCCTTAAAGCAATAAAACATCAGATACAACTTGGAGAAAATACGAAGGCATCAACAACCTATCTATCTGACACAACACCGTATTTATAGACCCCATGACCGTGATCAACTTACGGCCGTAAACTCCATTACCACCACAAACTATTACAAAAAAATATTTCATACACAACCCCTATCACTAGCTACTATACCTAGACCAAACCATTTTACAGGGCCTTTCACCCTAAAAGAGCTAGAGTGATTGTGAGAGTAAAGGGGCCATTTCTTGATCTTCGTGGTTGATTCTTGCAAGAAGGAGGTATTAACAGCTTAAAGGAGACCAAGGAGGTGGTGCATCTGTGGATTTCGAGCAAAACACTTCATCTTTGAGGTACTATATCGCCCCTTTATCTGTTTTATTGAAGGAATCCATAGATGTAGAGTTTTCATGTCCTTTAATGGAAGAAATTGTGAGAATATGGCCCCTATTCGCTTTGAGACTTCGGATCTGGACCCATATTGGTCTAAAGAGCTTATCTCAGCTTGCTTTATGTTGAGCTATAGAGGTGTTGAGCTTAGAATGTTATTTTTGGGGATAAATCACCAAGTGAAACCTCATAGACGTCCTATGAGTGTCAAGATTCGAGCTTTACGTGTTTATCAGGCTTGGGAAGGTCAGATTTATGGATCAAAGGAACAGATCTGACCTCAGGAGGTCAATTGAGTTTGTGCATGGCATGAACTCGCCGACCAAGGGCAGACTCGGTGATTAGGGTTAAGGTTTCCCATAAATCACTCAGTGAGTAGACTTACCAAGTTGGGGGAATAACTCAGTGAGTTAGAGAGGGATTAGAGGATTGGAGTTCAAGGCGGAACTCACCGATTTGATCTTGAGACTCAGCGAGTTGAGTCAGGGTGGCCCCGCGATTCATGCTAGGTGTGACTCATCGAGCAAGAGGAGGGACTCGATGTGCCTAGCGAGACTAGAGAGTTAGTGGACATGTGTAGACTCGCCGAGTCGCCCAAGTGCACTCGACGAGTCGGGTCAAAGTTTAACCGTTGACTTTTGTTGACTATTAGGGTTTGGTCAACTATGAGGGCCTTTGAGCCAAAAGAGGGGTAAAATGGTCTTTTACCCTTCTAAGGATGCTAAGAGAGGGTTGAGTCTAATTCCGAGAGTTATATTTATGAGAGTATTTACATTATGTGATTAGGCAGAGGCTAGATCGTATTTCTACCGAGTCAGAGATTTATTGAGACATCTGTGGTGAGTCTTCTCACTATACTTTACCTTGAGTGGTAATTAGAGTTATGTGACAGAGTTATTGTATGCTATTTATGTGATGTGTTGCACTGCATTATTTCTATGTGATTATGCCATGTGTATATCAGAGTTAGAACCGGAAGGTTCACAGAGCTAGGACCACAGGGTCCACAGAGTTAGGGCCCACAGAGATATAACCTCGAGTGGCTAGTATGTGTTATGGTTGGTATTTTGGGGAACTCACTAAGTTTTATGCTTACAGTGTTATGTGTTATGTGTTTCAGGTACTAGTGATGATCGTGGGAAGGCGCAGGCATGATTCGTACACACGCATGGGATTTTATGTATTTTGATCTTGGGAAATGTTTTTGTGAAACGAAGATATGATACAATGAGATTTTGTTAATAAATGTGTTTGGAAAATGTGTTTTAAAATGCGAAAAGTTGTCTTAAATTTTACAGTGTTACACTCTCCCTCGTGCCTTCGGTGCCTCGGACTTTACGGGCCGACTGTCTGTAGCTCTCACTGCAGCAGGGGCAGATCCCTGAGATGCTCCCTGAGCTGTCCCTCGCAACTGTGGACACTCTGCCTTCCGGTGTCCAGTCTGGTTGCAGTGAAAACATACTGCAAACCCCTTGGGGAAATCCTTGGCCATCTGCCCCTCCTTGCCACATTTTTAGCAAGACCCCGCTCTACACACCCCATCGTGGCTCTTGCCGCACTTGCCACAAGTGAGGCCCTTCTGACTCCCAGATATCAAATCAGTGGGCTTGGCCCGCTTGGCTGCTGGCTGAGATTGCACCGGTCGCCGATCTCTCCCTTGAGACTCAGCCTCCTCCCTTGGCTGGATCTCCAGCTATATCTCCCTCTTCCGGGCATTTTCCTGAAGCTCAGCAAATGTCCGGTACATCGAGTTCGTCAAGAACACCCGTATATCCCTCCTCAAAATGCTCAGATATCGTCTCATACGTGCCTTCTCAGAGGACACGTGCTCTGGGAAAAGCATCGCCCGCTCATGGAACATCCTCGTAATCACTGTGACAGACTCAATACCGTGCTTGAGGGTCAGAAACTCCTGGGCCAAATGCTCCCTCTCCACTTGGGGGACGTACTCATCTTAGAACATAGCAGTGAACCTCTCCCAAGTAACTGCAGCAAGCTCAGCAGGCGAATAATGTGTCATCACAAACTTCCACCAGTCCTTCGCTCCCAAGCGAAGCTGGTTCAACGCGAACCGGTCTCTCAAATGCTCTGGAGATGAGCAGGTGAAGAAACACCCCTCGATGTCTGAAATCCACCTCATCGCTGCAATCGGGTCATGGGTCCCATCAAACTCCGGTGGTTTTGTGTTGCTGAACACCCGGAACAGCAACGCATCACCACCCTGCGGTCTAGCCGCAGCAACAGCAGCATCAGAAAGAGCAACGTATCTCTCGTCAAATGTCTCTATCAGGGTGGTCTTGATAGACCCAAACATCTCTAGAATCTCATCGTGGATGGCAGTAGCGACCTCATCATGAATCATCTGGCGGAGCTCCTCGTCGCTCACACCCCCTCCACTAGTCCTTGGTCTGTGGCATGTCCCCACCATGATGCCTCTTTGAAATACAACACAAGATATCAGAAACTCGCTTAGGTGTACACACACTCGATATCCTAAACCTACTTGATCTCTGGTACCCTAAGGATTCTTATTTGGGCTACGCACTGACCCGGTGCCTTCGGTAGTACGGGCCCAATACTACCGACCACACCGTGTCAGCATTCATCCCAAGTCCTCCTCCAAAAGTCCCAAATTTCAATCAATCTACTCTCTTAAATCATATGCTACTCGCTAGCTGATCTCTCATAAGTTCCTCGTTGCTACCTAAACACTCTCAAGCATCCTTAGCAGCAAAGCTGCTAGACTAAGGCATCATATATAACACCACTCTAGTCCTAATAAGGATTACCTAGTCTACTCTAGCATGCATAGTATAGCTCATCATATAACATAACATAATATATCTCGTAACACTTATTACAAGGGTATTTTGGGAAATCATCATTCGGGCGCTAGCTGATTGTACACACGGCTCTGATCTGTTTTTCTCAAAACTCTCTCTCTTTTTTTTAATTATTTTGTTATCAAAAAACGTTTCCCAAATCCTCAGTTTGAGTTCAGATACGCCCAAAGATGTATCCGAATCCCTCAAATGAAGGCTCTGATACCAACTTCTAACACCGTAAAAATTAAAACAAATTTTCACATTTTCAAAACACATTTTTCCAAACACATTCATTAAGAAAATCTTATTGTATCGTATCATTGTTCACAAAACATTTCCCAAGGCCAAATCATAATAAACTCCGCGAGTGTGTGTACAGATCATGTCGTCACCTTCCCGCGATCATCACTGGTACCTGAAACACATAACAAATAACACTGTAAGCATAAAGCTTAGTGAGTTCCCCAAAATACCACACATAACACATACTAGGCATTTGAGGCTATAACTTTGTGGGCCCTTAGGCCCTAACTCTGTGGACCCTCTGGTCCTAGCTCTGTGAACCTTCCGGTTCTAACTCTTATATACTCTGATATACACATGGCATAAATCACATAGAAATAATGCAGTGCAACACATCACATAAATAACATACAATAACTATCACATAACTCTAACTACCACTCAAGGTAAAGTATAGTGAGAAGACTCACCTCAGATGTCTCGGTAAATCCCTAACTCGGTAGCAGTATAGTCTAGCCTCCGCCTTAAGATGAAGTCCTTAAGCTCTGAAATCCACAAATTAGCTCCCTCTTCAGCTTCCCCTTGCCTTGGTCACCTTCTTCTTGCAAAATCACCCACACAAGGATCAAAAATGGATTCCTTTCTCTCTCAAAATGCTCACACACTCCGGTCTCTCTCTCTCTCTCTCTCTCTCTCTATCAACTGGTAGCCGCAAATGAAGGCCATAAGGGCCTTTAAATAGGTCTCAAACCCCGGAAATTAGGGTTTCATTAAACAGCACGGACTTGTCGAGCCCACTAGTCAACTCGCCGAGTCCGGTCATTAACCTGGATGGAAATTCCCGACTCTACTCGGCGAGTCTAAGCACCAACTCGCTGAGTCTCTCTCAAAATCTCCAAAATAATAAATAAATAATGTACCTGGAAATCCGGATGTTACACAGACTCTCACAAGTTATGGAACCCATGAAGCAAAATAGGTGTATCAATCTTTAACCAAAACCTATGAAACATATAACTTCATGGTAATTCCAGAATCAAATATATATGTGTGTGAACGTTAATATTGGGCCTGTACTATGATAAGCACGTGATATATATTTAGGACAGGAGGAACCACAAAGTAACCCGAGAACCAGGTGATCAGTACTCAAAGCTGGAATTGATGTATGTTTGGTAGACCTTTTTGTGTCATTGTTATCTTTTGTGCTCATTTTGATGTACCTTAGAGTATGTTGACTATGATGTTGGATAGTAACACGGTTGTAGGAAATCTAGCATCGGTGTAGTAAGATGTTGGACGTGTGTGAAATCTTTGCAGACGACCGCATCTTCCTTTTAGAATCTAGTTGTTCGGTGTTGTTTTCAGTATGGTTTTGTATTCCGCCTACCGGAATGAAATTCTCTAATTTGAAGAGCACATGCGTATTCTGTTTGTCGAGAGAGGATATGTCTTACGAGAAAATTTTATGGTGTATTATTTCTCTTATAATTCCTATGATGATGGCACTCAAGTTTCTAGCACGGTGATGTGAGGCCTTCTTGACTCATGCGATTGAGAGTTCAAGGAAGATGATAAGTCTCTTTGATACGAAGCTTGCTAAAGAATTTAGCGATGATTTTCCCTGATGAGGTTTCGAGTGTATAAACACCATGTTAGGTAAAGATCTCGTTTGACTATACTTTTTGTATGGCTCCAAGGCCAAAGTAACTCTTAAATTGGTTCATTCGGTAATGAAGGAAATGGTAACGTAGCTTCATGACTTGTTTGAGTGTGAATTATTTGACCAAGTTCCTAATTTTATGGAGTGCTAGTCCAACTTATTAAACAAAAGACAATACATGTGTTTGGGTGTCAATTGTATAAGATTGGACGCGATCAAGATGAAGGAAAATAGGAATCTACGTCCTACTTTGGTTAGGGAGTGAGAAGGTTCAACGAGGGGAAGTGATTGTGTACGCTCCTCAATGGACAAACAGTGATACTGAAAGACTCTCCTTGGTTGAGAATTATTCATTTTGGCAATCGCTGCAAGTTAAGAGTCGAGTGAATTGATGATGGAGAAGTAGTGAGATGATGAGTTGACGTAAGAGATGGTAGATAACATTGTTAGAGAGAGACCAAACAACATGGGATAAATGAGTCAAGCTCATTAAGTTCTAATGGGAGGACAAGTACACGTCAAAAGTGACCAAGGTGGTTGAAGACATGAATGTTTGTTACCCTGAGTTGTTCGTATCGATATCTGATTTCGAGGACGGGATCATTTTAAGAAGGAGAGAATTGTAACGACCCGAATTTGTTTACGTCAAAGATGTTAGCTTCCGTTAGACAAATATGTATTTTTCATGTGATTAATTCATTTTTAAGGTTATCTAATGAAATAAATTAATAAAAATAGCGTTAATTAATATGTAAAAGAATTAGTTAAATGATAACAAATAAATGATTTCATGGAAAAAAAATACTTGTATAAATAAATAATATATATGAAGGTCAAACATAATTCAATAAAAATGGAAGGGGAGATTATGAACAAAGAAAGAAATATGGAGGGTAAATGTTGTAACTTAGCTCTAGTTTACGTTATATTATCATAAGTATGGTTTTAATATTGAAAGTTATTAAAGTGGGAAGGGTAAGTTATGTACAAAATAAGAGAGTCTAAGTATTAAATACGTAATTTCAAAATTAAACCAGATTAATCTGGCCTTATGAAAGCGCAACTTTAAACTTTTCGCATTCTATGGAGTAAAAGTATTGTTCGTTTTTCCTAAGCCTATGTACGTTTCGTGATCCCTCTCCAATTCTCTTGGGATGTTACGCAATCAACAAGAGCGTCTTCAATTTATTTGTGGTTTGTTGAAGCATCAACGAGAGGAGAGGAAAAGAAAACAAAAAAAAAAAAAAAAAAAAGACGAACGTGAAGGAGACAAGGGGAAGGAGATCACAAGACGAGAGAACGAGACGGGCTAAATTGAAGGAAAGCTTGATGGATTTGGTGGAGCCTAGAGGCAGTGAAGTCAACACACACCTGGTGAGATTCTTGATTTTTTTTCTTGCCTACGAGTTTTTGATTGTTTTGCAAGGGCTATGGACGAGAAAGATGAAGCATTCTCGTGTCTGTATGTGTGTGGTTTGAACATCTTTTATCCTATTCTTTTACATGAGTGTGAGGTTTTTTCTTGCTGTCCTTGGGCTGCTATGAACCATCCTTTAGGTTCTCTAAATAGCCCCAACACACCATGTCGTGTTTGCTTAAGGACAGCTTCGATTATCTAGTTTCAAAGTTCATAGAATGTTCGGTTTTCTATCTCCCGTTTATGTTCTGAATGTGAATTAAGGTCTGAAGTACATAACCTATATGACATCTTATATGCACCTAAAGGTCACCTAAGAATAAACCAATGAGTGGACATAAATACCCTTGCTAGATGAAGTGTCAAAAGGAGTACTAAAATGGCTAGTATAGCTTATACACGTGGGAGTAAGGGAATGGATGGTAAAGAAACCAACAAACCACCATTGTTAATTCTGAATATGTGAATGTCGGTTTGAGTTTCATCAAATTGAGTGAGTGGAAGCTGGTGCAAAATGTTCTAAATAATGCAAATCGGGAAGACAGCAATCTAATATGTTCTTGCAAGCTCTTCTGGGAAAAATGAGAGCAGAATTGGACAGAGCTTGTGAGACAAAGAATTGTAGGAAATTGAGTCTAGTTTCCAGAATGTCCTGAATCAGCTCAATTAGAGTTACGAATTCTGTTTTATACTTAAAACACTAACCATGGGTCATTCTGGGAAATTATAAAAAAAAAATAATAATAATATAAAAGTTAGAATAAAGTGGTATTTTTGAAACATATACTTTATTTGTTAATTGCTTGTTATGTGTGGTGTTTAGGTGGGGCTTTGAGAATTTCAAGTAAGTTCAAGACTTGGAATAGAAGGAGGATTTCTTCAAGGCTAAAGGTGAGTTCATAGTTTTAACTCACTAAGGTTGCATTATTGAAACGTGCAATCCGTAGATGGTGATTTGATTCACTTTAGGATGACCATGTCATTACTTGTGCTTGATGATGATATGATATTTGTGATGCTAAAATACGCTTTGTGCTAATGCCATGATATGACCTAATTGCTATGTTGCTTACACTTTGATGTCCTTGATGTACATGACATGCTAGCTTAAGTTACTTGAAATATGATGTATGGTTATGTTTTGATGTATTGGTTATGAATACATTTCATGTTTAATACACATTTACATGGTATGCATTACATGCTTTACTTAATGTATAAATGACATTGCGGGGTTATGTCTAATGGGTTTGGGTAGTTTGATGACCTTTGCCTAAAACCTTATCCGGATCATTAAGGGTGCCTACTTGGTTGAAAGAGTACCTATAGGAAGAGATATAGACACAACGGTGATTACTTGCCGGTCTTTCTAGATGACCGTGTGACACATGGTTTGCAGGCACTTCGGTGTTTGTAGGTTGGAGTGATGTTGGCCCGTCGTTCGTGGCCAGCGCAAACATCACGTGGGAATCGGGAGGTGTATCGTTGGAATTGACACCATTTGTACCGATCCTCAACGACACCGCGTGGTACTTGTACTTTGCAAAGTCAGAGTAGCGAAAGTGGAGTCACGGGTTGGTGTTCCGGGTGGAAGTCATGAGCCACTTAGAGCATTCGGTTGGCCGTGCACACAAGTAGTGAACGGGGTGTTTCTCTTGGGTTAGGTAGCACTAAGAGACACTTTTCTATCAATCGGTTGGATAGCTATAATAAAAGGTTGAACATGTAACAAACGGTTGGTTGCATATTAAAAGGTGGAATATATAACAAAGGTTGATTATTAACAAAAGGTTGAACATGTAACAAAATTTTGGTTGCATATTAAAAAGTTGAATATATATATATCAAAGATTGCTTATTAATAAAAGGTTGAACATTTAAAGGTTGCTTATATATGAAATGTGATTAATTATATGCTATGCGGTTGCTTATGTGGTATTTGATTGATCATATATGTTATGTGGTAGAATTGTGATTAAACATATATGCATATATGCGGTTGGATAATTATGATGCGCGGTTGTTTTCTGAGTGGTATTTGTCTATCATTTTTATGCTTCATCATAAAGAGAATGATTGACCCATTTTGGGTTTGTATGTTTTATGTGCAACTTTATGAACTCACTCAGCAGGGGCTGACACTTGTATCTTTTCTCTTTTATGTCTTATGATTGGTACAGGCAGTTTAGAAGATTGGCCTTGGTGAGAGAGGTTCCTATGGGTAGTAGATTTATATTAGCGATATCACTCTTGGAAACGTTTTTATTCTTTACTTTAAAGTACTTTGTTTACTTTTAATCGAGATAGAATCATGATTTTGATTTTGGAGGTAATGTTGTGATTTGAATATGTTTTGAAAACCAAGTCTTCCGCTGACGTATTCTGTTAAATAAATGTTTTAAAAAAAGAAAAAAAAATTATGGTGAAAATCACGACGTTACAATAACTATACACGTAGTGCATTTCACAAGGAAATTACATAAGGATGTTGTAACAAAAGTCGGTACATATTTCAATTATCATTCAAGCATTTTACCAAAACACCTTGTGGGCAAGAATATAGTTGGATACTTCTCCAACAACGACTTAGTATTTCAATGAAGGTACTGAAGTTTTTTAAAAAAATCTCCGCAATTGTTATAACAAACATCACATAAACAAATCACACAACTAAAAGTCAAACTAATAACACAAAAAAGCAGCAAATGAAAAAAAAAAGTTTTTTTTTAATAGATAGGTGTTGGGGCTTGATGAAGGAGCTCGTGTTACCATGCGCTCTTGGATGTATTTCATATTCATTTGACAAAAATAACCTTTTAATAGCCTGGTAAGCTCCATATGAGTCACCTTGTGAAAAACAGTAACGAGGAAGTCTAACTATACATCAAACGTTCCATCCTAATAAACCAAAACTTGAATAAGGGAAAAAGACATCATATTTATATAAATTGTATACATACCTTTAATCACCCTTATTTTTTTTTGTAATTGCAATAAACTAATGGGTCTCATGGAGGTGATAGCAATGGACACGTTGAATTGCAAAATTCTCTAAAATTGGTTTCCATGTACACCTATGGCTTGAAAAGAACATTAAATGAACACATCTGGTTCCATAATATGCACAAAAAATCACACAAAATTCTCTAAAATTGGTTTCCAAGTACACCTATGACCTGAAAAGAAAATTAAATGAACACATCAAGTTCCATAATACACACCAAAATCATTGAGGCTATTAAGAAACTATTTAAAAGTAGCAAGGAATGGCAGTTCGAAAATCAAATGTAGAATGGAAAAATTTTAAGAAAAATTTACCGTTCATTTTGCTGCAAAAGTAAGGCAATCGAGGAATTTGTTTTACAGATTTGTAACCTAAGTTTCTTACCATATACTACCAACAAATTTGCAAGTATGGTGGTTTACTTCTCCAATGATGGTAGACAGAAAAGGAATAAGAAGAAGAGTGATCGAGGTGGATGTCGCAGCCACTGAGCATGCTATTTTCAACAATTTGTCACAATTGATAGCTTGGGTGAGAACATCGGCGGCTGATGTGTGGATTTGGGTGGAATTATGTCACACCCCCAAACTAGAATGACAGAAACGTTTGGGTGCAGTTGAAGTCATTGTGTAGTATCATAACAATTGAATAAGAATGAAACATAGCAACCAAACATCATACATTACAATATACCAACATTCATTGTTTTACAAATTGTACTTGTTTATCAATTACACAAAAATAGCATAAAGCATGACTGCTCAAAAGGTAGTAAAATAATCCAGATCCAAGGCTCGAGTACATGTTCACTGAATCCCTGAGAATACAAGTCGTTTTGAAAATCGTCAACATAGAATTTATGGTGAGTTCATAAGCATGTTTGTAGGAAAAACTTTGTAACATCTCTTCTTAAAATAAGTTGTAAAACAAAAGAAAATCCAATATTTTCTATAAAAAAAATTAGTTTGTGAGTCTCGTTCCAAAACCGTGTATAATTTCATGCAAGTTCTTTGTTTTCCTATGTTTGTAAGTATAAAGCATACGTTCCCAGAAAATCCTATATTTTCTTTAAAATAAGTGGACTAAAATTATAAGTAACCCTTTTTTTGTTTTTTTCCTTGTATAGAAATAATGAATATATCCATAAAATCAGTATTTTCTTAATAGAGAACTGCAGTCTTAAACCCAAAGACCATGATGAAAATGAATAGTGTATAGAAATTAGTATATAGTTTCATTTCTTTTAGTAAGACTAATTAAGTAAAGCTTCCCGTAAACCAAAATAGTGTTTTTAATCCCTATGTAAGTCGTTACAACCACACTAATGTTACGAGAGTGCCTGTCTTGACGTTCTTCAGGCGTTGGTTTCTACAAATAATTGTCACCCTAGACTGGCATGTTTAGCTGTAGGAAACAACTCAGGTGTCGGTTGTCAACCCCATATAGATCTTTACATAATATCTTACTTTCCCTCCAGGAGACTCTGGTTATAAATACAGGACTTACGGTGTACACTAGGTAGGTACGAGTGAAGGAGTGCCTCACTAGAGCATTAAAAGATTTACGTGAACTATGACTTCTCTTTCTTAAAAAGACTACTTGAGTGTATCTAGTATAATTGCAACTATTTATGTAATCAACGATATAATCACATGCAAGCTATCATGTCTAGGTGTTTTCAAAAGATTACAACCTTTAAACTTACGTCTAAACACAAGTATAAGCACTTTTAGTATGTTAAAACAATTTTCTAGTTTTTGACTTTTCAGTCCCTGTTTTTAGAAAAATTACTGAAAACTCATCGTAAGTTAAAATTTGGATCCGTAAACTCTGAGAGTTTGGAAAATGAGTATAATTTGTTCAAAAATTTTATCATAATTTTTAATCACTTCAAACCAGTCTAAAAGTGTTCATCTTCACAAGATGGTCCAAAATTATTACTGAAATCATAGGCAGTTTTGTATAAATCGCCAAAAATTGTAAAACAATCATATGAATCCGTAAGAGTAGTCATTAGAAAGGTATAATCCTTATCTATTTCCAAGTAAAATAGTTTTGAAATATATTACACTCAAGGTGGTCAAAAAAGTCCGTAAATAGACTATAACTTTTCTTTGAAAAGCTGGGGATTAAGTTTATGTTGTACATGTTTGCACACAAGACTCATTTTTGCTATTTTTGGAGTGTATAACCCCATATTTACAGTTTTCAAGGAATATATATATATATATATATATATGTGTGTGTGTGTGTGTGTGTGTGTGTGTGTGTTGACAACACTTTTCTCATGATTTTATGAAGATATATGAGATAAATTTCATGTTCAAGCAAATACCAAAAACTTAAACACATAACACATTGGTCCATGTAATTATCCAGCGGTTAACCGAAACATTGACATGTATTCCCCCTAAAAGAGTATGAAAACATTAAACATATTGAGATATGAAGCTCACCTTGCATTTTTCAATATGTATAAGAACAACAAGAAGAAATTTTGAGCCTAGCTTGTGTTCTTGGTGAGATTCTTGAAATGATGGGGTTTTTAAGAGTTAATCACACAACAAAAGTGTGTAAATGACACATTTTAGTATAAAAATGATACTAACACTTAATTATAACATGTAACTTACCAAGAAACTTAAAATTTGGTTTTGATGATGATCAAGTCGACACTTTTGGAGAGAAAAGGAAAGGATGTTCCTTGAGTGTTGAGTGAGGAGTTTGAAGTTTTGAAAATGTGAAGTGTTTGTATGTATGAGTACAAGCCAAATTTAAAGAGAGGGGAGGGGGTGAGTGGTGCATGGGAATATGTTGGACAAAACTCTCTCTTCCTAGATGTATGCAAGATGATTACCCTTGTTATATGTGGTGTAAATGTGAGGTGTCACATTTATTAAACACCATTTCATTTCCCTTTTTTTTGAAATTTGATTGGACATAGAAGGGAAGAAGGGAAATAGGCTTTGGTTTTTCATGAGTAGCCAAAAATACCTTAGGCCCATTAAGGGTTTGCGGTTTATACACGTTTTTAGGACTTGGTGCGTGCCCAAGAAGGATTTCGGTCGAATAATAGCCCCATAAGAAATGGATTTGGCCAAATAAAGATTTTTGGTTTAGTCCAATAAGGATTCTTGGCCCATTAAAGCTTAATAAATGGTTTTTGGTTCAAAGGTCCCAAAAATAATACTTCTCGGCCCAACTGAGGTCCTGGTATATGTTTTCGGCCCAAAAACGCCCATTAGAGGAGTTTTCAGCCCACAATAATGATTAATAAAAGTTTTCAGCCCATTAGGGCCCAAGTAGAGGTTTTCGGCCCAATGAGACCAAAAGGAGTAGTTATCGGCCCAATAAGGGTGTCTTGGTCCAATAATGGGTTTGGACCGAGCAAGCTTAGGTTAAGGCCCAAATTTGAGTGGACATGGCTTATTGGGTTAGGTTTTGGGCTTACACGAGGAGGTTTCGCCTAAAATCACAATTTTTGGATGTATAAACTTAGATAGCATTGAAGTTTGATTATACTAAGCGTAGTGTTAAAGGGTTACATAAAGAGGTTATCTTGTACACGGATGTAAATCATAACCCTAATTTATTAGTTGTGACATCTGTTGGATTAATGTCTAAGTCCATAACTATAATTGGTAAGACTTGACCCGACCCGGCATGGTCCATTTGGGTTGCATGGCATCATGCACTTGGATAGACTATAATGAGAGAAATAAGACACTTATGGTTATTAATATATTATAAGTTCTAGTATATTAATAATAAGAATAATAAGATTATTTAATTAGTATTGATCAAGAATTAATCTAGGATTAATTAAGTGATCAAAAGAAGACTAATTAAATATATGGGTTGCTTGTGTAAATCATCCATACTTGTATAGTGGGCTAATGCTCCATGGATTATCTAGTTGGGCCAAAACCCATATGATGCTCCATGGATGCTCCATGGTGTATTTGAACCCATGGATCCAAGGAAATGGAAAGTCATGACAATTAGAGTTTACCCTAATTGTAACACTATATAAAGATATTATTCTTGACAAAATTGGCCACTAGAGAGAGTAAGAAAGGGCTAGCCGATTTCATGAAGTGTAGAATTCTCTCAAGTCATTCCAAGTGTATTTGGTGTTGTGTGAACCATTTGAGGTGTCACACTTGGGGCACTAGGCACTCAAGCTTCATGAAGATATTCTACATCAAAGAGGTATGTATTCTATCTTGTTATATTGATAGTTTTGTATGCTAGATTAGGATAATACCTTGGATGTTCATATTTGCATGTATAATAGAGAAAACATAGATCCAAGGTATTTAGGGTTGCATGTACACTTAGGAGTGTTAGAATGCTCAAAACCCAACAGTGGTATCAGAGCCTAAGCTTGTTTTCTTGTTATACTTGCAAAAGTAGCTGAAAAAACGAGTTTTGATGCTGTCTGCCCAGCAGACTCGCCGAGTCCAAGGCAAAAAGCGTCCAACTCGCCGAGTTGGTTCGTACACTCGACGAGTTGGACCCCCAGACAGCATAAATTCGACTTTTTTGGCTGGAATTGAACTAGGAACATTACCCTAAGATGTTTTTGAACTTATAAACTTGTTTTTAATGTGGTAATGTTCATGCTAATCCAATTTCAAAGATAATTGTCAATAGATTCATGTTTTGTATTAGTTTAAGGTTTAGACTAATTACATGAAAAAGTTTAATTTGAATTATCTTGTTCTTATGAGTTGCTTAGATTAATAGAAAAGTTGAGTGAAATAATTGTTTTCAATCCAAATTAATCTAAGAGTTGATTCTAAAATGTGTTTTTGTAACTTGTCCTCAAGTTATATGAAAAGTCACATTTAAGTTTCATAAAACTCATAAATGTTGGAAAAGGTTACAAAATGAAGAGTCTAGTTCTAATTAATTGGTGTTATGACTCCATAATTTGTCCTCAAGTTATGGAGGACCAAGAGTCTCTTCATTAAATAATAAATAAAAAAAAGTGTAACCTTAATTAATTCCATAAGTTATAAAATAAAGAGAAGTTAATTCTTTTATTAGTTTAAAGTCTTCCATAACTTGTCCTCAAGTTATGGAACTTGAAGAGTTTTTGGATTAAAACTACTTTAAACACATAAGTTATGGAATTAATTAGTTTTGAATAGTTTCAAAACTTGCCCTCAAGTTTTGGAATTTTTAAAATTTTCTCTTATGAATACTTTAATTCCATGTTAGCCCTTAGAATTTTAAAAGTTAAAATTCAACCCTTATACTTTATAATATTATAAGTTATATATATATATATATATATATATATATATATATATATATATATATATACATATATATATATATATATATATATATAAGAGTAAAGTCAGTCTTACCGCTAGTACGCCTCATTCACGAAGTCGGTCTATAAGGTGGGTATAAGGTTGTTGCCTATAAAATGGCAACTTAATGGGTGTCCACTCTCACCCACTGCTTTCTTGACTGTTGGAGGGTCGTTAGCTGAACGGGTCTGACAGGACTATAATTCTCCCTTCATTAAAAGAATTAATGATAAATACTAAGTAACTAAACTCTTAATAATACCCAATCTTAGTTACTTAGGAAAATGTGAATAATGTGCTAATCCATGAAATTACACTTTGCACTTTGTTTAAGTCGGTTAGTGGAGCGTGTGTGGTTAACCGACACACTAACTCGTATTTAACAAGGTAGGCAAAGGGTAACTTAATGTTTATCATAGTATCGATGGAGCGTGTGTGGTTAACCGACACATCGATTGAGGGGTAAACACTTAAGGAACCAAGTAATTTGCATGGTTACTACACAACTTGTTTTGTGATCCTCGGCATCCCAGTCACAAAACCTAAAGGGCACACTCGAGATTGAAACATGCCATTTGAACAGTTCAATGAATCTCAAAGATCTAGGAGTTTCAAAACGAATTAAAAACTAATTATTATTTCATTTTTCATGGTGGAAATTGGTGAATCGTCATTTACCTACCTTCAAATATTTTATAGCTTGGATTACGGCATACCTCTTCTAAGTTATAAAATAGGTTGTTGGGTCCTAGCCTTAATATTTCATATTGGGTGTCATATTAAGGACTTTAAAATCAACTATCTTGAATATCTCCCAAAAGATGTCTGGTTTAGACATTTATGATCTTCCCAAATCTCTTGAAACAAGCTTTCCTAAATGAAGATGATATCCCTTGGAAATCATACTTCTTTCACCTCCTTAAATTATTCTCCCTAACCCACAAGTTTAAAGTCACTCAAGCCCTATTGGCAAGGCAAGGTCTAGGTGTGATCACATCTTGGAGATGTAGTCACATACTGACAAGCCAGGAGAGAAGGGTGTCAAAGTCTTGAGAAAGTTGGAGGTTCAACTACTTTCTAAGTCACATAGTGAGTTCTTTTGGAACACCTATGAAACCGAATATGACAAGACCCTTAATGATCTTATCTATTTGCTAAGATCAACTTCTTAAAACTTGATGGACATTGACAATAGTGACACAGGAAATTCAGAAAAACATTCTCTTCCCAATGGAAAGGGATCGGCCATAGTCAACTCGGTTGACCAAATGGTAAAGAGAAAACCTAAGTCTGTGATAGTCCCGTGTACCATTATCAAAGGGCCCATATGTTTATATTGCCAAAGGAAGGGGCATTGGTTGCGAAGCTGCCAAATTTACCTAAGGAGGTTAAAGTCAATAAGTTTGACTCTACTTCAGGTAAAGTCTACTATCTAACTCTATTAAGTTTCTATTCTGAGATTCCTGATACATGATGTGACTGGGTCACATGGTAATGTTTTAAGAATCAAAGAAAAGTGAAGAAACTTAAAGAAAGAATATGCTGAATCTGATCACATAGATTGATTTCTATCGCGTAGTTTGAAGATCGGATTCTTGAGCTACTTCTTAGGAGTTATGAGATATTGCTTAGGAATAGATAACAACAAGTTTTCATATGGATTGTAAGGATAAGTTTTTCCGCATAGTTTTAAAATAAAAGAAAATTTTTGATTTCATTTATTTTAAAATATCCTTACAATGGCATTTGAGGAAAAATTGTTGCTTATATGATTCTATTAATAGCAAGATTGGAAATATGAAATTGATTCCTTCATTTGTGGTAATGTCTAAATTTACCAAATAAGGAAAGATTCTCATCACCCAAGTCTCAATTGGATCGGAACTTGGAATCATGCAAGTTGTATAGCATGATGAATGAGAACTTTCAAGTATTGGAAAATTAAGACCGATTACTTGTTCACATGGATGTGTGAGTCAAGTAAAGGACTAAGGGATCGAGTACACATTCTTGTGCACTGGTCAAGTCCACCACAAAAGATCAATAAGATTATTCGTCATAGTTTACTAAAGCTCAGTAAATATGATTATACTTACAAGCTTAAGTGTAACTCTGAGACATTGGAAAAGGTTCCAATGTATGGCGGAGCGAATAAGAAGAATCAAATTAGGCAGAAGGATAAAAGTTTCTCAAATCTGAAAAGATGGGAGAGTACTTTAGTATCAGTTTTGTGACCATCTTAATGATTAAGAAACCATATCAAAATTAGTTCTCTAAGGAAAGAAGAGGAACTTGAATTGTTGAAGTGGTTAAATCAAGAAGATGCGTCATACTTCATTCCAATACAAGTCTTAGAGTCATACACCAAGATTGTAATTTGAGTGACATGTCTTAGAGAAGGTTTAAAAACTCAAGTCAAATGTAAGAGTAAAAGTTATCTGCTCTTGTACATTTGAAATTGGTAAGTTGTGATGTTTTAGATAAAACAAAGACCAACTAAGGCCAATTGGTTGAAGTGTTTGTCTTGATTAGAATCCGCACTATCTCTTGGATGTTTGACAAGGAAGTCTTATAAGTCAAGAGGACAGTGGGAATCTTAAAGGTCTTGAAAGTCTCAAGAACTAATCAAGAATGAAACCTGAAGTTCCTCACTAGCACACGACTTGAGGTTCATAACCTATCATGTTGACTCATTCTATGCCCATTCCAGTTAAATTTGGCTTTGCATATGAGTTCTTAAAGTTCTCAATTTGTTGCACAACAACTTGGAAGAAATGGCAGGCCTTTGAGCTTCCAGGTGGCAAGAAATTAAGATTGAGTTCAGTCCATATGAGTTTGGATTTGTCATTATCCTTGTCTTGTGACTATGGTTTTGAAAATTCACACGGATAAGAACACATACACCATTAAATCTAAGTGTCATAAGGTTTCTCTCCGATTCATGAAAATGATGGTGAGGAAACACTTTCACTAAGTAGATTTTAGCTAGATAGCAATTGTGATATTTGCATTCTCAAAGTCGTTAGTGGAGTGTGTGTGGTTTACCGGCACACTAACCTGGACTTGTGAGAAGTGGAAAAAAGGTCTAACCATTATGATTACGACATCCCTCTTCATAATTGTTTAGACACACAAGTTTGCTATCTAAGGGAAGGTGTATGATTTTGATAAACTTTTATCAAAACAATCTGGTATTAAAAATCTGAACTTTCGTAAGAAAGTCAGCTGATTTCTGAGAACATGTCAGAGCTAGTGGGAGCATAAGTGTTATGCTAATAATCATCATGTTAGTGGGAGCATGATCATTATGATAAAGGTTGCAAGTTAGCAATGTTAATTATAGAAAACAAAAGGTTTTAATTGAGAAAAAGTTGTTTTGCTATAATTAAGGGAGAGGAAATTATACTTCATCTCAAATCTATAAGCTTAGATCATGAGGCTTTAATCATTTAGTCAAGGAAATATATATGAATTTCATGTTGGAATGACTCAACATAAGGAAATTTTGTATAGGGGTCCATTATTTGCGTTCTAAAATTCAATTATGATTACGGCATCCCTTTTCATAATTTGAATTATGAGAACTTGGCAAATAGAAATGGAAATGTTATAGCAAAAGACTGGTTTAGTGTTTATGTGAGACATCATGAATCGTGTCCCATATGCTTTGGATATAGGATCGATTACATGTGCTATATTTATCATTTCTAAAAAATTTCAAAATGCCTGAGGCATTAAGAAGGGAAAAGGTTTAGAACTAGATATGACTAAAAGGATTAAACAATTGTCAAGGACAATCTAAGGCTTACCAAAGATTGGTTGCTCAAGGACAGTTGGAAGTATAGTGATAATTTTGGAAGGACCATATTGACATAATCTGTAAGGAGGCAACTCTTGTTCAGAAGTGATAGTCAAAATGGAATCTGGAAATGTTTCAAAGTCAGAAATTTGAATTTGTGTAAGATTAAGGAAAATTAATGCAAGAAGGATGTTTCCAAGGAGTTGATCTCCTTTGGAATGCTCTGTAATGGTTTTTGTCAAGTCTTTCTGACTTTGTGCATAATCATTACAAGAGGATCAATGCATATAAGTTTAGAATCTAACAGATTTCAGTAAATGACATGAATTTGGAATTCTTGTATTTGCAGTAAGGATTTGGGAGTGTGAAAAGAGAATCATTGAAGTTATGTTCAATGGATCTAGTTCACAAAGTAAAGACCATAGACAAACATAGTATGCATACTTGGTGTATGGCATGACTAGTGTTTAGAAAACATAGTGTACATGCTTGGAGCATGGGACAACTATTGTTTTAAATTCAAGAATAAAGTTGATAGATGAAACAGTATACAATGAATAATGTGTAATCATATGGTGATAAATAAAAGGTGTTTTATTTATGTTCATAGGTTTTGATACCATATTGGATTCAATTATTATTATGTTTCACTTTGCATGTTTTGACTTCCTGAATAAACTAGGTTATTCTTCCGGAATGACTAAGTTATTCAAACCATCCACAGTCGGTCATATGTTGGAAGTAGATATGAATTAAGACTGTCATGGGTTGGCTTGTAGAGGTCTAAGGTGTTGGACAAAGGGCTACAACACTCATGAGTGCTCATAAGTTCTGAGTATTGGATTCAACCCGCGCTCATTGTAATCACATCATGGATTTTATCACGAGTGATCATGAGATGATAATATTTTATATTCTTCAAACCTAGAGATATGAATTGTTACTATGAGTTGGTTGTACATTGATTGCATGAAAACGCATTTGGTGACTCGGTGCTATAAAACGTGCCTTTGTGTATGATTCAACAAGTAGTAGAACAAGCCATATGAGTAGAAGTTTATCCATTCCTTTTACCTTTGGGATAAAAGCGATATTTGTGGGCCCCTCGATGATTTGATGATGACAAATGGAAGTGCTCAGCCGGGCTAGGACTGATTTGATTTGTTCAATTAGTCAGTCGTCATAAATCGGAAATCGAGAAACAACAAATGGACAGAGAGAATGACTATAATCCATGTCTCATTCCATATGATATCTAGAATGGAGGAATATATGATCCCTTATCTAATGGACAAGTCATTGACAAAGGTCAGAGTTCATCTACAAGGTCAAAGTTCGATAGAAACGTTTGAGAGCTACGATTGCTGGTCGGTTCTTGAAGTTATACGCAATAATAGTTTTAGACTTATCCAAGTGGGAGACTTTTGGATTAATGTCTAAGTCCATAACTATAATTGGTAAGACTTGACTCGACCCGGCATGATCCATTTGGGTTGCATGGCATCATGCACTTAGATAGACTATAATGAGAGAAATAAGACACTTATGGTTATTAATATATTATAGTTCTAGTATATTAATAATAAGAATAATAAGATTATTTAATTAGTATTGATCAAGAATTAATCTAGGATTAATTAAGTGATCAAAAGAAGACTAATTAAATATATGGGTTGATTGTGCAAATCATCCATACTTGTATAGTGGACTAATGCTCCATGGATTATCTAGTTGGGCCAAAACCCATATGATGCTCCATGGTGTATTTGAACCCATGGATCCAAGGAAATGGAAAGTCATGACAATTAGAGTTTACCCTAATTGTAACACTATATAAAGATATTATTCTTGACAAAATCGGCCACTAGAGAGAGTAAGAAAGGGCTAGCCGATTTCATGAAGTGTAGAATTCTCTCAAGTTATTCCAAGTGTATTTGGTGTTGTGTGAACCATTTGAGGTGTCACACTTGGGGCACTAGGCACTCAAGCTTCATGAAGATATTCTACATCAAAGAGGTATGTATTCTATCTTGTTATATTGATAGTTTTGTATGCTAGATTAGGATAATACCTTGGATGTTCATATTTGCATGTATAATAGAGAAAACATAGATCCAAGGTATTTAGGGTTGCATGTACACTTAGGAGTGTTAGAATGCTCAAAACCCAATAACATCATCCCCCTGTTGGAGGGAATTTCGTCCCGAAATTCGCTCTAGAAGAGCCCTTAAGAGCTAGAGAAGAGGTGGGTTACTTGTTCAACATTTGTTCATCACGTTCCCAGTTGAACTTTGTAGAGTCTAGTTTTTGTAAAATTCGAAGTGTTTGTTTTGAGTTTCGCATGTTAACTAGTTTACTAAGTCTTCATTTGTGCGAAGCATATTGTTTAGGACTTCGTATATTTTTTGTTCACTCATGTTTCCTATAAATAGGGACTGAGGTTAGAAGTAGAGATAAGTTTTTCTCTACTTAGTTTGTAATCAGTTTCTTCATCAATATAAGATCTGATTAATATTTACTCCTTGTGTTCATACTTTTCATTCATATGATCTGATTAATATTTACTCCTTGTGTTCATACTTTTCATTCATATAATCATGATTGCTTTCTAAATCTCGATCACAATTCTCATCAATTGGTATCAGAGCAGGATTCAAACTACATTGATCTGATTTTCATTTTAGAATCATTTTTTTTTTGAGTAGTGTTTTTATTCAAAAATTTTACGTGCATTTTGGTTCTAAAAATCACTCTTGATCTTCATATTTGAATCGATTCTGCATTTGAATTGTTTAGTCGAGTGATCGATTAGCAATTAGTGATCAATTCATTCGATCAATTCACAAAATCATCAAGTTTTTCAAGTTTTTCTGAAAAAATATTGTGTTCTTCAATGGCGAACTTCCACATGAATACTATGACTTCTTTCTCTCACTTAATTGGTTCTTCAACCAAAATTCCAATGTTAATCCCTGAGTACTATGTTCAATGGGCTGATAGGATGGAGGATTACTTAAATGGAATTGATGAAGAACTCTGGAATTGTATACGTGGAAAAGTTCTACCTCCTGAAAACGTTCAAACAATCGGATCATCTGCTTCTTCAATTGATGTTGTTGAACAACAGAATCGCATGAAGAAGAATGAGAAAAGATGTATAAGGGAGCTAAGAGGTGCTCTGCCTCCTGTGGTTTACAATTACATTCGTAGTTGTAAAACAGTCAAGGATATTTGGATCACACTGAAAGAGAAATATCAAGGAAGTGAGAAGACAAAGATCAATTCCATTAAGCAATGTCTTGTTGAACTTAAGGAATTCAGACAAAAGGATGCTGAAACAATTGAAAACTACTATGATCTTCTGAATGAGATTATTTATCATTGCAGCAGGTATGGAATCTCAAGATCTCTCATGGAATTCAATCTGACATTCATCATGGGTCTTCACAAAGAATGGCGTAGTGTGAGTATGATGATAAAGAACCAACAAAGTTTTGATACAACCACCTTGAATGATCTCTACAACCAGTTGAAAACACATGAAAGTGAAGTTACATAAATGCTTGAAGAATCAAAACAGGGTCTAGGAGGACCATTGGCTTTAGTTTCAAAGGTTACTGAAATTGATGCTGGTGAGAAAGAAGAATCAGACAATGAAGGTTTCTTAATGAATTCTGATGATGAAGCAGTTGCATTTTATTCAAATAACAGAGTTAAGAAATTTTTCAAAAAGCCTTTTAATCAAAAAGGGAAACAAACTGATGCAAAGAGTGGTTTCATAAAAGCTGGAGGTGAGGAAAAGAAGAAATTTGAGAACGATGAAGAAAAGAAGAAAGATGTGGTATCAGAGACACTCAAAGACTCAAAGTGCAATTCGCATTTGTCATAATCCAGTACAACACTCAAAGACAAAACATATTGCACTTAGATATCACTTTATTAAAGATCATGTGGAAGATGGGAATATTGAAGTTCATTTTGTGAAAACCACTGAACAACTTGCTGATATTTTTACTAAACCTCTTGATGAAAAATCATTTGTGAGAATTTTAGCAGGTTTAGGGATGATTGATGCGAATTTAGTGTCAAAATCTATCACTCAAGAATGAAAGGTCCATTCAGCAGCTCTGATTCAGAATCATTCAGAAGTTCCTGTGCGTTAAGCAGTTTCGCATTGCTTCTCATTCGCACATTTGGTAACTGAGGTTCAATTTAATGTAGTTCTTTTATGCTTTGCGAAAAACACGAAAAATCAAAAATATTTTCAGTTGTTTGTCTATTTTTGAAAAATTCAAAAACAACAAAAAGATTTTCTTTTATTTTGTCTTTAATTTTTGAAAAATACAAAATCACAAAAATATTTTTTTTACTTTGTTCTTTAAGTTTTGTGTGTTTTCAGTTTTAGTCCAGAGCAAAATGCGAATAGTTCATGCTTATGCATCTATGGGAAGGTATCATTTCTTTCAAATATGTACTAGTTAGGATGTCCCTAGAAGCATGCTGTTGCATGTTGACCCAAGCCTCATATGACTCTATGTGTGAGAAATGAAAGCCTTAATGAAATTATCTTATGAAAATTTCTTCCCAATCAAGCTTGTATTCGTATTAGTCAAAAGAGCTACCTTACTCTTCTCACATGAGTAAAAGAGTTTTCTATTTGGTCTACAAATAACAGAGGTACAGTCGATCTTATAACCAATCTTTTTCATCCCAAAATTTCTTAACACGATGCAAACACAATGACACATGTCCAAGAGGTCACTTGATCAAACCAATCGTGATTTAGACATGTCATCATTATGTGTTAATGATCTTGTTTCATGAGTCCGTGAATTAAGTGAAACTCACAAACTTTGCAAGTTAAGTCATTGACGGGGAACTATGTTCCAAATTTTTACGAAACACTTGTTTTTGTACCTAATATTTCATATACTCCAAATTATATTCATTCTTATGAGTGATCCTGATCAAATTTTCGCAGCACACGAAGTTTGTTTCCCAATAGGGTCAAGCACTTAAATTTTTTCATGAATATAATTTCTGTGTGAGTATATATCTGAAATCCTTGTCACTTTTCACATTTAATCCAAAGCAATCTTGTCCCTAAACAGAATGTTTACACAAGTAATTTCGGTTATAGTTACTCACCTTATGTTTAGGATGATATGTAATGAAATTCGCAAACCACCATATTAAGCCTATATAAGAAGCCCTTCGATACTTCTCTATAAGTATTCGATTGTATGTCATGGGAAAATGTGAAAGCAGTTGATTACCCTCTTGGTAATTAATGAAGTAACCTTTGCCTGGGGTTTTACTGCTTTATGTCAATAAATTTTGACATCACAGAATTCCAAAAAAAAAATTACTTGCTTCTTATCTCATTTCTTTGAATCACATGCACTCACGAAATCCTTCAGGTTCTAAGTAATACCAACTTAGGCTGAAGATTTCGTAGGTCTGGTAAATGACTTCGTTTAAAATCCCATGAAAGAAAGGGCCCAACCTCAATACCGAAGGGTCTTCTATCACACAACTGTACTCATGAACAATTTCAAGTAACCATCAGCCCTGGTTTCAAGGCACTTTATACGGCATGATCATCACAACGACTATTTATTACATGTTTCCCCGAACATGTAGCCTACTATATTTTTAAAACAGATCGTCTTTGAGATTAACCTATAAAAGGGATAATCTTTTATGTGAATCGTTATGCGATTCAAAATTCTTAGACAAACAACAAACCCTAATATTTCTTTCAAGAAATTTCTCAGGTTAACAATGGCTGCTACTAAATCCAACACAAAAGAAGTTCTTTCTCAGTCTCTTATGAAGATTCAAAGCACAAATTTCCAAGTTGATCCCAAAGTCTCATCTTACCTAGACGAATTGAAGATGTTGATCGTTGCACTCAAAATATCAGCATTGTCAACTGCTATGTTCAGTTCATTCCCCGTTCCTATGACTTGGTTGTCAATGGTGGCATCAACTGCATCATACAACTATACAACCGATGTGATAACCTTCAACATGGTGAATAACAAGACGGTTCGTCTTACCAAGAACATGTTCATCGACTTCTTGAACATTTCTAATAACCCACCGTTCTTTAAGCCAACCAATTCACAGATTATCTTTATGTTCAATGAGATGGGTCATCAACTCACTCTTCAAAAGATAAGTGATTTCAAAAAATCAAGCTTACGATGCATTTGGAACTTCTTGTTTGGATTCTTTCTAAGATGTTTGACCGGGAGGAGTGTTGGTTTGGATAGGGGAAGAATGGAGGTCTATGCAATGGTTATGCGACTTTACTATGATCTCAGTGTTGATTATGGAACTCAACTTTGGAAGGAATTCAACAAAATATTAGAAAACACAAGTGTTGATAAGGGCATTTCTTATGCAAGGTACTGGAGTTTGATATTGGAAAAGGTCTATGTGAAAGAAGGAATTCAAGTTCCTGAAGGTGAAGATGTTGCAGAGTTCTCTTTGTATCAATTTCCCAAAGTTGTTGAAGATGATAAGAATATATTTACAAGTGTTGCCATAATTCCAGATGCAATGCTTCGCAAAGTGTCATCTACTCACAAGGTGTTAGTTAGATACATGAAAACTGTTGATCCAAACGTGCGAACTGGAGTACTACTTGAAGTCACTGGTGAATCATCCAAGAAGAAGAAATAGACTAAAAAGAGCAAAAACATGAATCTCCAAAAGTATCAAAGGCTGAAGAGGTTGTGAAAGTGGAGTCTGTTTCCAAACCTACGAAGGAGATTTTACCGACTAAGTCAGGGGTCCTAAAGAAGCTACACAAGGTGTCACAAAAGAAGACCTCCTCTCTCCTACTATTCACAAAACTGAAGTGAGTAGTAAGGGGGCTATGTTTAGAGAAATTCCCACTCCTGTTTCTCATATGTCAAAGAAAAGAAGAGCTCAAGAAGTTGCGAAGCATGTTACAAAGAAGATGTACAAGAAAAGGAAGATGATAATTCAAACTGAGTCATCTGATGAGGAAGTGGTTTCTGCGAATCCACCTGTTTTAATGGTAAATATTTCTCTTCCCATTACTTCACAAATTTCCACCATCACAACCATTCCACTCGAAGTAGTCACTACCAAATCAGTTCATGAGGAGGTACCTACTTCTGATATGGTTGTTAATGTATCTGATACGGGGACACCTATCAAGATTGTTGAATCTTCAATACCAATCATTTTATCTACTTTATTACCCATCTCATCTGAGACTTTCCATACTTCATTACCACCATACATCCTCCCAAATACAAATGTAACCACATCATCCATCTTTGATCATCCTTTACAAAATCCCTTCACTACACTGTTTCTTTCACAATCCCCTGAACCAATACCACTTCGATCTTCGCAAGCTCAATCTGATGAAGAAACCGAAGGAGGAGGTTTTGGAGGAACATTTGATGCTTTACATTTGATTCAGAGGAGGAGGAAATTCCTGATCATATGCTTATGTCAGGAAAACAGTTTAAAATCCTGAATCGAAAGTTGAATGCAATCATTCAATCTCAAGCTGATTCTGGAACAAAGACTTATGTGTCATGTTTGGAGGTTGAAACTTTGCTCAAATTTGCTGAGAAACGAATACCTGCGACAGTTGATAAGTCTGATAAGAATAATGAGCTTCACATTCAAGCTCAAGGGAAGTCTTTTGATAATGATGTACAAGAATTGAAAGCTGCTACAAAACAACGATATGTTCTTTTTGTACAAGATGTGAAAAAGGTTCGTGAAGATGTGAACTTCAAGGTTGAGGAGTTAAAGAAGGAGATTGCAAAAGAGCTTCAGCAGCTTAATTCGAAAAATGTGGATGTGCAAAAGCGTGTTGATATTGTTGTTGCAGCACTTACCAAAATTGCTACTAATTATCAATCACCTGCTCCACTTATCGAAGCCAAATACAAAGAATCTCAGGAGCAGTTTGCTAAATTAATTCAGTTGGTTACTGAATTAAAAAGTTGTGTTTCAACACCTTCTCAACAATTAATTAACTCCAGAATTTTTAACACTTAAAGTCAACACTTTGGAGCAAGATATACAGAAAGCCTTGGCCCCGATCACCAATTTTACTTCCATATTTCCAAAGAATGCCCCACCTGCTTTCACAAGGGTGCAAAGGGGAGAAAGAAAAGGAAGTAAAGAAGATGATGCGAAAACAGTTGGAAAGATACATTCCACTCAGCTGAAAACAACTATGCCTGTACTCACGAAACCAATTCCTTCAACAATAGTAACAACAAAGCCATTCACAAAGCCAATTCTCAAGGGAATTATTATTGGTTCAACAAAAGGAGGGAGTTCAAGTGCGAAACCTCAACCAGTGAATACTGGAAAAGGTAAAGAGGTGGCTTACGAAAAGTCAAAAGAAGAAAGGAAAGCAGAGATTGAAGCAGAAATGGAAAAACAAAGGAAAATTTAAAGCATTTTAAGGCAAAGGGCAAGTGATCCACCAAATTTGAGCAAGGGTAATCCTGCAAAGGTGTATTCATACGAAACAATTAAATCCAAAGTTTTGGGAAGTCACCTGTATGAATTTGAGAAAAAGCCTAAAAGGAGTTATGATGTGGCAAATTCAGACAGATGTCAACTTGACTTTCCAATAAATGAAATGATGTTTGTCACAGCGCAGTACAAGATCAGTGAAAAATTAAAAAATGCTGATGAATACACTTTAATGAAAATCAGATTTCATGTTGTACTTGCGAAGGATCAAGATGAGGTTTGGCCATTGATGAAGATTAAGAAAGTCCTAACCATTAAGAAGGATGAACTGTTCGAGAACATGCTCCAAAATTTTTGATATTTTGTTGTTCGAGCAGATAACAAGCCTGTTGATTTTACCATTGCTGACTTTCCCTTAATGAATCTAAATGATCTCATTCAAATGGCTCTTATCCTGAAAGAAATGGAAGAAAATAAATTCAACGGATATGATACTAATGTGTTCAAATTTGATTTTGCACATATCAAGATATTCATAGATAATTACTATGATTGCTTGGCGTTAACTGATGAAGAACTTGCATCAGTTCGTGGTAGACAAGTCACAGTTCTTTGGGAATCTACACTGCCTCAAACAAAATTGAAGAAATATGCAGATGGGGAAATATTCCTTAAACCTTTTGGCATGGTTCTTGCAAGCAAAGATACCAAGGGGAAGCCTAAAAGATGTTTGTTTCAAGTCTCAGAGATTGAAAGATACACAACTTCGCAATATACGAATTTCATTATTCATATGAATAATTGCTCAAAGAATAATGAAGGAGACAGGAAGGATCTTAAAAAGATCATCACTTGGTATTCAGAAATTCGAAGAACGATGCACTCAGCTGTTCAGAATTTAACAAATTGAATAGCTTCGACTGTTTACAAAGGGGGAGAATGTAGAGTCTAGTTTTTGTAAAATTCGAAGTGTTTGTTTTGAGTTTCGCATGTTAGTTATTTTACTAAGTCTTCATTTGTGCGAAGCATATTGTTTAGGACTTATTATATTTTTTTTCACTCATGTTTCCTATAAATAGGGACTGGGGTTAGAAGTAGAGATAAGTTTTTCTCTGCTTAGTTTGTAATTAGTTTCTTCATCAATATAAGACCTGATTAATATTTACTCCTTGTGTTCATACTTTTCATTCATATAATCATGATTGCTTTCTAAATCTCGATTACAATTCTCATCAAACTTTGGCCCTCGCATGTCACTCCATCAGACCATCATGTGGGAATGCGACTTTGCTTCGATCGCTTCGACTCTTCATCCATTATTTATGCGGGTTCCTTGAGGTAGTGATGGGGTTCATCTACTTCAATCAAATCAAAAAGGACAATGAGAGTCTCATCAGATAAGTATTCCTTTAGATTGTACGCATGAATGACAGGTGTACATTATTGAGTTCAGGCGGTAGCTGGAGTCTACAAGTCACTGGGCCAATCCTAGCAAGAATTTCCAAGGACTGATATATCTCGGATTTAATTTCCTATGCATGTCCAGGGTGTATTATCTCTTCCAAGTAGGGACTTTTAGCAGAACATGATCACTGATCTGGGATCCCAAGGGTTTCTATCGCTTACTTGCATGGTTCCTTGGTTAGTTTCTAGATGTCTCTAGTCGTGTTCGGATTTTTGGTGATTTCTTCGGTTGTCCCTCCAGTGATTCTGGGGTTAGTGATTGTGTCGTAGAGTTCTCGTCCTTTGGTTAGTCGTGTGTTGGTCCTCTCAGTCCATACAGAGGTGGTCTGCAGTTGCGTCCTATATGGGGAGGTGAATGGGTGGTCATGGTAATCGAGGATTGTGTACTTGGCATCCGAAAAGTAGTGTCTCTAAACCTTAAGGCGAACACTATTGTCACCAAGTTAAGGTTGCATGCGGTATAGTTGGCCTCATAATTCTTAGGTTGCCATGGGAGTTTCTTACTACATGATTCTGAACTAGTGGGATCTCTATCTTTGCTTGTTTCTGAGGGTAGGTTGAGTAAGTCTTTAATTCGGGATATGGGATATCAATCCTGGAGGATGGGTTTGTATGATTCTTAGTGGTCAGTGCTCCTATGGACACTTAGCCTTTCCTCTTTTATGAGTCGGATGGGTGCTCTCGGAGGTATGAGTCTTGGTCTAATAATTCCTTCACTCACTGGGTCGTTCCATCAATTGGACACTTTCCATGTTTATGTTGGTGCTAAGTGGCCTTGGTAGTCTGGCTATGGTAATGGCTCCATGAGTTGGGTTGATTTCCGAACCCAGCTTGGCATGTAGGAGATATTCCCGAAGGGACTTCGGGAACATCTCAGGGAGGTTATGAATTTATGAGATTCCTTTGAGGTCTTTTCACTTTTTGTGTCCAAATTCTATTGTGGCTATGAAGAGCGTGCTATTTCTTACATAGTTAATTAGGAGTCTAGATGTCATGGACGATTCGAGGATTTGTCGTTATAATTTGTAGAGGTTTCCTTAACCGATTGGTTAAAGTGAAGGGTCTCTTTGTGGCACATGAATTTTGTATGATGAGGATCAAGCCAGCCTATGTCAAATAACGTTGTGGGGCTCCTTGTTGTAATAGATGTTGGATTGTGTAGCAGCTCAAATTTTCAGATAAATTTTTCATTTAAAACAAAACATCATTATTCGACAAAAGGGTTTATTCCAAGTTTATTTCAAAAATATAATAATAAATCTCCAGGATCTTCAACAGTGGCAGTGTGTACGGGTCACGCCGGCGCCTTCCCACGGTCATCACTAGTACCTGAAAAAACATAAACACAACTAGTAAGCATAAATGCTTAGTGAGTTCCCCAGTATACGACTTACCCACATACGCCTTCCGGCCCGGACCTTTCGGTCCACATAACATTGCCTTCCGGCCCGTAACATATTCGCCTTCCGGCCCATAACATATCGCCTTCCGGCCCGTATTAAATTGCCTTCCGGCCCATAGTATTTTGCCTTCCGGCCCATAATAGTATAAAACATAACACATGTAACATAATACACATAACACATAAGTCATACATCATACCGTCCTTTCTATCACATAAAGTCTCGCCTTCCGGCCCGTATAAGCATACATCACATATAAGCATACATCACATATAAAGCATCTACCTCTCTAGACATAGCATGAATATAACACATACGACCTTCCGGTCTCACAGTCAAACCCTTCCGGGTGAAGTATAGTGAGAAGACTCACCTCGTAGTATGCAAGCTATAAACCCTTCGAGCTACTCGCACTCGATCCGCTAATCCGCAGGTTCCCTATAATACCACATACCTTTATTAATGATCTTATCAAACAAGGCAACTGACCCTACTAAGTTACATACAGGTCAACGGTCAATCTTGACCGGACTCGTCGAGTGCAAAGGGCAACTCGGCGAGTATAGACACCCTGACTCCACTCGCCGAGTCTGAAGAACGACTCGACGAGTTCCAGTAGATCTTCAAGCTACTCGCCGAGTCTGAAGAACAACTTGGCGAGTCCTAGTGAACCTTCAAGCTACTCGCCGAGTCTGAAGAACAACTCGGCGAGTTCTAGTGAATCTTCAAGCTACTCGCCGAGTCTGATCATTGGACTCGGCGAGTCCTCGCCATGCAGTCAATCCGCTGCCTCCTGTATTTCGCATGATTTCGAAGTATATAGATATGGGGCTTCCTGGACTTTCACATATACTATTACAGGGGTTTTTAAACACTTATAATAACACTATAATCTAACAATTCCTTAAATGGGTTTCCTAAACCCTAAATTCGCATACAACGTAAAAGCTACAGATTTTGATCCGAAGATTACCTGGAAACGTGTTCCCTGTGTCCCCAAACCTCCAGTACTCGATTCCTTTGATCACCACCTTGCTCCTCCTTGTCTAACAATCTCTTCAAGCTTCCTCAAGTCCTCACTCTTGCTCCAGATGCCCACAAACTCCCAAGGTATCTTCAATCGGCCAAAAGACGCGACATGACGGCCATAAGATCGTTATATACGATTCAGAATTGAAACGGCTAGGGTTCAGCTGAATCAGCGTCGACTCGCCGAGTCCCTATTTGGACTCGTCGAGTCCAGTCGCGTATCTGCGACTGCGACCAAGACCATGGCCCTACTCGGCGAGTCATGCACCAACTCGCCGAGTCCCCTCTTAAATGTGCCCCAAAAATAATTTAAAGAAATACCTGAAATTCCGGCTGTTACAACTCTCCCCCACTAGAACTAGACTTCGCCCTCGAAGTCTCATTCTGCGAATAACTCCGGATGTTGCTCCCGCATTTCTCTTTCCGGCTCCCAAGTCATCTCCGATCCTTTCCGATGTTGCCACTGAACCAACACCAGAGGTATCTCCTTGTTCCGTAGAACCTTGATCTTCCGATCCCTGATAGCTACTGGTCTCTCGGCGTAATTCAGACTCGCATCCACCTGAATATCTTCTAACGGAACCACTGCTGCCTCATCGGCTATACACTTCCTCAACTGCGATACGTGGAAGGTATTGTGAATCTGACTCAGCTCCACCGGCAACTCCAACCGATAAGCTACCCGACCTACCCTTGCAATTACCCGAAATGGACCTATAAACCGGGGCCCCAATTTGCCCCTCTTCCTGAACCGAATTACCCCTTTCCAAGGAGAAACCTTTAGGAGAACGAAGTCGCCGACCTGAAATTCGAGCTCGGACCGGCGTCTGTCCGCATAACTCTTCTGTCGGCTCTGGGCGGTCAATAACCTCTGCCTCACTCGTTGAATCTGTTCGGTCGTTTGAAGTACGATCTCTGTACTGCCCATCACTCTCTGTCCCACTTCTCCCCAGTAAATGGGAGTCCGACACCTCCTACCATACAACAACTCAAAAGGTGGCATACCAATGCTCGAATGATGGCTGTTGTTGTAGGAAAACTCAGCCAACGGCAAATGCGCATCCCAGCTACCCCCGAAGTCTAACACACACGCTCTAAGCATATCTTCCAATGTCTGGATCGTCCGCTCGCTCTGACCGTCGGTCTGGGGATGGTATGCGGTACTAAAATGCAGTTTAGTACCCAACTCCTCATGGAATTTCTTCCAGAACCTGGAAGTGAAACGTACATCGCAGTCCGAAACAATCAAGGTCGGCACTCCATGCCGAGATACTATCTCTCTCACGTATAACTCTGCCAACTTCTCTGCTGATGAACTTTCACTAATGGCAAGGAAGTGTGCACTCTTTGTTAGCCTATCCACAATCACCCAAATCGCATCGACTCCCCTGGCAGTTTTCGGCAACTTGGTGATGAAATCCATCGTGATCTGATCCCACTTCCACTCAGGAATCTCCAAGGGTTGCAACTTACCGTGCGGTCTCTGGTGCTCGGCCTTAACTTTACGGCAGGTCAAACACCTCTCAACGAACCAGGCAACGTCTCTCTTCATGCAAGGCCACCAGTACTCCTTTTTCAAATCCAGATACATTTTCGTAGCACCGGGATGGATCGAGAATTTCGATCTGTGTGCCTCCTCCATCAAAGTAACACGCGTACCGCCCACGAATGGCACCCAGATCCGACCCTGAAATGTCAGAAGTCCCCGCCCATCCGTAACGAACTCTGAAATCAACCCGACGACCCGCTCCTGTTTCTGCATCCCAGACTTCACAACCTCGGCCTGTGCCCCACGAATAGCATCTAATACCGGAGTCATCACCGTCAATCTCAAACATACGTCCCGCAATGGAGTACTCTCCGCCCTACGACTCAATGCATCAGCTACCAGATTAGCCTTGCCTGGGTGGTATAGGATCTCACAGTCATAATCCTTAACCACGTCTAACCATCTCCTCTGACGAAGTTGCAGGCACTCGGCCTTCCGATGGCCTGTCTGGTTGCAGTGAAAGCAAACCATAAACCCCTTAGGGCAATCCCTGGCAATATGTCCCTCCTTGCCACACTTGTAGCAACCACCAGCTCGACACGCCCCCTCGTGACTCTTGCCGCACTTCGCGCAAGTGCGACCCTTCGAACCTCCCATCCTCGAATCAGCGAACTTAGTCCGCTTGGCTGCCGGCTAAGACTGGGCCGGCCGTCGATCCACCTGCCGAGACTCAGCCTCCTCCCTCGCTTGAGTCTCCAACTCAATCTCGCGCTTCCTGGCGTTTTCCTGAAGCTCAGTGAAAGTACGATAGGTGGAGTTTGACACAAACTCCTGGATCTCCCTCTTCAAAACACCCAAATAGCGGCTCATCCGCGACTGCTCCGTAGATACCAGCTCGGGGCAGAACATTGCCCTCTCATGAAACTTCCGTGTGATCACTGCCACGGAATCAGTACCCTGCTTAAGGGTCAAGAACTCCTGAATCAATCGCTCCCTCTCTACCGGGGGAATGTACTCGTCCCTGAACATCTCCGTAAACCTCTCCCATGTCACCGCCGAAATCTCTACCTGAGTGAAGTTCGCCGTCACGAACTTCCACCAATCCTTCGCTCCCAGACGGAGCTGGTTCAAGGCGAACCGTACCCTCAAGTGCTCCGGGCATGAGCAAGTATAGAAGCACCCCTCGATGTCGGCGATCCACCTCATAGCTGCAATCGGATCCTGCATCCCATCAAATTCAGGGGGTTTCGTGTTGCTGAATTCCCTGAATAGTAATGAATCACCCCCTTGCGGCCTGGCAGCAGCCACCGTTGCGGTAGCGGCAGCAACTGCAGCTTCAGTAAGTGCAGCGTACCGCTCCTCAAACTCCTCCATCAACGTGGTCTTAATAGACCCAAACATCTCCGGGATCTCAGCCCGGACCGCCGCAGCTACCTCTTCCTGAATAATCTGACGAATCTCCTCGTCACTCGCACCGATCGAACTCGCCCCATTGCGTGTGATAACCATGATGTCTCTGAAATACAACATAAAATCATCAGAGACTCCACCAAGTACAATTGTACTCGATACGCGCCCTACCCAGTCTCCGATCTCCAGGGATTCTTACTTGAGTCTTCCACTGATCCGGTGCCTTCGGTAGTACGGGCCCAATACTACCGACCACACCGTATCAGTATTCGTCCCAAATCTTCCTCCCCAAATCCCGAATAATGAGTACTCTACCTCTAGTATGCACTATCTACTTGCACGCTACCAAATATCTCATATAAGCAATCTCCCTAGACTAAGGCATCACAAAACAGGCAATTCTAGTCCTATCATGTATACCTAGTCTTCTAGCATGCATAACAATTCATAATTCAGTGCATAACATAACATTGTAAGGTATTCTGGGGATCTTTACCGTTCGGACGCTGGCTGCTCGTACACACTGTTCCATCCTTGTTTTACCGCCTTACCATTTATAAAATGTTGTGTCCTTATTATTTAAAAGAAAAGGTTTTTCCTCAAATCCCCGGTCTGAGTTCAGTTGCACCCAAAAGTACACCCGAATCCCTCAAACCAAGGCTCTGATACCAATTGTAACAGCTCAAATTTTCAGATAAATTTTTCATTTAAAACAAAACATCATTATTCGACAAAAGGGTTTATTCCAAGTTTATTTCAAAAATATAATAATAAATCTCCAGGATCTTCAACAGTGGCAGTGTGTACGGGTCACGCCGGCGCCTTCCCACGGTCATCACTAGTACCTGAAAAAACATAAACACAACTAGTAAGCATAAATGCTTAGTGAGTTCCCCAGTATACGACTTACCCACATACGCCTTCCGGCCCGTAACATATTCGCCTTCCGGCCCATAACATATCGCCTTCCGGCCCGTATTAAATTGCCTTCCGGCCCATAGTATTTTGCCTTCCGGCCCATAATAGTATAAAACATAACACATGTAACATAATACACATAACACATAAGTCATACATCATACCGTCCTTTCTATCACATAAAGTCTCGCCTTCCGGCCCGTATAAGCATACATCACATATAAGCATACATCACATATAAAGCATCTACCTCTCTAGACATAGCATGAATATAACACATACGACCTTCCGGTCTCACAGTCAAACCCTTCCGGGTGAAGTATAGTGAGAAGACTCACCTCGTAGTATGCAAGCTATAAACCCTTCGAGCTACTCGCACTCGATCCGCTAATCCGCAGGTTCCCTATAATACCACATACCTTTATTAATGATCTTATCAAACAAGGCAACTGACCCTACTAAGTTACATACAGGTCAACGGTCAATCTTGACCGGACTCGTCGAGTGCAAAGGGCAACTCGGCGAGTATAGACACCCTGACTCCACTCGCCGAGTCTGAAGAACGACTCGACGAGTTCCAGTAGATCTTCAAGCTACTCGCCGAGTCTGAAGAACAACTTGGCGAGTCCTAGTGAACCTTCAAGCTACTCGCCGAGTCTGAAGAACAACTCGGCGAGTTCTAGTGAATCTTCAAGCTACTCGCCGAGTCTGATCATTGGACTCGGCAAGTCCTCGCCATGCAGTCAATCCGCTGCCTCCTGTATTTCGCATGATTTCGAAGTATATAGATATGGGGCTTCCTGGACTTTCACATATACTATTACAGGGGTTTTTAAACACTTATAATAACACTATAATCTAACAATTCCTTAAATGGGTTTCCTAAACCCTAAATTCGCATACAACGTAAAAGCTACAGATTTTGATCCGAAGATTACCTGGAAACGTGTTCCCTGTGTCCCCAAACCTCCAGTACTCGATTCCTTTGATCACCACCTTGATCCTCCTTGTCTAACAATCTCTTCAAGCTTCCTCAAGTCCTCACTCTTGCTCCAGATGCCCACAAACTCCCAAGGTATCTTCAATCGGCCAAAAGACGCGACATGACGGCCATAAGATCGTTATATACGATTCAGAATTGAAACGGCTAGGGTTCAGCTGAATCAGCATCGACTCGTCGAGTCCCTATTTGGACTCGTCGAGTCCAGTCGCGTATCTGCGACTGCGACCAAGACCATGGCCCTACTCGGCGAGTCATGCACCAACTCGCCGAGTCCCCTCTTAAATGTGCCCCAAAAATAATTTAAAGAAATACCTGAAATTCCGGCTGTTACAGATTGATTTGGAAGGAATGGTTGTTTGGAATGATAATATGTTCTATGTACACATTTTTAATGTTATCAGTTTCGTCCTTGTTATCACTATTGTGAATGTTTTGTACCACGCTTAACGAGTATTAGTAGTATAAGTGTTCTAATTATTAGTGATGAACATTGATAGTATGGTCCCCACCAAGCCCCTCAATAATAGCTTGGTGTATATGAGTCATGTATAATTATTAATGGGAAGACCGTCAACTGAAGGACTCTGCCCTAAATCCACAACCAAACATGGAACAGGAAATAAGGCGGAGTCACGCACTCTAAGTCCTTAGAATCTAAATTATATATGACTCCAACATATACACTAAGCCATTATAGCTTACCTGTAAGGACCCTTAGTTTTTATATGAATGGTATGTTTCATTCGGACGAGAGAGTAATTTATAATTATTGAATAAAGCCTTTATATATCTTTATTAGGAAAACGTACTGCTGCTCACAGGTGATTTCGAGAGAGTCTCTCCTATAGTGATTGTCAACACCATTACCTCCCTGCCAGAGTTCCTTGTCATTGTACAATCCCTCCTGAAGTGTCTAGATTCATCACACTCATATCAGGTCGAGCTTATACAGATATCGGGGGTCTGGGAAATGGGTCGTGCTGATGCCCTATAGAAACGAGTAGTGTGCACCTTCCTGTTATAGTTCTTGCAGTGTAACTTTCGGCAGGCACAATAGTGATGGAAAACTGCACCTGCTGCATTTTGGGCGAATCCCAGCATATGGGGCTCTCGACATTGAGGTAGCAAGGTGAGTGGGGTAGGGGTTGCTACAGCTTGCTGCCTTTTTGTAGGTCCTGGAGTTGAACTCCTCTCTCTCTTGTTACAAGACTTTTGCTTCTTGTTCTTCGATTTGTGGTTCGAGGTGTTCCTGTAGGTAGACACTTGTTAAAGCCTTTGGTCCTTGCTACAGGTAGGATTGTCGACACTGTTTCCATTTCCATTTGGGTTGTTGAGTTGTGCCATGACAGCTGTTACAGCAGCTGTCACTGTGGCTAGGAAAGTAGCGGAGTCTATTCTTAGGATCGGTGTTTTGCCGGTTGGCTGGTTATTTCCATGGGTAGACATAATTCTGTTGCATGAAGAGAAGTGAGCTCGTAAGTAACCATGGTCATTCCTAGTTGTATTCAGTCCATTTATATTCACACATAAGTTTCACATTTTAATGTATGATTCTTAATGTTTTTGACCTACATCCCCATGATGTGTGATATACAATAGCGGGTATCGGGGAATCATTAAGTTCATCAAAAAAAATATAGATATCAGTATAATTAATTTGTTCAGATTACATAGGTTCTTGGAAGGCATACCTATCATGATTAACCACTCCTAGTTATAATGAAATATATAATAAACCTAGGAAATAGTGAGAGTAGTGTAGTGACCCTCATATGCCGAAATAGTGAACAACGTGCTCAACCATCTCACTCACTTCACAAGTGGCTTCTTCTGCTCTATGTTCTGCTAAGGCTTCCCTAGCTTCGGTTGTAATGAGTTGTTGTATGGTGGTGGCCACTTCCTCCTCCAAGGAGCATAGACGGTCGATAGGGTCCTCCTGCACTGTGATTTGGTTTGGTGTTGTTTCCGAAAAGTAAGGTTCGCAAAGGATCCCTCCAGTGCCTTCATGCTCGTCTGTCTCCTCATCAGAATCCTCCGCATCATAGTCTATTTCTTGGTATTCTTCAGGACCTACTTTTGGGTTCTCCCCTTAAACCTCTACTGGCTCCTCCTCAATCCATTCGTTGGCCACTATGGCAGGGTAGTATGGTTCTTCGTGGTGAAACTTATCCATGTTGTCTGCATGAGAATAGAGGTGTGAGAAACGTGTAGAGGGTTTAAGTGCGGGGGTTATATGGTATTCTATAATACTACCACAATATTACATGTTTGATCCTAAGGCTTCCATAAAACTTTTGGGTATTAGGTTGGTAAGTTTAGATTCGCTGACCACCCCGACCACTCACAGGCACATGTTGGTCATATTCTGAATAAATATAGTTAATCAAGCTATATTTATCCCCGATATGATTACATAACTGCATGGGTGTAACTGCGATGTCCAACTCTTCTAAAGACTTTTAATTGTTTTCTTAATACGACACCACTCCTAATATGCGAACACATGCATATAGTTTTATTTTTTGTTCAGAGTATCTTAGTCCCATTGTATTTATATTGGTATATCTTGTATGCTTAGATATACTACTAGTTCACTATAAACAATGCTTTGATACCAATCTGTCACACCCCTAAACCAGAACGGCGGAAACGTCTGAGAGAGGTGGATGTCATTATGTAGTATCATAACAATTGAATATGAATGAAACATAGAAACCAAACATCATACACTACAATATACCAACATTCATTGTTTTACAAATTTTACTTGTTTATCAATTACACAAAAATAACATAAAGCATGATTGCTCAAAAGGGAGTAAGATAATCCAGATCCAAGGCTCGAATACCTGTTCACTGAGTCCATGAGAATACAAGTCGTTTTGAAAAGCGTCAACATAGAATATTTGGTGAGTTTATAAGCTTGTTTGTAGGAAAAAATTTGTAATATCTTTTCTTATAATAAGTTGTAAAACTCCATAAAATGCAATATTTTCTATATAAAAAGTATTTTTTGAGTCTCGTTCCAAAACCGTGTACAATCGCATGCAAGTTCTATGTCTTTTTAATGATTTTAAGTATAAAGCGTATGTTTCCAGAAAATCTTATATTTTCTTTAAAATGAGTGGACTGAAATCGTAAGTAATCCCTTCGTATCTTTTCCTTGTAGAGAAATAATGAATATATCCAGAAAATCTAATATTTTCTTAATAGAGAACTGCAGTCTTAAACCCTAAGACCATGATGAATATGAATAGTGTATAGACATTAGTTTATAGTTTCATTTCTTTTACTAAAACTAATGATGTAAAGCTTCCCGTAAACCAAAATAGTGTTGTTAATCCCCATGTGATTCGTTACAACCATACTAATGTGACGAGAGCGTCTGTCTTAACGTTCTTCAGGCGTCGGTTTCTAAAGATAATCGTCACCCTAGACTAGTCTGTCTAGTTGTAGCGAACATCTCAGGTGTCGAGTGTCAACCCCATATAGATCTATACACAATATCCCGCTCTCCTTCCAGAAGACTCTAGTTATAACTACAGGACTTATGGTGTACTTTAGGTAGGTAAGAGTGAAGGAGTATCTCACTAGAGCATTAACAGATTTACGTGAACTATGACTTCTCTTTCTTGTAAAATGACTTGAGTGTATCTAGAGTAATTGAAACTATTTATGTAATCAACTATATAAACACATGCAAGTTATCATATTTGGGTGTTTTCAAAATATTACAACCTTTAAACGTACATCTAAACACAAGTATAAGCACTTTTAGTATGTTAAAACAAATTTCTAGTTTTCGACTTTTCTGTCCCTGTGTTTAGAAAAATTATAGAAAAATCATCAGAAGTCGAAATTTGGATCCGTAAACTCTTAGAGTTTGGAAAATGAGTCTAATTTGTTCAAAATTTTTATCATAGTTTTTAATGGCCTCAAAACAGGTTGAAAATGTTCATCTTCACAGGTTGGTCCAAAATACTTCCTAAAATGATAGGCAGTTTTGTAAAAACCGCCAAAAATTGTAGAAAAACCGTATGAATGCGTAAGAGTAGTTGTTAGCAATGTATAAACCTGAACTATTTGCATGTAAAATAGTTTTGAAAAATATTAAATTCAAGGTGGTCAAAACCGTCTGTAAATGGACTATAATTTTTCTGTGGAAAGTAGGGGATTAAGTTTATGTTATACATGTTTGCACACAATACTCAATTTTGCTATTTTTGGAGTGTATAACCCCACACTTATAGTTTTCAAGCAATATATATGTTAACAACACTTTTCTCATGATTTTTATGAAGACGTATGAGATAAAATTTATGTTCAAGCGAATACCCAAAAGTTAAATGCATAACACATTGGTCCATGCAATTATCTAACGGTTAGTTTTCGAGATGTAGAAGAAGAAGAATAATAAATTTTGAGCCTAGCTTGTGTTCTTGGTGAGATTCTTGAAATGATGGGGTTTCTAAGAGTTAACCACACAACAAAAGTGTGTAAATGAAACATTTTAGTATAAACATGAAACTAACACTTAAGTATAACATGGAACTTACCAAGAAACTTAAAATTTGGTTTTGATGATGATGAACTCGAGATTTTTGGAGAGAAAAGTAAAGGATGTTCTTTGAGTGTTGAGCGTTAAGTGAGAACTTTTGAAAATGCGAAGTGTTTGTGTGTATGCATATGGGCAAATTTTAAAGAGATGGGAGGGGGTGGTGCATGGGAATATATTGGATAAAACCCTCTTTTCCTAGATGTATGCAAGATAATTTCCCTTGTTATATGGGGTGTAAATGTGAGGTGTCACATTTATTAACCACCATTTCATTTCCCTTTTTTTTTTTTAAATTTCGATTGGACATAGGAGGGAAGAAGGGAAATGGGCTTTGGTTGTTCATGAGTAGCCGAAAATACCTTAGGCCCATTAAGGTTTTGGTTATACGCATTTTTGGGGCTTGGTTCGGGCCCAAGAAGGATTTTGTTCCAATAATAGACCCAAAAGAAATGGATTTGGCCATATAAAGATTTTCGGTTTAGTCCAATAAGGATTCTCGACCCATTAAATCTTAATAAATGGTTTTTGGTTCAAAGGGCCCAAAAATAATAATTCTCGGCCCAACTGAGATCCTGATATATTTTTTCAGCCCAAAAAGGCCCATTAGAGGAGATTTCGACCCATAATAATTATTAATAAAAGTTTACGGCCCATTAGGGCCCAAGTAGGGGTTTTTGGCCCAATGAGACCAAAAGAGTAGTTATCGGCCCAATAAGGGTGTCTTGGTCCGATAAGCCGTTTGGACCAAGAAAGCTTGGGTTAAGACCCAAAGTTGAGTGGAGATGGCTTAGTGGGTTAGGTTTTGGGCTCACACGAGGAAGTTTCGACTAAAATCAGAGTTTTTGGATGTATAAACTCAGATACCATTGAAGTCTGATTATACTAAGCGTAGTGTTACATGGTTACATAAAGAAGTTATCTTGTACATGGATGGAAATCATAACCCTAATGTGCTAGTTGTGACAAATTAAATCGATGGAACCATAATCTTATAGAAGAAGATAAATGGTGTTTCTCTTTCAAATAGAGCAGAAAAGAAGTAAATGGAAGCATATATAGTGAGCACGGATTACGGATTGAATAATAATGTCGGTGAAGCAATACCGACTTAATACCAATTGAAATAGAATTGAGGAATCGTAATCGAGTACAGAAACATGAGAGAGTGACGAAGAGGGGAAATCGACAACTTGTTTACAAAATAAAGTTCCCCATCCTTCATTATCCTATGAACATAGAAAGACCACTAATAAGCAGTCGGAAGCGGTGGGAAAAATAAGAAGCAAAGGTAGAAGATTAGGCGGTGGAAACCACGTGGTAAGCCAATGGAAGCGGTGGAGAAACAACGCATCAGTTTAGCATGAAGCTAGATACAAAACCAGGGGCGGAAAATGGAAGTGTATTAATCGAGCCAAAACCACCAAGCCAACAACTCCAAACGGGGTATTGTAGATAAGCCCCTTGTGATTTAATTGCATGTATAATTAGTATATCACACGAAGAATTGTTGTCAACTTGTCAAGTTTGTTTTAGTCTCTCTAATATAAAACAAAATTAAAACACGACATGTTCTATGTCTTTCAATAAATCATTATCTTTTATTTTATTTTGCTTTTCCAGGTTTCATTTCCCTACAAAAGTTAAGTTTAAGATGTTATGCGGCATATACACTATAATCTATTATCAAGTAATGCAAATATTGCATCGTGCCAATGGTTCCTCCGCTCCAAAATCTTCACATTATAACAAAGTGTGGACATCTAAAGATTTAAACCAAAATTATTGAAGTTGGCAATTGCAAGATGTAACAATACCGAAAGTCAACATTTTTTTATTTTATATATTAATAATCTCTATTTGACTTTAAAAAGATATATATATATATATATATATATATATATATATATATATATATATATATATATATATATATATATATATATATATATATATATATATATATATATATAGGGTTAGGTTCATGTAAGACGGTCTAATTTTGTGAGACCGTGAGACGTATTTTTTTTATTTTTTTTATTTTTAAAATTTTTTTTTCATTTTTTTTAGTTAATTCAAGTTCCGAAAATAATATTTAAATTTTTTTTTCCATTTTTTCATTTATTTTGTATTTTAAAATTATTTTTAGAATATGTACAGTGTAATATTCTATTTAGAATATTTCACGTATTTTTCAAAAAAAATAGGATCTTTTTTTATTTTTTTTTAAATTTTTTATAGTTAATTCAAGTTCCGAAAATAATATTTAAAAAAAGAATTTTTAGATTTTTCCATTTATTTTGTATTTTAAAATTATTTTTTAGAATATGTCAGTGCAATATTCTATTTAGAATATATCACATATTTTTCAAAAAAACAAAAACAAGATTTTTTATTTGTTTATTTATTTATTTTTATTTTTTTTATTTAATTCAAGTTCCGAAAATAATATTTAAAAAAAGAATTTTTGGATTTTTCCATTTATTTTGCATTTTAAAATTATTTTTAGATTTGGTCTTACGGTCTCACAAAATTAGAATGGTCTCAAATGAACCTGAACATATATATATATATATATATATATATATATATATATATATATATATATATATATATATATATATATTAAACTTAAGTTTAATAGAGAACCATTATTAACAAGGAACAATCGTGTGCATCGAAATTTAAAGCGATCAACAACAAAGAAATTTTTATGCATTTGTATATTGGATGCATATATAACGGATATACCAAAAACACACATATTTACCAAAAGCCTCACCTTTTTTCGTTATAATTTTTTTAAACCATGTTTTTCATGGAAGAAAACCGAATATATCATTGTTCACGATATTTCATCTTCTTTCCATTGAGATCTTTGTTGATATATATATATATATATATATATATATATATATATATATATATATATATATATATATATATATATATATATATATATATATATAGGGTTAAGTTAAAATGAGAACAAAATTTAATGTGAGATGAGAACACTACTTTATGTTACTATTCTACTATGAATTTAATATGTATAGTATTGTAGTAATTATAATATGAATATATTCAATTTTATATTGCTATTCTACTATAAATTTTTGATATATATGTAGTAATTTAGTAAATTCTAATGTGAATGTTAAACATGTGATTGTTCTTATATTTAGTGATGAATAATGTCATAAAGTTGTACATACAAAATTTTAATGTGAATATTAATGCGTGATTGTTCGTATATTTGTTGATGAATAATGTCATATCATTATATATACAAAATTCATAGTAGAATAGTAACATAAATTAGTGTTCTCATTTGAACTTAACTCTCTCTCTCTCTCTCTCTCTCTCTATATATATATATATATATATATATATATATATATATATATATATGTATATATATATTCAAAAAAAATCCACTTCATTTTGTTGTTTTTTTTTTCAATATTTAAGTTTATTTTTATCCCAAAAAAACTAATTGTACCAAAAAATTCAATATTAATCTCTATAGAAAGAAGACGAAAAATCTAAAATGATAGTATATTTTTTTTTTCTATAAAAAAAGATGGCCTAAAAAATTTAACGAAAAAAATAAGTTGGTTTTGTTAGAATCTGATAAATATGCATCCATTATAAAAGTCTACAATCTTTCCTTTTGTGGTTGATCGCTTTAAATTCCGACACTTTATATTGTTTCTTTGTTTTCTTGATTAATAATCATTCTCTATTTATCTCTCTCTCTCTCTCTCTCTCTATATATATATATATATATATATATATATATATATATATATATATATATATATATATATATATAAAAGGTTGAATTGATTTGAAAGATAGTGTAGAGTTTTGTTATCTTGAATATTCTTTGTGGTGTATCTTTAAAGCCAATAAACTAGTATTTGACTTGCAAATAATGACGAACAAGGAAGAGTCAAACATCCATTATACATTTGACTTTTATATATTTTACTTGAGTCGAACAAGTGTTTACATATATTGATTTAATATTTATTTTAAAGATTTATATAAGGGATAGTAACTTAAAATGATAATTTATTTTAAATTTGTATCAATTTACTTACTGAGTTTTTTTTTGTTCTTTATATTTTCTCATTGAACTTGTTGAATTGTTCAAAAAACATTCTTATGACCTTCAATCGTAGGTTTAGCTGGTTTTCGGCATGTATGATAACTCTAGTGATGCTCCGGTCATATTCTCCGGCAAGATTCTGACTTACGTAATTCTTCTTGCGATATGAGTTCTTGAATGACACACATTTTCCATATTTATATTCTCTCATTCTTTCTCTTTGTTCTATTTTCTCTTTCAATGAAACAAAGATTAACAAATACATGAGATTCCAGAAGACATATACAACTTGATCTGGGTTGTGTATATGCTCTTTAGATTTTGATTTTTAGATATAGAACACATATCAAATATTGGTTTCATACAAGAAATCTAGAATATGAAAACACACACACTTAAATCCAGAATGGAGTTCATACAATAAACCTGGGATTTCTGGGTTTCTGATGACGAATCCAAAATGAAGTTTATAAGAAATCGAGCTTTGGTATTTTTGGGTTTCAGTTTAGGAACACTCATGAAGCTATTCGTTTTCATCATTTTCATTAGCTTTGGAGTGTTGTTCCATATTAGATGTTCATCGTCTCATTTTCATCTTCTTCAGAGTATTGTTATTTAGAGTTCATACAAGAAATCGAGCTTTGAAATTAAAGTGTTGTTTCAAATCTGATATTCATCGTATTCAACCTCCAACCTAGATCTAATGTTCATCGTCTTCAACCTTGATTTGATGCTATAAGCTGCCCTTAAAAACCCTTAAAATCGGTGTGTTCATCGATTTCAGGAGAGTGTTCATCTTCATCATGTTCATCTTCTTACCAAAAACCAAACGAGTTGAAGTGTTTTGGTGTTCGTCGATTTCAGGAGAGTGTTTGTCTTCATCATGATCATGCTCGAACTTGAGATGTGAAATAACACACATACATTTCTCTTTTCTTTCTTTTCTGATGTTGATTTTCAGATCTACGTATGTGCTCATCCTCGATCTCCAGAAGTGTATGTACTGGAGTTATTGAGCTCATGAGAAAGGAAAAGAAAGACTTAATAAAAACCTTGAATCTGAAAAAGATCTGATGTTTTTTTATAGGTGTTCATCTTCGCTGGGTAAACCATGAACGCCGAAGCCTCGACGGAGAAGATGACTAGCGCCTCGCCAGAGTTGTATATGTATTCATCTTCGCTGGAAACTGGATAGACCTACGATAGTAGCTCATAAGGATGCTTTTGGAATAGTTCAACAAGTTCAATGAGAAAATATAAACAAAAAAAGTCAGTGATTAAATGTGTACAAATCAATAACTATGTTACCATTTTAAGTCATTATCCCTTTATTTAATTTTTTGTGTGAGTACACGTATTTCTCAAGTTCTAGAGTAACTAAGTTTGTTGTATGAATAGATACGTTTACATAGAGATGCTTACATGAATATGCTTACATGAATACGTTTACATAGATACGCTTACATGAATACGCTTTCATGAATACGTTTACATAGATACGCATAGATGAATACACTTACATGAATATGTTTACATAGATACGCTTACATGAATACGCTTACAAGAATACGTTACATAGAGACGCTTACATGAACACGTTTACATTAATATGTTTAATAAATACTATTACATAGAATTTGTTATAAACGTTTTGGGACTTACCATTCCACCCCAAGGTTGTTAGCTACAGTAAGGAAAATGATCATCGACAAGTGTCTACGGTTGTACTGTTCAGCGAGTTTCCACGCCGTGAATATCCTAGTGCAAAAGGATACAATTTTAGTTATTATATTAATTCCTTCCTTTACTTTGTGACACATTCACATGAACGATGAGGTAGGATATATTTGATATAGATAGACTATTTTCCTTATTACCTTTATATTGTGACACATACGCATAAACGATGAGGTAGACTACAGTTTTATAATAATAGTTAAACAAGGAAAAACTGTTACATTACAGTGATGCTTACTTACAAAACAATCGGGTCTTGGTAGAAGACTACTTTCAAAATAGTCGGGTTTTGGTAGAAGACTACTTTCAAAACAGTCGGATCTTGGTAGAAGACTACTTTTATACTAGTAAGAAATATGAGATTTTCTAGGGTTTTCAAACGTTTACAATTCTTACAAAACACTTTCATACTTACACAAACTTTCCTGCAAACATTTACAAGTCTTTAATTACAGTTTTATAAATCAAAGACACATTAATACTTATGAATTCACCAACTTTATTGCTGATACTCGTTTTCAAAAGAACTTGTATTCTCAGGTCACAAATAGATAGGTACGACGACCAGGTTTTGTGAAGACGGAGCAGTCAAGACTCGTCTCTTATTTTGAACATTCATTATGTTGTTTTATACTATGAAAGAACACACATGTATTTAAAATTATAGTATTAATGCAATGAATGATGTGGTTGGTTGTTTACTACTTCACATTGTTGTGATACATTACATGACGTCCTCCGCCCCAGAACATTTTCGGCGTTCTCGGTTTTGGGGTGTGACAGATTGGTATCAGAGTATTGTTTATAATGAATTGAGTATATCAACCCATAAAAGATATACTAACTATAAATACAATGGGATTAAAAATAATCTGACCAAGAGTTTATACTTTTAAATAATGAAATATTTAACTAAGTATACGTGCTAATGACAAGAACAAAAGTATTACGATTGTTGAATATCACAGGTAAGCTCGGGGATGTATGGTTAGTCCTGGGAGTGGCATAGCCTGATCAACTATGCTGGTCCGAGGAGTGATTACCACATGCCCAAGAATGGTTGTGATGTGGCAACAAGTCTAAAAACTTACCAACACTACCACAATGAGAACACTATAAAAAAAACCTAAGTCTAAAATACTATAGGAGTATTTTGTGTTACTATAATTACTTACTTGAGAACTAAAAATGGTCTTCATTACTAAGTTGATAGTTGCTAAGTGGATACACTAAGGTTATATGTAACTAGGATGTCATAGACTTAGAATCTGTGAATTTTTACTTTACCCCTATTCCTTGTGAATTGGGAGTTAAGGTCACTTATTCGAAGGCCTATCCTGTTTTGATTACATATGACTAGTATGCACTTTACAAATAGTGATGTAACTAATGAAGATTATCTAATAATTATCTAGATAGTTCGTCTAATAATTATTTTCTTGCCCCAATTCTCGCGTAGATAACATGGTTGGACTCCATCCCTAGTGCAATATGTACCTTCCGAACGAAGGCAATGTTGGATGGTTTGGAGAAGAACTTGAGAATGATCATCCAATCCCTTTGAATGATCACCATGATGAAGACCTTTCGGATGATGATAACTCCGAACCCGAGGTTGATAACCTACCTCCGGTAGCTCCCATTCCAAATCCTAACCCTCGTCCGGCTTTTCATGGCTCGACGCCTCCTTGGGTATAATGCTTGGAAACAAGGAGCGAAGATCAAGATCAACATATGTCGTTTAATGGAGATCGAAGCTTCTACAACGTAAACGAAAGGAACTCAGCAGACAGAGTTCTACCAATCGTGATCCGTAGAGTTGCCTGAAACGAAATTCAGGGTAGAACGGCTCTCCAACTTATCGAAGAGTTTAATGCCAATGCAGGAATGCATACCATCCGCACCAATCGCCTTGAACACACTCATGAGAGATCAGAGAGAAACCATGAGACCCTGCTACAAGCCCTAGCTGAAACTCAAGCCGAAGTCATAGAGCTCCGAGTACGCCAGAGGGTGTATGAAAGATACCTGCTTGATATGGAACGTCAACTAGCTGAACTAAGGGTGCACCATAGGGGTGACCGTCGCCAGTAGGAGATGCTTTACTTTCCTTCTTTTTTTTTTACAGAACCATGTTCCTGTCTATGTTCTGTGTAGCACTTTTCTATGCGACTACCGTGTACTGTAAGTACTTTTAGTTAGGTCTTTATGTTGTCAAAGACTTTTTTACTCCGTATATGATGTAAGACCTACTACAAGGTCAATTTTCCCAAACTTATTACATCTTAAACATCAATGGTATTCACGGTTGACTAACTTTTGAGTTGCTCTTTGTTCAAATACTTTCATCATACCTTCATTGGATTCTATCTGAAACTTGCTTTAGTCAAGTCATTGGACTATAGTATTTAACTCTAGAAACATTTTTAAGTCTCTTTCAAAGGTTGGATCATATTATCCACCAACCTATAATACCTCGGATTGAACGGCAAACGTCTTGAGACCATTCTACGAACTTACTTCTACTCTTTACTAGGACTTCATCATAGGGATGTAGGTCAAACCCACGAGAACACATTTCTATTCTTTACATGAACAATCGAACTACATCTAGGTTCAACCATACTCGCTCACAAATTCATTTTCTTTCCGTGTTACAGAATCATGTCGTCATCCAGAAATAGCCCACCGAGCAACGAGACCCCCATCCTACATATCAACGCCGCTACGTTACAAGCCGCGGTAACAGCTGTCGTGATAGATTTCCTTGCACACCTTAACTCTAACAACTCAAATGAGACTGGCAAAGGCGTTGACAATTCCGATTGTTGTATCGATCCCGGAAGCCAAAAAATAACAACAGTCACGGACTTGCAAAGCCGTAAAACTGAGAGGAACAAACAAAAGGGCCAAGCCCAAAAGGAGCGCAAGAAATCCCAAGGACTTGCCATGCAACAACAACAAGTAGCAACCCCTACCATTTCAGCACCGATTAGACCATACAAGGGAAAGCTTTCGAAGTGTAACAAGTGTAGTTTTCATCATAATGGGGCTTGTCATGAAATGTAATGTTGCATTTGCCACAAAGTAGGGCACCATGCCCGTAGCTGTGGAGCACCGGCACGACCCATTTCTCAAGTCCCTAACATCGGGATCAGCCCTACACATGATGGTGGTGGTAAAACCGGATCCCATAAAAGGAAATTTTCAAAGTGGATGAACAAAGAAAAACACCTGTGTCCACATAACTCTGACTCGACACCTCACTTCCACCACCAATGCTGGTACAAGCCAGATATGTCACCAATGCGGTGAGATTAGGCACCTCAAAAAGGATTTTCCAATAACAAAGAACTCTGGCGTAGACGGGAAGATATTAAGGATCACTGGCGCAGGAGAAATTACCCCGGACCCACGTTAAAGTATTTAAGGCGTTCATTGTAACAGAATCATAAAATGTTTAAAACTAGTGCAACTCGAGACCTATCTTTTGCGAGATCCCATCAGTTAAGGGACCCTCGTGCTGCGTATACTTGCCATTTGTAGTATACCTTGTTCGTAGTAATATTCATGTAGTTGCTTTAAAGTACTATAACTCCGTTAAAAGTTGCATTGTTGTGTTTTGTCTGTAACGCTTTTATGTTCAAATCTAATGTCTTTACTTCCAAGTAAGTCTGACATTATCATACAACTAGAGTCAATTCGATCCGCACAATACCAGTTCCGTGCGCACAAATCTTTCTCCGAAATCGCCTTTCTAGCGAAACCGTCATTTCATAACTCCAAAGTACTCATGCGTAGAGTACCTCATGTTTCTTATCATTTCCGAAGAAAACTCAGCAAACCTCCCCGAAGTACCACTTGTACAGTACATCAAGTTCAAACCAAGGACCTTTACGACTGATCTTTCACTAAAGAATGTATACACGTGGTTGGTATATAATCAAGGTTCTACAGGTTTAGAATTGATGATTCCACTTTAACTGCTTTTCCTCGTTGGGATGCGAGCTTAAAGAAGAATCATTTATTCGACTACCTTTTCAATCTTAATTATATACGACTTGTATACACGAGACTGTGATTGATGAACCATGTATGACTTCTAATATGAACTTCAAGACGGAGACTAACCAAGATTACGAGTAATCACATCGTCATGCAAACAAACTTAGAACCCCACATGACTCCTGTAACCAGATCGCCCTACGGTCTAACACCCACAGAGATACAAGAATCATCCGTACAACTTAACGAACTACCCAACAATGGAATTGAAAGACCAAGCTTCACACCCTGGAGAGATCTAGTCTTGTTCTTCAGGAAGAAAGACGAATTGTGTCGTAAGTCCATCGACTTCAGAGACCTCGACAAGATTTCCAGTAGAAATCATTACCCTCCGCCTCGCATAGAGGAATTGGTTGACCAACCACAAGGAACTATTTACCTTTTAGAAATAGACCTGAGATCCGAATATCACCGGTTACGAGTGTTAGTGAAGGATGTCCCGAGGACAATCTTCCAAACTTGATACGTACACAACGAGTCTGTAGTGATACCCCTTGGATAGGACCAATACGCCCGTAGTATTCATGAACTTAATGAATAGGGTACGCCATTCTTACTTGGATCAGTTAGTCATCCTCCTTATAGATGACCTACTTATCTACTCACGTAGTAAGAAAGAGCAAAGAAACATCCACGACTTAACTTACCCCGCGAACTCAGTAACGTACATTTTATCCTTCACGACTCAAACTTGAAAAAGTACTTTTCCGTCAGGTGTCTTGTAATCCCACTCGACAAGATTGAGATCAACAAGAACCTCACCTTCTTGAAGGAACCGTAGTGACCATGGACCGAGAGGTCAGGTTAACAAAGCAAAGCCGCTTCCCATTAGTAAAGGTTCGCTGGAATGCCAACTGAGGACCTGAATTCACTTGGGAGCACGAGAATCAATCGAGTAGGAAGTATCCCCACCTCTTTGCTCGATTATTCATGCCTATTTCTTTACCTAAATTCTAATTTCGGGATGAAATTCCCTCTAACGGGGGGATAATGTGACAACTCAAAATTTTCTATCCTGTACAGTCAAACACTTCATTGAAAGTCAAACTCATTGTTGTTATCTTTTAGCACAATTGGGAGTTTATTTAAGCGTTCTGTGCCTTGTACACTTAAGGGATAAGTTTCGGGGTTTATCTGTTGAAGTTATAGCTCAAAGATCAGACCATAAACACCCTTACAAGTAGTTCACGGCCACCACATGGGAGTTTAGAGCCATAAACTCCATGTGGGCTGTAAACTCCTCCTATATGGTGAAGTCTTGGCCATTTTGTTCATTCCTTTCCTCCTATTGGCTGAAATCCTCTCAAGTATCATCCCGATCTTCGTCCCCGATCTTCAAATCTCATAAGTTTATTGTCCTAACTAGTTGATATCTTGCATGAACGAGTAATCTTACATGATTTCATCCGTGAAATCATTCGATTTTGTAGATCTTCAAGTTTCACCAAGAACACCAAGAACACACACAAGTGTTCTTGGCCAAAACCGACCATTCAAGCTCCTAGATCGTAAGTACTCTTGTTCCAACTCGTTGTACACTAGGATTAACATTTTTAGGGCTTAGAAAACATAAAGAATCACATGATTCAAGGAGTTTATGGCCAAGACATGTTCTTGGGCCGTAAACCCCTTTTAGAGGTGCAAATGACACCCTAACACCTTACCAAGACTTGGAACTTAGCATAGAACCTTACACCATTGAACTAGGTACTTCAAGAAACGAAATGGTACTTCATACCATGAGTTTATGGCTGTAAACTCATGTGGAAGTGGTCCCCAGGCCGTAAACACATATAAGGACCATTCTTGGACCTTAAACCCACCTAGCCTCTTGTTTAAGCGTTGAAACAATTAACCACTTGAGACATAATAGCTTTAAGCCTCATTTGGAGACACATTTGAGAGTTTATGGCCAAGAGTAAACTCCCCTGGGCCATAAACTCCAACAAGTATGGTCTATGGACCATAAACTCACTTACAAAGCCTTATACTCCTTTGTTGCAACCCAATGGCCTCCTAACACTTTGACCAAAGTGTTTTCCACGCCTTAGAATGTTTATACTTGTCTAATTAGTGTTATAATCACTGATTATATGTACACATATGTATTTATATGTTATTAGGATCATTGTGTGTGTTTAAGTCTTCACTTGACACCAAGCACTTGTCCGACACTTCCATCCAATCCACTCACTGCAGGTGATTTCATACCCCTTAATTGTCCTTTTAAATGTTTTTAAATGTTTATAAATGCTTTATGGGGAGGGGGGGAATACAAGTTGAATCATGCTAGTTGTTATATCAATCACATGTGACTAATAGCTAGCATACAAATGGATTTACTATACTTTTAGCTGTTTTACCAAACAGATTACTTCAAATGACTTTCTCAAACGTTTTTACATGTTAAAACTCTTTATCAAATTGCTTTACATACTGTATGTTTCCTTTCAAACTTTGTTATGTTTCAAACAAAGGTTTTCCTTATACTTAAACTGTCTTATCAAACAAATACTTTCAAATCGTTTTATAAACTGACATCAAGTCATCATTTCTTAGTATTAAACTTTTCAAAGGTTTTACAAAACTTCTTTATACTTTTATATTGTCAAATGCATGCCTAGATATGTATAGTTATATAATTAATGTTTAAAGGACTTAGGACAGCTAGCTCGCTTTATTTCCTTTTCCTCGTTGGGATGTGGCCTTAGGGCATCGGTTACCCGTCCAAATGTCGTCTAAATATTAGTTATATATCATGTATACATATAGACATAAAAGTTCCATCAGTTAGTTCAGTACCTTTGGGTAGCAAAGGCATACTTTCGGTTATACACATACATTAGTAGTAACTATAATAGGTGTAGTTAGCAGATATTACTTACTATTCCAAGTACAAGGAATCACACAAGAGTCAGTTTATTCATGAGTCTATACTAATACATTACATAATATATGAATAGATACATTTACAAACACTTTCATACTTACACAAACTTTCCTGCAAACATTTACAAGTCTTTACTTACAGTTTTACAAATCAAATACACATTAATACTTATAAATTCACCAGCTTTATTGCTGATACTCGCTTTCAAAATAACTTGTATTCTCAGGTCACAAATAGACAGGTACGACGACCAGGTTTTGTGAAGACGGAGCAGTTAAGACTCGTCTCTTATTTTAAACATTTATTATGTTGTTTTATACTATGAAAGAACACACATGTATTTAAAATTATGCTATTAATGCAATGGATGATGTTGTTGCTTGTTTACTACTTTACATTGTTGTGATACATTACATGACGTCCTCCGCCCCAGAACGTTTCCGTTATTCTCTGTTTTGGGGTGTGACAACTTAGTAAAAAACTGATAACTACTCTTAGGGTAAAATGACCATTTTACTCCTATCCAAAGTCAATTATCCTGGTCAAAGTCAACCTTCAGTTGACTTGACTCGCCGAGTTGGTCCACCAACTCGTCGAGTCTGTATCCTTCCAAAATCACACCATCCCCGACTCTACTTGTCGAGTCTAGCAAAAACTCTACGAGTTCTCCTTCATCCATAACATCTTGACTATCTTTAACCGACTCGCCGAGTTCATCCTCATCATATGAATGTGTCTAGTCTGTGACTCGTTGAGTTGTATGAACAACTCCTCGAGTCCGTCTTTATGGGTTGGGAGTTTTCCTTGGACTCACTAAGTCTGCTCATACACGCGCCGAGTCCCATGATTTCCAGGTCCCTAGTTACGTCCATTTTGTTGAGTCCCCCTTCTAGACTCAACCAAATTCCTTAGAATAGCAAAAGTTGGAAAACCAATCCCTTACTCGTCGATTCCCAAGAACGACTCGTCGAGTCCCCTAAAGTCCTTGTCTATAAACTCGATTTCTATGGAGCTCATCTTATCTAAAGGGTAGATATGGTCTCTTAGGGTTGATATAACACGTAAAGTTAAGAACTTTACGTCCATGCATGAGTCCTTAAGCTTAAAAGACCCAAAATGAGGTCTACAAGATGCATGGGGATACCATGGCCATAAAGTTTTCACTTGGAATGTCCCAACACTAAGGACCAAGGTTTTTGAGCCAAAACCTTCTTAATATGGGGACAAATAGATCTAAGAGAAAGAAGCCCATGTTGGAAGCTTGATTACTAGAAAATATGGCAAATGGGGTGTAGTTCCTAGATCTACTCCTTCTCCCTTGAGTCTTTTATCTTCCACTTCTTCTGCTAGCTTCAAGATACACCAAATAAAACTCAAAATAATCAAGAAAGCTCAAGTTCACTTATGGAGGATTGGGGTTTTGGGATTAATGCTCTGTAGGTGGTGGAGGCTGGAATAGAGGACCATATTGTTGGTTAAATAGGGTGCAAACACTAAATATTAGGGTTTCATCTAGTGCGACCTACTCGCCAAGTCTGGGATTCGACTTGTCGAGTAGCCTTATTAAAACCTGCGCTTTGTCTGACCTCTGCTCGACGATTTAGGGCTACCAACTCGTCGAGTAGATCCTATAATATGAACATTTAATGAAATAAATACGTACCAAGAATGGGGCGTTACGATTCTCCCCCACTTGTCTTTGACTTTGTCCTCAAAGTCTGATTATCCTAGAAACAACTATGGGTAGTGCTCCCTCATTTCCTCCTCGGGCTCCCATGGATACTCTGAACCCTTCGGGTGCTGTCACTACACCTTCACTAACTCTACCCTCTTCTTCCTCAGCTCCTTCGTCAGGCGATCTAAAATCGCCATTGGTCTCTCGATGTAGTTTAGCCTGTCGTCAACCTGAATATCCTCAAGGGGTACGACTACTGAATCATCTACCAAGAACTTCCATAACTGAGAAATATGGAACGTGTTGTGGATCTGGTTGAGCTCTCTTGGAATATCCAACCGATAAGCAACCCGACCCACACGGGCTAAAACCCTCAATGGACCAATGAAGTTGGGGCCCAGCTTGCCTTACTTCCGAAATCTAATAACACCATTCCAGGGTGACACTTTCAGGAGGACCATATCTCCCACCTGAAGCTCCAAGTCCGAATGCCGCTTGTTGACGTAACTCTTTTGCCGACTCTGAGCAGCCTGGAGCCTGCTCCAGGCTTGCTGAATCCACTTCGCAGTCTTGAGTACTACCTCCGTACTCCCAATGATTCTCTGACTGAGCTCACCCCAATAGATTGGGGTCATACACTTCCTCCCATAGAGCATCTCAAAGGGAGGTCGGTATTTGCTGGCATGGTAACTGTTGTTATACGAAAATTCCACTAACGGAAGGTACTTATCCCAACTGCCACCGAAATCTATCACACATACGCGTAGCATGTCCTCGAGAGCCTAAATCGTCCTCTCGCTTTGATCTTCCGTCTGAGGGTGGAAATCAGTGCTGAAATGGAGACGAGTACCCATCTCGTCGTGAAACTGCATCCAAAACCTTGAAGTAAACCGGACATCTCGGTCTGACACCATAGAGACATGCACTCCATGACGTGCCACTATTTCTCACACATAAATCTCGGCCGATATGCTCTCCTGGATCGGTATGAAATGAGCCCTATTGGTCAACCGATCCACGACGACCCATATCGAATCGACCCCACGTGCGGTCCTGGGAAGCTTAGTAAAGAAATCCATAGTGATATCCTCCCATTTCCACACGTGGAATGTCCAACGGCTGCATCTTACCATGAGGCCTCTGGTGCTCTGCCTTGACCTTCCTGCAGCTCAGGCATCTCTCCACGTACCAAGCTACATCACGCTACATGCAAGGTCACCAGTAATCGGGTCGGAGATCTCTGTACATCTTCGTCACCGCTGGATGGATGGAGAACTGAGACTTATGGGCCTCATCCGTCAACACATGTCGTACTCTGCCCTAGTACGGTACCCAGACCCTCCCATGTAGGGTCAACAATCCTCCGCTATCATAATCAAACGAAGCTACGCGGCCAACTATCCTCTCACACATCTGACGCTCTTCCTTCAGGCCTTCAACCTGCGCCTCCCTAATCTTCTCCAGCAGTGGAGTCATCATTATCATCCTCAAACATATATCTTGGATCAGGGCCGCTACCACCTTGCGGCTCAGGGCGTCGGCCACTATGTTGGCCTTGCCCCAGAAAGTGCACCTCGTGCAACCAAAACTCGCACTTGGAGAACTTTGCGAAAAGTCTCTCCCTCCTCAAGGTCTTTACCACCTCCCTTAGGTGTTCCTCGTGCTGATTCTCAGTCTTGGAATAAACCAAGATGTCATCAATGAATACTATAACAGACTGATCCAACATCAGTCTCCATATGTGATTCATGAGATCCATAAACGCGGCTGGAGCATTGGTCAGCCTAAATGCCATCACCACAAACTCATAATGACCATAGCGGGTCCTGAAAGCGGTCTTCTACACATCATCATCTCTGAACCGCATCTGGTGATATTCGGACCGTAGATCAATCTCAGAAAACCAAGATGCTCTCTGAAGCTAGTCGAACAAACCGTCTATCCTTGGGAGTGGGTAACGGTTCTTCACCGTTACCTTATTTAGCTCCCGGTAATCTATGCACATGCGGTGAGACCCGTCCTTCTTCTTCACAAAAAGGATCAGGGCTCCCCATGATGAACTGCTCGGCCAAATAAAAACTTTGTCTAGCAGCTCCCTTAGTTGCGTAGACAACTCCTTCATCTCGGGAGGAGCCAACCGATATGGTGCCTTGGCTATCAGAGCCACACCAGGAACAAGGACAATCTGGAACTCAATCTGTCTCTCCGGTGTATCCCAGGTAAATCCTCTGGGAATACATCTGGGTACTCTCGAATCACAGGTACATCATCAACCGTCGCCTTTCATTTATCTCGGGTATCCATGACATATGCGACGTATCCTGCACAACCCTACTGAATGTGGCGTCTCGGCCTCGCTGCAGAATAGAAAACCAGTCTGTGTTGTGGCCTCTTGCTGGGAATCACTAACTCCCCCCCCCCCTACTGGGAGTGCGAACTCTAACCAACTGCTGCTCACAATCTATCACTGCCCCCATTGGGCCTCAACCAATCCATACCTACTATAACCTTATTCCCTCATAGGGGAATAGGAACCAAATCCACTAGGAACTGCTAATCAAATAATTGAAGCATACATCCCTTATGAACCCTCGTATCCCTTACATTCCTATCATCAGCTATCTCCACATCAAGTGGGCAATCCAGCTCCCCCAAAGCTCTGCTAAATCGATTGATAAGTGTGAGCGACACAAATGATCGGGTATCCCCCGAGTCAAATAATACTATAGCTGAAATGGAGTTCACTAGGAACGATCCTATAAACAAATACATAATCATGAGCAATAGTCAATAATAATAAAGAGATGATGGAGAAGATACATACCCGTAACCACATCAGGAGTCACTCATGCCTCCGCAGCTGTCAAGTGGAATGCTCTACTCTTCACCACTAGCGCCACGGCCCGACCCTGTCGGCCATATGTAATCCTCAAGGTAGCAGGAGCGGGTGCCACCACCTATCCTGCTGATGCTAAACTCAAACACTGGGACTTTTTCTATCCCCTCTGATTTCAATGAAAGCAAATCAGATCAGATGTTGTTGTGGTGTTCGCAGTCGTAGTATCTGTAAAATCCTTACTCATATGCCTGGTCCGACCACACTTGAAGCAGTCGAAACTCCCCGCCTTGCACACCCCATCGTGCAATCTGCAACACTTGCCACACCGACTGTGGCTCTGCTGTCCCCTAGACCTTCGATCAGACAACTTGGGCTTTTTTTCCTAAACTCGTTGCAATAAAAGTCACCTCCGGCTTCCTCTTTCTCTCCATCTCTAGTTCAATCTCCCTCTCACGTGTCCTCGCTATCATATCCTCCAGCGTCTTGCAACTGGATCGACTCACAAGCTGGCGGATATCACTCCGCAACATCTCATGATATCTGGTCTTTTTCATCTCCTCGTCCGCCACATACTACGGAACAAGAAGGGACCTCTCCCTAAACTTGGTTGTAATCTCTGCCACTGTCTCTTTTTTTTGCTGGAGGTCCTGAAACTCCCAAGCAAGTTGCAACACCTCAATGACTGGTGTGAACTCGTCCCTCTACCTGGTTGTGAAATCACCCCAGGTTATCGCATCGAAAGTTGTGTCATCTCCAATGGCTCTCCCAACCTCCTCCTACCAGTCACATCCCTTGTACGTCAGAAGACAGGATGAAAACCTAACCTTGTTCCTCTCAGGACATCTGCTAGTGCGGAATGTGTTGGCGAAATCTGCCAACAATCTGGTACTAGCAATGGGGTCTCGAGCCCCATGGTAATCGAGAGCTCTACATGCCCTGAACTCCTTGAAGGTGAGCATGTGTAACCCCATCCTGGCCACCACCTCAGTGCGGAACGTACCCAATCTCTCATCCATAAGCTCCAGAATACCCTCCTTGATCGAAACGAAGATCATAGGAGTCTGCTCAAGTATGCTACGCGTGATCATTGAGGAGATGAACTCCCTAGTTTGCTCATCTAGATGCTCGACTTTAGAGCCTGAACCTGATCCCTCTCCGGCAACATAATTGCCAACTATTGATCTAGGGCGTAAAACCACCATTCAAAAAACACACAATGACAACCGTCAAAATACTATTATAACTCGAGGGATCATATATAATACAAGTTCCTTGGTATTATCTCAACCTTCCTTGATTTGAGTATGGATCCTCTGCTTTCAATAGTACGATCCCATACTACCTTCCACATCTATCTGTACTTTCCTCAAGAACTACCTCGGCTCCACCAAGTCCCATCTGCTACTACTGCTGATCTCATACTAAACTCTTCCTAGGCTTTCCCTGGGGTAAACACCAACCCACTCCCTACTATTAGCTGCATAAGGAGCCCATGTTACCTTCACCTAACTAGCTCGTGAATACTATTAGTTATCACTAATTTTAGATAATTCTTCGAATGAGAGATCCTACCCTACACGGTTGGACTCAAACAAGAGTTGTGCAATAGAGCTAGAACTAACCTTCTTAAATTATTTAATCCTCGCAACATGTAACATAACATATTCATTTACTAGTTAGTAAAAGATAACTAAGACTCCTAAAAGCATAAAGCAAGCATCATTCGAGCATCGAGTACACATAATCAAACATATACTACTCTGGGTATCATACTAACAATCTATACTAGCATACAGTTTTCCTAAAGCTGAAACACATATAATAGGCACATAAGGTATCCTTCCTAGATCCTTAGCCCTAAAGTAGTATGCTGTTCTAATAAAGCTGGTAACCATAATATAGCATAAACTTGTATGGGTAATTTGGAGTACTTACTTCAGCTCAGTTGGTTGCATGCACCACACCCTTTTCTCTTTTCAAAATTCTTATACTTTTCTAAAATTGTTTTCTTTGCTCAAAATCCTTTTATAAACATGGTTTTTCTTTGAAAACTTTATACCACTTCCTTAGTTTGAGTTCAGACACATTCGAAAGTGCATCCGAATCCCTCAAACCAAGGCTCTAATAACAACTTGAAACATCCCAAAAATTTTGTTTTGAAAAATAATATAGAAACTATAATCATCCATACTCCATAAGAAAACAACTTGAAACATCCCAAAAAATTTGTTTTGAAAAATAATATAGAAACTATAATCATCCATACTCCATAAGAAAACCAAGTGTCATGTATCACAAAATATCATGAAAAAACTATAAAAAACAAATGATATAAAATCAGAGTCTCAAACAAATCCTAGGATGAATATTATGGTGTCTGCCATGCGATCACCCCGAGCTCTTCCCCTTGCTACCGGAACTACCTAAAACCCAAACTGAAAACTATAAGCACGAAGCGTAGTAAGCTCCCCCAAACTACCACATACCATACAATAACACATATAACAAGTACTAGGCCTTTCCCACTGCATCGGACCTCTCCCGGCGTAAGACCGAAGTCCGGAATAAGTTGTACCCCGCCCGCTGCATCGGGCCCCTCCCGGCATCGGACCGAAGTCCGTAATAACTTGGGCCCCCCACTGCATCGGGGCCCAGCCGGCATTAGACCGAAGTCCGGAATAAACTGAACATAACATGAATGTATACATATAACATATTCACATAAACTACATCGTGCTTGCCCGACATCAGATCGGAGTCCAGAACATATAACACATAACATAAACATGCATGAATCACAAAGACATCAAGCACACATAACTACTTCTCGGGACCACTGTAGTATCGGACTGAAGTCCGGAAACATATAAATTGCTTCGGGTTAACCCTAACATACTACAAATATTTAAAAAGGCCTGGATTGGTACCTTAGACACTTTCCTACTGGAGGAAACTCACCTCGTAAAGCTGAATGTCTGCTGAAAACCCGAACGAGAAATCCTTGCCTATTGTTCCGGTGACTCCCCGACTATAAATTCAGTAAGGACACTTAGTCAAAAACTGATAACTACTCTTAGGGTAAAATGACCATTTTATCCCTTGCTAAAGTCAAACATCCTGGTCAAAGTCAACCTCCACTTGACTTGACTAGCCGAGTTAGTCCACCAACTCGTCGAGTCCCTATCCTTCCAAAATGACACCATCCCCGACTCTACTCGTCGAGTCTAGGAAAAACTCGATGAGTTCTCCTTCAACCATAACATCCAGACTATCGTCAACCGACTCGTCGAGTTCATCTTCACCATATGAAGGTGTCCAGTCTGTGACTCGCCGAGTTATATGAACAACTCATCGAGTCTATCTTCATGGGTTGGGAGTTTTCCTTGGACTTGCTGAGTCCCATGATTTCCAGGTTCTAGTCACGTCCATTTTGTTGAGTCCCCCTTCTAGACTCAACCATATTCCTCAGAATAGAAAAGGTTGGGGAACCAATCCCTGACTCGCCGAGTCCCAAGAACGATTCGTTGAGTCCTCTAAAGTCCTTTTCCATAAACTCGATTTATGTGGAGCTTATCTTATCCAAAGGGTAGATCTGGCCTCTTAGCATTGATATATCACGTAAACTTAAGAACTTTACGTCCATGCATGATTCCTTAAGCTCAAAAGACCCAAAAATGAGGTCTACAAGATGCATGGGGCTACCATGCCCATAACGTTTGGATCTTTATGCCATGTAACCCTCCCTAAAACTAGATCTGAGATATGAACCACTTGGGACGTCCCAACACCAAGGACCAAGGTTTTTGAGCCAAAACCTTCTTAATATGGGGACAAATGGATCTAGGAGACAGAAGACCAAGTTGGAAGCTTGATTACTAGAAAAGATGGCAACTAGAATGTAGTTCCTGGATCTACTCCTTCTGCCTTGAGTCTTCTATCTTCCACTTCTTCCACTAGCTTCAAGTTACACCAAATAACACTCAAAATAACCAAGAAAGCTCAAGTTCACTTATGGAGGATTAGGGTTTTGGGATTAATGCTCTGGAGGTTATGGAGGCTAGAATAGAGGCCCATAATGTCGCTTAAATAGGGTGCAAACCCTAAATATTAGGGTTTCATCCATCCCGGCCTACTCGCCGAGTCTGGGATTTGACTCTTCGAGTAGCCTCATTAAAACCCGCGCTTTGTCTGACCTCTACTCGACGAGTTAGGGCTACCAACTCCTCGAGTAGCTCTTATAAAATGAACATTTAATGAATTAAATACGTACCAGGAACAGGGCATTATACCCTAGCCCTCACTTCCCTTAAATATAGGGGAAATCCCCAATATTAGGATTTTAGCATGCTAGGACTATCACGTAGTGACCCTCATGTGGTCACATCGTGACAGTTAAATAGGATGCGTGCTTTCTAGGGCATGTGCACGTTGTGACATATAAGTGCTCATTTCATGACCAAGTTTTAAGTCCTTAAAATTAATTAATAACTCGAAAGAAATCCCTACTTGGAACTGGGTGATACAATTCTCCCCTACTTTAACTAGATTTCATTCTCGAAATCCTCAGATGCAAATATATCTGGGTAGTGCTTGCACATCTCCGACTCGGGCTCTTATATATACTCATAACCTTTATGATGTTTCCATTGAACCTTGACTAAGGGTACCACCTTATTGCGTAAGGTCTTTGTTTTCCTATCCAGAATAGCCACCTGCCTCTCCATATAATTCAGATGCTCAACGACCTTAATGTTATCTAATGGAACCACTGCTATATCATGAACCAAGCATTTCCGGAGTTGAGAAACATAGAATGTGATATGAATCTGACTAACCACCTCCACCAGATCTAACCAGTAATCCACCTTCCCACTTTGGACACTACTCTAAAACGCTTGATGAATCTGGCTCCTAACTTTCCCCGCTTCCTGAAGCGTATAACACCCTTCCATGGTGATATCTTCAATAGAACCATATCCCCAACCTGAAAATATAACTCAGACCATCGTCTATCAACATAACTCTTATGTCGGCTCTGTGCTATCTGAAACCTCCGCCTGATCTGCTAAATAAGAGTTTTCATATGGAGAACCACCTAATCCTCCCCATGAGCCTATGACCAAACTCTCCCCAAAAAAATGGATTAAGACACTTTCTCCTATACAGAAGCTTGTATGAATGGGGCACCAATGTTGAAATGATAATTTTTGTTGCAAGAAAACTCAGGTAGGGGAGGTAGAAGTCCCAGCTCCCACTAAAATCAATGACAGAGGCCCTTAACATATCCTCGACGTCTGAATAGTCTACTCGCTCTGACCATCTAACTAAGGGTGATAAGTAGTGTTGAAAGTCAATCTCGTACCCAACTCCTCATTAAACCTCTGTCAAAATCGAGAAGTGAATCACATATCAAAGTCAGATACGATGTGTAACGACGTAAAATTTTCAACAAAAATTTTCATTTTTAAAACCCATAAACACATATTACTTTTGGCTTGCCCTCTATCTTGGCAATTGAATAGGATAGGTTTTAAATTGAGAGATTGATTTATTAATTTATTATATGGTTGATAAATTAATTAGAATTCAAAATAAATGATTTTTTAATTTATTCTGAGAATAATATATTAATTAGAAGAACTATTATTTAATTAATAATTAATCGATCAGAGATTAATTGGAATCAATTTTGGGATTAATTAGATTAATTAAATTAGGAGGACTAAAGGTGATAATGTTCAATAGTTGAGCAATGAAGAATTCTATAACCTCCCATAAGGAGGGGATGAAACCTAGAAGCCGTTGACTTGTACTCTCTATTTCTTCTATATCTTGTCAAAGCATAATTGAGCCATACATATCGTATTTACATCTCATGTTCATAATTCATTCTAAACTCTGATTTTGTTTCATATACTTGATTAATAACAACTGCATTTGGTATCAGAGCATGATTCATGCATATTTGATTTGATTTTCTTAAGTTTCCAAAAGGTTTTGAGTGTCGTTCTAGATTCTAACTTTTCTGCTCTTTTGATTCTGAAAATCATCACATATCATTTGTTTTTATTCGATAATGTGTTTTGTTAATTAAATTGAGTATTTGGTGTTTGATTGCTCGAAGTTTTATCGATTCGATTTCAATGTTTGAAGTTTTTCTCAAGATCTTTCATTAATGGCAAATTTTAGCATGAACACCATCACCTCATATTCTCATCTTATATGTTGATAAATAAAGATTCCTATGTTGATTCCAGAGTTCTAAGATCAATGGGCTGATTGAATGGAGGGCTATCTAAAAAGAATCAATGAGGAACTATTACACACCCATACCGAAACAACATAAACATTCGGGGGTGGAGGATGTCATGTATAATATCACAACAATTGTATAATAATAATAATCAAAGTAAACACAACCATTTCATTCTTATATGAATATGTACATATGTTTGATTCATTGTTTGAGTACATCAAAAGTATAACAAAATATGCAAAAGACGTGTCTCTATACGTTACGTCTTCTTAAAAGCCTATGGGAGTACATGTCTTGTAACGTCCCAACTATCAGGTATCATTATCGTTCCATATAGATTCATGTTTTAAGGTCTACTCGACGAGTGGACACTGTGACTCGTCGAGTAGCAGCGTGTCAGGACGCATCATTTAATGAGTTACTCGGAAAGTCGGCATGGGGCTCGACGAGTAGAAGCTGGTAGAGGAAAACCTAAATCCCAGGGTTTTTGAACCCTATATTTTGGACCATTAGCGCCACCCACTCTCCTCTTTCATTACTTGAGAGCCATAGACCATAATTTCCTTGAGTGTGAGCTTGGAGTGTTTTGGAGCTTAGGGAAGTAATTTTTTTGAAGGAAACTTGTAGATCAAGAGGCTAAGATCAAGGATTTCGTGTCGATCCAGAGTCACTTCAACTTTGGCACGTGTTTGGGGGAAACAAGTTGTTACCTTGACTTATTTTCTTCTTGAATCTTTCATATGTGAAGATTAGGGCTTTCTTTAGCTATTCATGTAGAGATTTTTGTATGGGAGCTAGATCTGAAGTTGAAACTTCAGATCTGAACCTCTTTTGAGCCCTAAGTTCATAAAGTTCTTAATAGGGTCATGAAGGAACCCTTTTTCATGAGTAAAGTTCCATTTCAAGCCTAGATGTGGAATTTGAGTCATCAAAATACGTAAAGGTAGCAACTTTAGGTCGCTAATGCACTCTAAGAACCTAGATCTACTAAATGGAACAAAGGGGTAGTTCAGAATCGCTTGATCATGAGAGTATGTGTATGGATTCGGTGAGTCTGGGAGATGACTCAGCGAGTTGGGTAGGGTTTTATCCAAGTTAGTCCCTCATGAACTCGGCGAGGTCTGGGAGATGACCCATCGAGTCAGTTTGGACTTTCAAGCACTGGGTCGCGTATCGACTCGGCGAGTCGAGTCGAGAAATTATGGAATCAGGAGGGACTCGAGGTAGAGAAAGTTATATTTAGAAAATAGGTCAACATGGACTGTTGACCATTGACCAGTGAGTTCACTTGACTGTGGGATGTCTTGTACCTCCCAAGGGTATTTTGGTAATTTGAGTGATTATTTAGTGGACCAGTTTTGGGTACAGGCGAGGTGGTTGGAGCTATATCTAGAGGTGTGGACAATATCATTCCGAGGTGCAAGAAAGGTGAGTTATCCTCACTATATCTATAGTGTCTAAGGCACCAAGGCCGGCCCTTTTAGTTCTTATCTTGGTTATAGTATGCTACATGTGGTTATGATCTGTTAGTTCGGTATCAAGATAGACAATATATTGTTATGCTCTTATGATCCGTTAGGATTGGGATGTTAGTGACCTGGTTAGGTCGTTGCTCTGGTTATGAGAGATTTCTATGATCGATGATATGTGAGATAGTTATATATGATATCTGTATATGCCTGTATATGTTAGTTATATGCATAAGGTTAATTGCTTGATGTTTGGGTTGAGGCGGTCCTGCTTTGTACTGAAGGCCAACATACCCTACGAGCGGTTCGGATAGAATGTAGGCCGTACGGTGGTCCAGTCATACCGAAGGCTCGGGATAGATCCAGATAGATTGTAGGCCTTGCAGGAGCACTCCAATCAGGCCGAAGGCCCAGTATGCATGTTCTGATTATCTGTTATTAATATGGTTTTATCGGCCTGGTATTGGTATTTTGAGGGTAGCTCACTAAGCCCTCGGGCTTACAATTTTAGTTTATTGTTTCAGGTACTTCCAGAGATCATGGCAAGGCGAAGGCTTGACCGTACTGCTCCTCATCCATATGATTGTATTTCTGGGACACTCTGATGAATAATATTTTGAAAACATTTTTGTAAAACACTATTTGGTTTCATGGTTGAAAAAGTTTAAATTTGGCTTAAATTTTTAGATGTTACAAGTTGGTATCAGAGCCTTGATTTGAGTGAACTGGAGGAACACTCGTGTGAATCCAGTCTCAAATCAAGGAAATTTTTAGAATAAATTCTAAAGTGGTTTTCAAAATAAGGGATGGAGGATGCGGAGTGTACGATCAGACGGAGCCAATAAAAAGACCCCAAAATACCATATAGTTATTTGATATTATGATCTGTTAGAACAACATGGTAGTGCTAGGCTAGAGATCTTCAGGAATTGCATGATAGACATGCCTGATTATATGATGCCTACTAGCCTAGGGTTTATTTTATATGAAATTGACATCATTACTGCAGTTGTTTAGTGTATGCACCACGACCATGCATAATCCAGATCTTATAGCCTGAGAATGTTTGATTCGACCTTAGGGTAGGATTGGATATTCGAAAGTCTATCGGGTACAGCGTTATGTGTGGCTAGCATACACTAACGTTGCAGGGTTGGTGGAAGTTTCATGGATGGATGGGTCGTGATAAGCCGTGAGGCTAGTTGTGAGATAGTTTCACATTCCTCTAGGAGTGAGGGTTAAGCGCTTGCTATTTTGATGTCTATTATTAGGGCGTTGTGGTTATCACTATACACTAAAATACTGTATAGTGATAAAGGGGTCGAATCCACGAATATTGGTTCAATTTTATAACTCTATGAGAAATCTCTTTGTAAAAATACTTGTAAAATGACAATAAATTAAAAATAGGGGTGGTCTTTTGAAATACTAGAAATAAACTAGAATTAAACTAATATTTAAATTAACAATTTCAACAAAAATAATATTTTGATGTGAAATCAATAAGAGAAGGATGATTGACTTAAGGTTTCCTCACTTTGAGTTTTGATAAACATATCATTAGAATCCAATGGTGCAATACTTGATTTAAATCCTTAATTTGTCTATAGTAATCCAAGAAGCTTGAGATTACCTACACTTTTCTTAGTTGTTAAAATGGTTAGAGAAGCTCATAACAATTTCCTTACTCAAAGTCACAATTTCCAATAAGCATGTAATAAGTAAAGTCAACTAGTATTAAGAACGAAAAAGTCACCAAATCCAAGAGGAGTCAAATGCTTTCACTACCATGTTAGAGGAACTGTTTTTATGATTGTGTGAAGCAAAAACAACACAAAAATCTTTTGTTGCTTGCTAATTTGAGTTTCCTTTACTTAATCAAGAAATTAGCCAACTAATCACCACAAACAAATTTAAACTCATGAATAAAAACATACAAGTAGAGATAAGATGTTAAAACACAAAACATTCCCATAAAGATTTAAGAACATGTTCATGGATTCTTCAACATTCAACAAAAGTTCAAAGGATTCAACAAAAGTCAACCAAGATTAGTTTAGCCAAGCATGGCTAAACTCAAAGAAACAAAGTTAGAGAAGATTATACCAAACATTAAACAAGAATCAAGAGGTGAAAAGATGATGTTCTTGAGGTGTTCTTGGCCTTCAAAAGTCTCCAAAACTCCAGAGAGAATGCTCAAAAATCGGATGTCCAAGAGTGTGCAAAAGGATGGGCACCAACCTTCCTCAAATAGCCTTGCAAATGGATTTTTGAAATTACCCCTGCAGGGCCTTGTGCGACCCGCGTGCTGTTGCACCGGTAGGTTGCGCCAGTGGTGCCTGAAATGGGCTTCTTTGAGGTTTGGGCCTCCATAGCGTATCCCACTTGGTCCGGTTCGAGTCCAGTCAGCTCCTAGCCTTTTTTTTCTTCAAGTTTTCTTCAATTTAAACACAATTTGGCTTCTCCAAATGATCCAATCTTGCCCGGTTAATAATCTACGCACACTTGAATAAACTCCTGCATCTTGCAAATTTAAAGTTTATTTCTCTCCAAGCCTTCAAATAATCATCAAGCTCGCTCCATGCATCATCTCCACTAACCATCAAGCCTAAGATCCTTATTGTCCACCAATTTTCATCGATTTCCATACGTCCCGAACATTCCCGCTGCACTAGTCTCCATGAAATCTGCAATAAAGCTCACAAAACTAGAAAGTACCTAAAATAGTCATAAAATAACAAAAAGGAAAATATGCATGGAAATTAACTAAATTATGGATGAAATATGCTAAAATAAACTAAAAAAAAGAAGTAAATAAAATAAAACTATGAAACCACCCCAAGCTTAAACCTTACTTGTCCTCAAGTAAGACAATACTAAAATAAACTTGGGGTGAACTATCTTAAGAAAAATAAAAAGAATGGATAGAACTGCGAAACCTGGTCACAGTTAGTCAACATGGTCAGAATTAATCTTGCTATTATCTCATTACTTTTTCATCTGATGACAATGGAACCATAAACCACAGCCAGGAAAACTCCTATAGGTGAGTAAGGAGGGATGGACAGTCGTAGCCCCAATGGAACACGCATACAATAAAGAACATCTGTAGTAGGGAGAAAGCAGTTGGATGGGCTCGTGTGGAGCTCTTCTTTTCTCACACCCCAAAACCGAGAACGATGAAATATGTTCTGGGGTGGAGGACGTCATGTTAAGTATCATAACAATGCATAATAGTAAAAACAAGCAACCATATCTGTTGCATTAATATAATAATTGTAATACAAGCGTATTCTGTACATTCATGTAGACACCAAAAGTATAAACAAAATAAAAGATGAGTCTTATCTGTGCCCCATCTTCCAAAAACTGCACCAGTATCTGTTTATTGTTGACCTGAGAATACAAGTTATTTTGAAAAACGAGTATCATCATAAAGCTGGTGAGTTCATAAGTATTTAGTGTCACTGTTTGTATAAAAGTGTTTACAAATCGTATAGTATGACATTTATTAACAAAGTTTGAGATGGTTTGATTCCCTAGAAAATCCCATATTTTCCAGCAAAAGTAGTCTTTTACCAAGACTTAGTTATTTTAAATTTGTTTCTTTGAAAATGTAATAGTTTTCTTATGAAAATATCGGAAATGAAAAATACAATTTAAACTTGTTCATTATAGAGAAATAATAGAGTTTCACCCCTAGCAACGTCCTTGCCGGTTATATGTAATAGTGAATGTAAACTCTGAATAGTTTTAATTTTGTATACACCTCGGGGTGTGTGTTTAATTAAGGTTTGAATGTCAGCTCGTATCTAATCATACCGAATGATAGTAATACAGCGACTGATCCTCCAGGTCACCGATATTGAACTAGTGTTTTGTCAACGGATGCTCTGATATGACTGTTCAAGTGTGCTATCGATACAAGTGTAGAGTGTTTGACGTAGGGTTCAAGTGTGCTATCGTTATGAGTGTCGAGTGTCAACAGCTGCTCTGAACGCAAGTAGCCCCTATTAATCATATTGTGACACATATATAAGTTAGAGCTAGGGTGTTTCATGACTAAAATGATGGGAAATGACCCTAAGGACTTGGAATCACTCGGACTAAGTGTCCTATATTATATACTCAATGATCTATGCAAGTTTAAGACCAAATATGAGTATTAGGGTGGGTGTATAACCATAAAAGTGAGTGTGCGGCTGGGGAATGCGGCCAGACTTGTGTGTGAGGCTGCACACTAGAGTGTGCGGCCGTATAGGGTGTGTGTGTGGCCGTACACAGGGGTATGCGGCCGTACACTCCATGTTTGAGTCCTATGTGTCGATTGTGTGGCCACACTCTCACTTTGGAGGGTGTTTTGAATGTGTGCGGCCACCTGATGAAGGTGTGCAACCGCACTCCTTCAAGGAGTGAAGAACACGAAGAACACTATGAGTTTTGGGCTTGGATTCAAGTGTTTTACCTCTATAACAAGCTGAAAAATGATGCTTTTCACGTTTTGGAGGCCTTCTAAGTGTTCTTGGGTGATGTTTTTAAAGAGAGAAGGTAGTGAGAGGAAGAGAGTGCAGCCAAAAGTGAATGGAAAGGGGTCCTCTACTATATATAGGGTCGTGTGTGTTGCTGGAGGGGGTTTGCGGTTGGGTGTGCGGCCACACACACCTCTCTTGGTGTGTTTGGCTGTATTTTGCGATGCAACACCCTTCCTAACCCTTTCTATGGCACTCGTCTATGATATACTAAGCCTAAAACACTCGTGCGGACCCAACATTTTGCTAAAAGATGCTAAATTCATGTGAATTATAGATATATGGATCGATTTCACAATGTAAAAGTGTCGGGTTGTCACATCTTTAAGTGTACACTATGATCTCACATCTGCCGGTTTCTCTCTTGTGTAATTGGGTATAATCGCTCGGGCGTTGTTGTAGGAATCGGTTCACTTAGTGTTGGCTCAAACCTCCCGTAGCATCTGAATCGACAGTCTCCCTAACATCACCAATTTGCGAAAAACAACTCAATCTATATACAATAAAACAAGCCTATATAAATGAATATTAAACGCCGGGTGACCAAAATGTTGGAAAATTTGTTCAATAATTGAACCGGTCACCCTTCTCAGATAGTTGCAGCTGGAAATTTGCCTATCATTTTTTTTAAGGTAATGTATTAACAATCGAAATTTTTAACAAGAAAACCCTTTGACTGAAAATTTGGTTCCTAAAAGTGTGTCAGTGGAACCGAAGGGGTAGTAATATAATCTGAATGGTCTGAGTGTGAAAATGACCATGTGTGGAGCATAAAGATGTAATGTAAGCTCCTTTTCAAACTTTCAATTTTTCAAAAATAATGAAAATGTCCACATGCGGACTAAAAGACTCTAAAATCCTAATAAAATCGCAAAAAGATATGGTGATGTAAAGAGACCATATATGGCTTCTACTTAGGGACAAGCACCAGTGCTTCATCCTAACGGTTCAAACATGATCAAGTGTGATCCTCTCAGCGGTACTTACCACAAGGCTAAGAACATCCATTGTTATAGTATATCCTACAGTTGTTAGTATTGCATGCATAATTCTTCATGAAAATAACCTGACCATGATCACTTACCCCATTAAGTTCCCGGCATCTGATCCCAATTATGAAATCCCAAACTGCAACCAATGGTCCCGGTTTGATGGGTGAGATATCAACAAGATCCTGGACCAAAAATGATACAATAACTGTGAACTTGTTCCATGGCATCCAAGGGGGTGAGAATAAACGGACAAAAAAAATGCATGAATGCTAATGCCTAAGCTAAATGTTATGCAAAAGTATAAAGGGGACAAGAAGAAAATAAAATATTTTTGGGTTTTTAAAAAAATAAATAAATAAAATGAATGAAAATTAGGTTAAAACTAAAATATTATGCAACCTAATTTAAAAAAAGTGCATGAAAAAGTAAAAGGAAAAGGGAAAAGCCCCACCCCAAGCTTAAGAACAAGCATTGTCCTCAATGCTTAAGGTAAGGGCAGAAATGACCTAAATCGGGGGGATCGGGCGGTGGGATATGCCCATGGCGATAGTGGTAGTCCCACATATCCTGGACCTGAACCGAAGTGGATGGGAAGAACGTCTTCAGTTGACTAACGCGTGTTGCCACATCTTGGATGGCCTATGTGTTCGCTTGCGTTTGAGTGTCAATGCGCTGGACTGTAGAGAACATCATGGCAAACTGGTCAAAAAATGTAGGGGGAAATATGATGGGACTTCGTGTCCCCCCTGCTGATGCGGCTGGTCAACATGCTATGGAGGGGCCTAGATTTGGTCATGTTGATACATCGGCTGCTGCACCGAAGGTTGGTCAAAATGGTCTTCAGCCTCGGGCATCTCATCGTCCTCTTCGTCGCCTTCTTCCTCAGGCTCCTCTGCGTTGTCACCCTCATCATCGCCAAATTCTGGAAAAACATCTGCTTGGGTCAACTGATCCGGGGTAAGACAAGTGTTGGGGTCGTCGTCATCGAATGAAGAACCGATCCAACTTGGGAAGATGTAAACCGGGGTTTTGTCAGAGTCTAACCAACTGTACGTGCGAGTTCCCCAATCGAGCAACATCTCCATCTGAATGAGAGTGTCACAGTCTAGCAGGAAGTTTGGCAGGGTATCGACAAGTATGTACTCGAGAGCAGGGAAGTCTAGTCCGACGGCTCGACCTATGATCGTGATAAGTCCCTCGATGAAAATTTTCCCCGTAGTTCGCTGATGTATGGAGTCACATTTGTCTAAAAAGAAGCCTGAAAAACTGAGCGAGAGTCTACGCATCATGCTTCTGAGGAAAAATAGCTCACATATGTTGATTTGACCGGGCTCGAGGCACCCGAAGATGCTTGTTGTGAGAACTCGGTGAAAGTTCGCCAGCATGGGTGAACGATGTGCTTGGCTCGCTATCGGCTCGGGTTGAAGGTAGTGAGACCGGAAATCTGCATCCAAAAGCACGCATCCGGGTTACGCAGAAAATCTTGGTACTCTTGATGTTAGGGACTGGTGCAGTCTGGATCGTCAACACCCATGATGGAATCGAGCTCTGCATATGTGAGCCTATGGTACTCCCCTTTCAACTAGAATGTGAGGACTTTCATAACATCATCTCGTGCATATGTGCTAAGAAATTCCATTGTGGGTTCTCGTAAGTTCTATCACAGAGTCGAAGGAAACCACGCCAACCCAATTTTAGGAACAAATTCTATACACCATCATGTACTCCAAGCTTTTTCATGGACTTTCTATGGTAGAATTTTGTCAGCCGGATTGTGAGACCTCGAAGGTCGGAGCGATAGGTTTTGATTTCAGCATTGGTAACGGAAAGATCGCTTCCGTCTGCTCCTCCTTTTTTTTTTGTTTACCGGCTGCTTTTTGTGATGGACCGGCGACATCCTTTTGCGGATTAGGATCAACGAATGATCCATGGGATCGTGGCCAAGTTGCAGTTTTGCCCATTTTCAAGGCCTACAATATCAAAAAAAATTCACCAATGTAATCCCTCACCTTACCACTCTCAAAGCAATGAAACTATCTTTAAACCGAACACAAATATTCCAATAAATAATGGCACCCAACTTTTGACAATTCTAACAAAAATTCGGCAGCATTTCTAGATAAAATGAGCAAATCCCAACCAAAGTTTAAGCAATCTTTGAGCAAATTCCCAAGTAAATCAACCGATTTCAACTATTCTCAAACCAATTTTTCCAATAAACCGAGCGATAACTAACGATCCTAGTCAATTTTTCAAAGCATAATTGAATGCAATTATCATATTAGAACAATGTAATGTAATAATAACCAAGGAAAGAAAATACCTGATTCAATCGCTTTTGTCCCCAAAAAAATTGAGCTTCAACCCGGAATCCGCTACCATGCACCCCAAGCTTTGTGGTTGTTCGTAGATGCCAAAATGCAAGACTTGTTCACCAAAACAATATTTTCAACTTGATTTTTGTGAAAAATCCGACAACGGCTCGTGGTGGTTCAAAAATTCCGGCAAAATTTTTGGTAACATTTTGAGGTTTTGTTCGGTTGGATGTAAAGATCTTGGAAAAAGAAACACTTTGGTGGTGTCAGAATCGCGAGAGGTGGCCGGAAAATGCCCGAATGGTGGCGAGATGGTGGTGGTGGCGCCCCTAATTCCAACGGTGGATTGGAGGAAGTTTTGGGTGGGATTTGTAGAGAATGGAAAATGGTGAAGAATGGTCGTGGTCTCGCCGGATTCCGACCGGTACAACTCCAGGAAATCGAATTTTAGTGGGGGTGGGTGTTAGTGTTCTTGAGAGTTTGAGAGAAAAATGGTGGGATTTGTTAGGGTTGAATGAAGATGATGAAGTGTTGGAAGTTTTAATCCATGGTCAAGTTCTGGTAAACGAAAGTCAATGTTAGTCAACTCATTAGTCCACCTGGTCAACGGAAGTCAAAGTCTGGTCAACAAAACAAGATTTGGTCGTCAGGCAGCACGCGGGTTGCGTAGGGGAGGATGCGGGTCACGCAGATCATGCAGTTATGAGTCCATTTTGTGTCGCAATTTGAGGGCCGGCTACCCACATCAGCCACCCACCCGTGCGTGGGTCGCGCAGCTTCCTGCTCCCGGTTCTCGATTTTTCTCCGTTTTCTTCCGTTTCTTCACTAGTTCTTGATTTGGAAGGCCCCAAACACCTAGAAACTCTTGAATGCTTCAAAAATAACTCTAAAATACACATCAAAACATCTTCAAAACTTCTTTATTCGTATCATAAAAACATGAAAGCATAAAGCATTCCAAAAATGCCCCTCCTTAACGTCTTTGGCAAGACGTCCTTCTAGCTTGATTCAACATACTGGGACATCCAAGTGGATGATTTCAAGAGAATTTGTATTAAAACCTTCATAGAATGGATTTAATCGGTGCCCATTGACTTTGAAAATTTGTCCCGTTTCTTCACTTTGGATTTCCACCGCCCCATGGTCAAAGGTCTTTATTACAACAAATGGGCCAATCCACCTTGATCTTAATTCGCCAGGGAATAACTTTAATCATGAATGGCAAAGTAAAACCCATGCCCTGGTTCAAAATTCTTTCGAGTGATAGACTTGTTGTGGAAGAGCTTCGTTTTTTCCTTGTAAATTCTTGAGTTTTCATAAGATTCATTTCTCAATTCTTCTAACTCTTGAAGTTGAAGCTTTCCATGTCTTCCCGCCTCATCAATATTGAAATTGCATTGCTTGACGGCCCAAAATGAACGGTGCTCTAACACGACAGGAAAATTACATGGTTTTCCAAAAACCATCTAAATTGAGACATGCCTATCAGGGTTTTGTAAGTAGTCCGGTAGGCCCATAAGGCATCATCAAGCCTTAAACTCGAATCCTTTCTTGTCGGATTCACTGTTTTCTCAAGAATACTCTTCACTTCATGATTTGAAACCTCCGCTTGACCGTTTGTTTGAGGGTGGTAGGCGGCAGAGACATGATGAGTCACATTGTACTTTCTCAACAAAGCCTCCATCATCTTGTTGCAGAATTGCGTCCCTCGATCACTGATCAATGCCCTAGGCACACCAAATCTCACAAAGACATTAGATTTGAAAAAGTCGATAACTACTTTGGCATCGTCCGATCTTGTGGCTTTGGCCTCAACCCACTTAGAAACATAGTCAACCGCAAGTAAGATGTAAATGTTACCAAATGAAACGGGAAATGAGCCCATTAAATCAATCCCCCATACGTCAAAAATTTGACAAACAAGGATTGGATTTTATGGCATTTGATTTTTTTGCGAAATGTTTCCCGTCCTTTGGCACCATTCACAACTTTTACAAAACATATGACAATCACATGACATGGTTGGCCAAAATAGTCCACATTCAAGGACCTTTCTCAAGGTCTGGCTAGGTCAAAAGTGTCCCCCACAAGGAAATTCGTGATAAAATTGCAAAATGGATTGATATTCTTGTTGGGGCACACATCGCCTAATGATTTGATCGGGACAATGTTTCCACAAATAAGGTTCATCCCACACATAGTATTTTGCATCACTTTTTAATTTATCTTTTTGAGCACATGTGAATGTGTCAGGATAGCTTTTCGTGACCAAAAAGTTAACGGTATCGACATACCAAGGAGTAGATTGAGTAAGGGAAAGAGATGCTCATCCGGAAACTCGTCCCACAATGGGAGAGGAGTTTCATTTGAAGTGATCCGGCATAAGTGGTCTGCAACAAGGTTCTCACATCCACTCTTGTCCCGGATTTCCAAGTCAAACTCTTATAGCAGTAAGATCCACCGGATAATTCTTGGCTTTGCATTTTTCTTTGTCATTAAGTACTTGAGAGCCGCGTTATCCGAATACATAATTACTTTGGTGCCAAGTAGATATTTCCTGAACTTCTCCAAAGCGAACACTATGGCCAATAGCTCCTTCTCCATGGTAGAGTAGTTGGTTTGAGCATTGTATAGTGTTCTCGATACATAGTAGATCACATGGGAAGCTCTTGCATTCTATTGACTCAAAACGGTGCCAATATCATAATTTCTTGCATCACACATGATCTCGAAAGGGAGATCCCAATTTGGAGCTTCTATGATAGGGGCAGATGTAAGCAACTCTTTGAGCTTGTCGAAAGCTTCTTTGCACGCCTCATTGAACTCGAAATCAACATCCTTTCTTCGACACAATATGACCCAAAATAAGACCTTGACTCACCATAAAATGGCATTTTTCAAAATTTAAAACCAAATTTGTTTCAATACATCCTTTCAAAATTTTGGTAAGATTGGCCAAACACTCTTGAAATGAGTTGCCATATACGGTTAAATTATCCATGAAAACTTCAATTATATTTTCAACATATTCTGAAAAGATATTAACCATACAACGTTGGAAAGTGGCCGGGGCGTTACACAATCCAAATGGAATTCTCCGATATGCAAAAGTGCCAAATGGACATGTAAATGTTGTCTTTTCTTGGTCTTCCGGTGCCACCAGAATTTTGTGAAAACCAGAATACCCGTCTAGACAACAATAGTGAGATTTTCTGACCAACCTTTCTAACATTTGGTCGATGAAAGGTAATGGAAAATGATCTTTTCTATTTCTTGCATTGAGTTTGAGGTAGTCAATACATACTATCCACCCATTTTGCATGCGGGTGGGGACCATCATACCTTTGTTGTTTTCGACTACCGTGACTCCCGTCTTCTTTGGAACAACTTGCACCGGGCTCACCCATTTGCTATCCGAGATTGGATAGATCATCCCTGCATCAAGAAGATTTAATATCTCTTTCTTCAAAACTTCCATCATTTCCAGGTTCAATCTTCTTTGTGCATCCTGACTCAGCTTGCATTCATCCTCCACCAAGATCTTATGCATACAAGTGGAGGGGCTCAATCCTTTGATAACCGCAATCGTCCAACCCATGGCTTCCTTATGTTCCTTAAACACTTTAAGGAGTTGCTCTTCCTCGAATTCGGTTAGATGAGTCGAAATAATAACAGGAAGAGTCTCATTTTTTCCCAAGTAAGCATACTTCAAGTGTTGAGGTAGGACCTTTAATTCCAATTCCCGCGGTTAAACAAGGGATGGAGGCAATTTTGTATGATTTGGGGGTAATTCAATTTATTTGACATCTAATCTTGTGGATTTCTTCATCTCCATTATATTTACCAACTTCTCAACTTCTGGATCCAAAGAATAAAACTTTAATTGCTCGGCTAGCTTCCCACAATCGAATCTTTTACTTAAGGTCATCTCCAACATATCACCGTTAGATAACTCAAACAATTCTTGAGTAATTGGCTCAATAACATCAATAAAGTACAAAGATGAAACATCACTAGGATATCTAATGGCATCATAAATATTAAAACTTATTGTTTCACCATCAAACTCCATTGTCAAACTTCCCGCATACACATCGATCTTCGTCCTATCTGTCTTCAAAAACGGTCTCCCAAGCAAGATTAGAGCCCATTTGGAGGACACTTTCTCATCTAGATCAATCACATAGAAATCCGTCGGGAAGACTAATTGGTTCACTTGCACTAGGACATCTTCCAAAACACCTCTAGGAAAGACACTTGATTTATCCGCAAGAGAGATTATAACACCGGTTTCACTTAAGGTTCTGACATTCAATGATTCATACACCGAATATGGCATGACATAGATAGAGGCACCAAGATCAATCATAAACCTACTAAAAGTGACATCTCCATTATTTCAAGGGACTGTGAACATTCCAGGATCTTTGCATTTGGGTGGAAGTTTCCTTTGGAAAACCGCGGATGCGTTTTCATTCATCGAAATTTTCTTATTTCCCTTCAACTTCCTCTTGTTGGTACAAAGCTCTTTTAAAAACTTCGGATATATCGGGATTTTCTTGATTGCATCAAGTAGAGGGATGTTTACTTCTACCTTTCGAAAGGTTTCCAAAATCCCTTTCTCCTCCATGTTTCGTAGTCGCAAGTCGGGAGGGGAATGGCGGTTGAGTGGCTATAGGTGTTACGAGGGTTAGTCTTCTTTGGAGATCTGGCTTGTGCATCGTTCTTAACTATAGATTCTTCAATGGGAATAACTTCTATTTCTTCCTCTTCATCCCTTGGCTTCTTCTTTGAACTACTTTCCTCAGCTTGTTTGTCACTTCTCAAGGTCACCACATTGAAATTTGGGTTCTTTTCGGTTTGAGAAGGAAATTTCCCACGGGTCTCCAACTTGCTTATGGATGGAACTATATCTCCCATTTGTGCTTCAAGGTTGGAGATACTAGCTCTTGTCTCTTTTTGGAATTGTTGGGTACTAGTGGCTAAGGATTTGACAATGTCTTCAAGAGACATTCTGGAGCTACTTGGTTGGGATTGAGGAGGTTATTAGTAATGTAGAGGGTGTGGTTTGGGTTGATAATGTGGTTGCGGGTGTTGGTAGTTAGGTTGTGGTAGTGGGTAGGAAGGTCTAACCAATGCATTTTGAGGCAATGGTCTTGGGTTGTAGCTCATGTTGGGATTTGGCTTCCAACTTGAATTGTAAGCATTTTGGTAACAACATGGTTTGTTTTGGTAGTTTTGGAACTCTCTCGTAGCATTTACATGTTCCGCATCTTCTTGAAGAATGGGACACATATCCGTAGGATGTCCCATTGTTGCATATATTCCACAAACCATCACTTGTGGAGTTTGTCACATGGATAGCTTTTGGACAACGGAGGTTAGATAATTGATTTGAGACTCGAGGCTTGACTTTCCCACCTCATTGCCTTTTTGTTGAGTTTATCTCTTCATATCTTGGCGAGGGCCAAAATGTTGTGAATATGCGGCTATGGTGTTGAAGAGTTGTCTTGTTTGCTGTGGAGTTTTACTAAAGACATCTTATGGGTGGAATGCTTGGAAACATGGAGCGAAGAGCAAAATCAGTGCATGCCATTCAATGGAGACCGAAGCTTTTATGACATGAGCGAAGGAGGCTCAGCAGATAGAGTCTTGTCAATCCTGATCCGTAGAGTTGCCCGAAACGAAATCCAGGGCAGGACAACTCTCCATCGCATCACAGAGGTTGATGCAAATGCAAGAATGCATACCCTTCGCACCATTCATCTAGAAAACACTCGAGAAAGGTCTGCAAAAGACCAAGAGGCCCTGCTGCAAGCACTAGCCGAGACTCTAGCTGAAGTCATAGAACTCCGGGTTCGCCAGAGAGATTATGAACGACACCTTCTTGACATGGAGCGTCAACTAGAAGACCTTAGGGTTCTCCCAAGGAATGCCCACCACCGTTAGAAGATGACTAGCACATCTTTTCTTTTGATTAAGGAATAGCCTTTCTTATCTGTGCTCTATGAAACACTTATCTGTAATATATTCATGTCCTTCAGTACACTTGTAACAACTCGAAGTTTTCCATCGTCGAAAACTTGTTCTACCCGTGAGACTTCGCCGTCAATCGATTAGTTTTGTTCTCGCTTCGGGTTAATTAATTAAATTTTATATGTTATTATAATTTAATGAGTGTTCAAATCCCTTAGGAACTCATGAAATTAACCCAAAAAGTGTTCATTTCAAAAGATAGAAACATTCCCGCCGGGTGACGGTAACTTAATCGGGTGCGACCAAAAGCCGCGTTTAATGCCGGTATCGGGTAGAATTCCACTGTGTCCAAAACCTAGACACTATTTAAAGTTATCTAAGCTCTCATTTGAAGCTTTTCCCTCCTCTCTCTACTCTCTCTCTCTAACCTCTCTCCTAAATCCAAGTTTAAAGCTCCAAATCATCAATTTTAAGCTCCAAATCTTTGAGGTACTTCCCTTAGCTTGTTATGTAACATTCCTAGCCTTCAAATTCGAGTTCAAAGCATGAAATATGACCATAATCATGAGTTTACGGCCATGGAACCATCCTAGGCCATAAACTCATATATCATGGGTTTTGGAGCTCAAAAACCCTTCCTAAGCACAATTGGACTTTAGATATGGCTAGATGGCTTTATGAATTGGACTTATAACATTTTAAACTTGGATTTTGAGTCATTTGAAGGAGTTTACGGCCAAGGATCATTCTTGGGCTGTAAACTCATTAAACTAGGGTTTTCATGCCCTTAAACCCTTCCAAATCACTCATATGCCTTAGTTATGAATTATAGAACATAGATCTTTGCATTTGGACACTTGAAACACAATTTTTGGGGGACTAACATGAGTTTACGGCCAAGGCTTGTGCTTGGGCCGTAAACTCCATGAAACATGGTGCAAATCCAAATCTAGGGTGTTTGAAAGCCATCCAACACCACCAAAAGCCTTGGAATAAATCAAAGGACCAACCAAAAATAGTTTTAAGGCTTTACAAACATCAAAACCCCACATTTGAGAGTTTACGGCCATAGAACATGTCTCATGGCCGTAAACTCATAAAAAGGTGTCAAATGGTGCCTTAAACTCATTTCTAGGCTTGTGGGAATTTTTAGAATCACATGTGATTGATTTTAACACCTAAAAAACACTAAATCTTAGAGATTTGAGAGTTTACGGCCAAAGACCCCATGCCTAGGCCGTAAACTCCCTTATGTATTGTAAATGATGTTTTTAATTCAATCTAAGCCTTAAGAAAAATTAATCCAAGCATTTCCAAGTGTCCATATCCATTTATGACCCAAATTTGCACCATAAACCACCCACCATGAGTTTACGGCCGTAAACTCATGGGGAATGGGTGTTTTGAACCAAAAACTCTTGTATAAGTTTATTCATGGGGAGTAAACTCAAGTCCCAAGTCCCTCGCTTCAATTCCCGTCCTTAAACGCCACCCGGGTCCCTCCAAACACTTGTATCGGAGTGTTTTCGTGACTTGAAGCAATTGTCCCTATCCAACAATCAATCTAAGTCCTAATTAGATACAAATGTGTATCTTTACATCATAATTAGGAACCTCGCGTGTTTACAAGTCCCGGACCAACACTTAGCATCCGAATTCGCCACATTTCTCGTTTGGTGAGTTCATACCCCTACTCTTTTTCAATTGTTTTCACTGTTTTCAGGGGGGAATACAAGCAAAAGTACAAGGAAAACTTGTACTCAAACTTATTGTTTTCAGTTTACTCGTTTTCATTCCGTATGTTCTAATATCAATAACTGTGTTTATCAAATAGTTCGAATTATGAATTTAGCTTTCAAACAAATCATAGATATCTCGATGAAATGCTCTAATCTAAACTATGTTTCATAATCTACGAATAACTTACTAATTTCCAGTGATAACTAATTTCAAAAATGAAAACGAATACGAAACTATAATTAGGAACAGAACGAATACGAATACGAATACGACTGCGAATACGAATACGACTGCGAATAGTATTAGGAGTAGGATTAAGGATAGGAATGCGACTACGAATACGAATACGAATACGACTACGAATACGAATACGACTGCGAATAGTATTAAGAGTAGGATTAGGGATAGAAATGCAACTACGAATACGAATACGAATACGACTGCGAATACCAATACGAATACGAATAGTAATAGGAGTAGGAATAATGAAACGAATACAGTAACGAATACGAATACGAACATGAATAAGTACAATCATAACTAATTAAGAATAAGAACACGAATATGAAGATGTGAATCTAAGTACATTCTGAAATATTACCATTAGGATATCAGCATAACTAGATAATACAATAGGTACGAATGGAAATAAATCAGTATATCGAAGTTCAATAAATAACAATTACTTTTAGGAAAGTACGGGACTTTCCAGGGGAAAACAAAACATTACCTAATCACGTGTATATCTTCTACATCTTTAACATCTTTCACATTAGAAACCAACATGCAGGAAAGCATGGGGCTTTCCTGGGTAACAGTTATATAACTGGACAGAGTAGCAAACTGAATAACATTACATATTTCACAACTAGTAATGTACAATTAGGAAAGTATGGGACTTTCCTGGGTTCATAGTTAAACATAACCAGAATCGTGTAACCTAACAATCAACCAACCTTCTCTTTTAAGAAAATATGGGATTTTCTTGGATAACAACTTTTCGATAAACAAAAAAGGAAATTCGTACATTTTCACAAAGCAAACATCTTATGAACTCACTAGCTTTATGCTGATTTTCAAACTGCTTGTATTCTCAAGTCCACATTAGACAGGTACCTAGCAAATCTTTTGGAGAAGACGGAGCGTACAGAAGACTCGTCTCTACTTTTGTTCATATATACTATGTATTACGAATGTACAACTTTACTTTTGAGCAAATGTAAACTTTGATATGTAATGTAATGGTTGTTTACTTTTCTTACTATGTACATTGGATTTGATACTCAACTTGGAGTCAACCCCAGAGACGTTTCCGCCTTTGGTTTTCGGGGTGTGACAGATTGGTATCAGAGCCCTTGTTTATAGTGAATGGAGTATACCAAACCGTACATGGTATAAAACTATAAACACTAAAGGGCCTAAATGCTCTGAACTAAAAGTATACCTCAAATATAAGTATTTTCAAAAGTATACAAGTATACCCGATAGTCGAAAATCCGTAACTACAAGTAGAACAAAACATAAGTAAATGGGTGTTGTACACTGCGGTTAAACCTGGATAGTTATGTAGTCGTGTCTAGTATCAATATAGCCTGGCCAACTATATGATGGGTTTTGAGCATTCTAACACTTCCTAAGTGTACATGCAACCCTAATAACCTTGGATCTATGTTTGTCTAATTTGTCATGCAAAGTTGATTTCCAAGGTTATATTCCTATCTAGCATACATGGGGAACAATTTTAACATAAAGTATAGATAGAATAACTTACCTTGTTGTTGCTTGTGTTCCTTGAAACCTTGTGAGCCTAGCACCCCAAGTGTGATGCCTCAAATGCTTCACACAACACCAAATGCTCTTGGAAGAACTTATGAGAGAATACTCACTTCACAAAATCGGCCAAGCCCTCTATTTCTTTAGTGTAGCCGATTTGCGAGGAGATCATGTTACTTATATAGTGTTGACACATCTAGGGTTAAACCCTAATGTGTCATGACTCTTCATTTCCATGACCCATGGGTTTGTAACTCCCATGGAGCATCCATGGAGCATCCTATGGGTGGAACCCAACTTGATGATCCATGGAGCCTTTTAGCCCACTATACAAGATATGGATGATTTACTTAATCAACCCATATATTTAATTAGTTATCTTTTGATCATTTAATTAATTCTAAATTAATTCTTGATCAAACTAATCAAATAATATTATTAATATATTAGAACTTATAATATATTAATAATCTCCAAGCGTTATTTCTCTCATTTAGTCTATCCAATTGCATGGTGCCATGCAACCCAAATGGACCATGCCGGGTCGGGTCAAGTACATACCAGAAATAGTTATGGACTTAGACACCTTATCCAACAGTCTCCCACTTGGATAAGTCTAGTAACTATTACTGCAAGTATGACTTCAGGAACCGATCGGCAATCGTAGCTCTTTACAAGGTTTCTCGAAACTGAGAAGATGATGGTACGCCATTTAAGATAAGTGATCATATAATCCTCTGTTCTAGATATCAGTCGGACAAATACATGGAACAATGTCTTACTTATTGTCCAACATTTGTTTCCCGATTTCCGATTTGTTTGACAAAGAACTTCATTGAACACATCAATTTAGTTCTGACCGGGCCCGGTACATAGGTCAAAACAAAATCATCGAGGGGCCCAGATATCAGCTTCTAATCCAAGAAGGAACAGATAAACTTCGACTCATATGTTTGTTCTACTACTCATTGAATTACACATAAGAGCACGATTTTATAACATCGAGTTACCAATGCGTTTTTCGTACAATCAATGCCTAACCAACTTGTAAGTAACAAATCATATCTCTAGGTTTAAAGACTTATATGATATTACCGTCTCACAATCACTCGAGATAGAATTCCATGAAGTGATTCCAGTGAGCGTGGGTTGAGTCCAATGTTCAGAACTTATGAGCACTCATGATTGTTGTAGCCTTGTCCCAGACCTCTACAATCAAACATGACAGTCTTGATTCATACCTACTTCCGACATATGACCGACTGTGGAGGTTTGAATAATATGTTATACCAAACAAAATTATTCTGGAAGTCAAAACATGCAAAAGAAATATAGTAAACGATCGACAAGAGATAGCAACACTTTACTCATAAATAAAACACTTTTATTCATCATCAAATGTCAATTACACTTTACAAATTTCGAGATTATCTAACTACTAAATCTAATATCATCCTTCAGCCCTATGCTCCGAGCATGCTGGAGATGCTTAACCCGAGTCAGTCCCTTCGTGAGGGGATCTGCTGGGTTCTCATCCGATGATACCCTCTTTGCCACGAGGAGTCATTCTTCGATCCGATGTCTGATGAAATGGTATTTTCTGTCGATGTGTCTGGATCTCCCGTGATCCCTTGGTTCCTTGGCTAAGGCAACAACACTTTCACTATCACAGAAAATTTCCATCGGCTCTTTAATAGCTGGTACAACTCCAAGGTCTCCAATGAAGTTCCTCAGCCATAACGCCTCCTTTGCCGCTTCGCTAGCTGCAATATACTCTGATTCACAAGTAGAATCTGCCACTGTCTCTTGCTTGGAACTCTTCCAAGAAATTGCTCCTCCATTTAGGGTAAAGACCCAACCCGACTGAGAGCGGAAGTTATCCCTATCAGTCTGGAAGCTAGCATCACTATACCCTACAACTCTCAAGTCATCACTCCCACCGAGGGTAAGGACCCAGTCCTTAGTCCTTCGTAGGTACTTGAGAATAGTCTTTACCGCAGTCCAGTGTGCCTTGCCAGGGTTCCCCTGAAACCTGCTAACCATGCTCAAGGCAAAGGCTATATCAGGTCGAGTACACGTCATAGCGTACATGATCGAACCTACAGCCGAAGCATAAGGTATTCGACTCATTTCTGCTATCTCAGCCTCAGTGCTAGGGCTTTGTCTCTTACTCAACTTGGCGCTACTCTGGATGGGCAACTCTCCTTTCTTGGAGTCTTGCATTCTGAATCTCTTCAGAATCTTCTCCAAGTAGGTACTTTGACTAAGTCCAATTAGTCTTTTACTCCGATCTCTCAAGATTCTTATCCCTAAAATATAGGCAGCTTCACCAAGGTCCTTCATAGCGAAACACTTTCCAAGCCAGGACTTTACCTCCTGCAAGGTTGGAATGTCGTTTCCTATGAGTAGTATGTCATCCACATACAATACCAAAAAGCTAACTATACTCCCACTAGCCTTGACATATACACAAGATTCATCTTCACTCCTAGAAAAACCAAATTCCTTGACCTTTTCATCAAAGCAAAGATTCCATCTGCGAGGTGCTTGCTTTAATCCATAAATGGATTTCTCAAGCTTACACACTCTATTAGGGTACTCGTTACTGACAAAACCCTCTGGCTGACTCATGTAAACATCTTCAACCAACTTCCCATTAAGGAAAGCGGTTTTGACATCCATTTGCCAAATTTCATAGTCATGAAATGCGGTTATGGCTAACAGAACCCGAATAGACTTAATCTTGGCTACCGGAGAAAAGGTCTCATCATAATCCACTCCAGGAATTTGAGAGAAGCCCTTTGCAACCAGTCTTGCCTTATAAGTGTGTACTTTACCATCCATGTCGGTCTTCTTCTTGAAGACCCATTTGCACCCTACAGTCTTTCGACTTGGTACATTCTCAACCAAGTTCCAAACTTGATTGTCATACATGGATTGTATCTCGCTATCCATAGCCTCTTTCCATTTGGCAGACTCGGGGCCCGCCATGGCTTCCTCGTAGCTGTTAGGGTCATCTTGACTTACTAGTGTCTCATCACTAATAAGTGTCTCACCTTCTGCAGTAATATGGAATCCATAGTAATGCTCAGGTGCACTCCTAACTCTCGTGAAACGCCTCAGAGGTACAGATTCATCAATTGGCTCAACAGGAGTTTCCTCCTCAAGTTGAGGGCTAGAGTTTGAAGTTCCTTCACCACTTGACTCTTGAATTTCTTCAAGATCAACTTGCCTCCCACTGTCTCCTTGGCTTATAAACTCTCTTTCTCGAAAGACTCCTCTTCTTGCTACAAAGACCACATTGTCACTAGGTCTGTAGAAGAGGTAACCAAAGGATTGCTGTGGGTAGCCGATGAAAATACACCTCTCGCTTCGGGGTTCGAGCTTATCATGAGTCTCGCGTCTCACGAAAGCCTCGCAGCCCCAAATCTTGATGTGATCTAGTTTAGGTACTTTACCAGTCCACATCTCGTGAGGAGTTTTGGCAACTTTCTTTGTAGGGACTAGATTGAGGATATGGGCGGCAGTCTCTAAGGCATACCCCCAGAATGAGATTGGTAGCGAAGCTCGACTCATCATGGAACGAACCATGTCCAACAAGGTTCGATTACGCCTCTCAGCCACACCATTCAACTGCGGTGTCCTGGGAGGTGTCAATTGTGAGAAAATCCCACACTCCTTTAGATAGTCGAGGAACTCTGAACTAAGATACTCACCACCTCGATCGGATCGAAGCATCTTAATGTTCCTGCCCAATTGATTCTCGACTTCCTGTTTAAATTCCTTAAACTTCTCGAAAGTCTCTGACTTATGCTTGATTAAGTAGACATATCCATATCTACTGTAATCATCAGTAAAAGTCAAATAATAACGATTAGCATCCCTTGTGACATGTTTGAATGGTCCACACACATCCGTGTGTATAAGGTCCAACAAACCTTCACCCCTTTCACACGAGCCTGTGAAGGGTGACTTTGTCATTTTTCCAAGTAAGCATGATTCGCAACTATCATTTGACTTTAGGTCAAACGACTCCAAGACTCCATCCTTTTGGAGTTGGCCTATGCGTTTCTTGCTTATATGTCCAAGACGACAATGCCATAATGATGCTTTATCCAAGTTATTATTATTAGTAGAATCAATACACAAAACATTATTTCCTAAGTTATCTACAATAGATACAGCTTCATACACACCATCACAAGGTAATGCTTTAAAATAAAGTACATTATTAAAGAAAACATTAATCGAACCAACTTCATTATCAAACGAAAAGGTGAAACCTTGTTTGTACAAGCATGAAAGGAAATAATATTTCTTGCCATTTCTGACGAATAACAACATTTATTCAAATCTAAATATAACCCACTACTTAGCGATAAAGTATAAACTCCAATCTTGGTGACAGGTGTAACTTTCCTATTCCCCATGATTAAGTTTATTCTTCCTTGCTCCACATTCTCACTTCTTCCTAGTCCCTGCAAGTCACAACAAATATGAATACCGCAACCTGTATCAAGGACCCAAGATTTCGAATGGGGTGAGTTATTAGAAATGATAGTGTAAATACCTGCATGGTTGGGTTTGACTTTCCCATCCTTCACATCTTGCTGGTACTTTGGGCAGTTCCGCTTCCAATGAGCTTTTTCATGGCAATAGAAGCATTCAGCCTCTTTTGGGTCAGAAGAAGGAGTAATGAAACCTTTCTTGGTTCCACTTGAAGAAGAGCCATCAAGAGTCCGAGCCTTGGTACCCTTCGATGATCTCTTTCTCTTCCTCCCTCGACTTTGCCCGATTGCCAAGACCGGAGTTGAGTCTGGAGTAGGAGTGATAGCAACCGACTTCCCCTTAAGACCTGTTTCTGCGGTCTTGAGAAGTCCCTGAAGTTTGCTGAGGGTGACCTCTTCCTTGTTCATGTGATATGTCATGCGGAATTGATCATAGCACGATGGTAAGGAGTGCAAAATGATATCTATTGCAAGCTCCTCAGGGAAGTTCACATTGAGCTTCAGCAAACGGTCCACATACCTTTGCATTTTCTGCATGTGGCTCGTGACGGACTCTCCGTCCTTCATCATGGTTGTTATCATGGAGCAGATGACTTCGTACCTCTCTTGTCGTGCACTTTGATGGTATCTTTCCATCAAATCTTGGTGCATTTCATAAGGGTAGAAGTCTTCATAAGACTTTTGGAGTTCAGCTGTCATGGTGGCTAACATGATGCAAGCCACCTTGGTTGCATCTCTTTCATGAGTATGAAAGTCAGCGATCTCCTGGGGAGTTGCAGTGGACTCGTCAATTTCCTTAAGCTCCTTGTCAAGGACATATTCTTTGTCCTCGTAGCGGGTAATCATCCTGATGTTTCTGATCCATTTGTTGAAGTTGGATCCATTAAAGGTGACTTTCCCACATAGACTCATAAGAGTAAAGGAGCCATTAGGATTCGAGCCAGAAGCATTAGTTGAAGACATCTGAAAAAGAAGAACAAGTTTAGTTTAGATTTAAGAGAGTCCTTAATAAAACACCCAAATGTAATATTAAGGCTAGGATCCAATCACAATATAATATAACTTAGAAGAGGTATGCCGTAATCTAAGCTATATCATATTTGAAAGGTAGGTGAATGACAATTCACCAATTTCCACCACGAAAACCGAAATATTAAATATTTAGTTTTTATTGGTTTTAGAAATTCCTAGATTCTTTGAGATCTAATGAACTTTTCAAAGGCATGTTTCAATCTCGGGAGTGCCCTCCAGGTTTTGTGACTGGGATGCCGAGGATCACAAAACGAGGTGTGAAGTAACCATGCAAATCACTTGGTACCCTTAAAGTTTATCACTCAATCGATGTGCCGGTAAACCACACACGCTCCACCGATACTATAATAAACCTTAAGTCACCCTTTACCTACCTTGTTAAGTCCAAGTTAGTGTGCCGGTTAACCACACACGCTCCACCAACGACTCAGACAAAGTGTAAAGTGTAATTTCATGGATTAGCACCTTATTCACATTTTTCCTAAAGTAACTAAGATTGGGAATTTAATAAACATTTAGTTACTTTATTATATTCATCATACTTTGAATGAGAATTTATAAGTCCTTGTCTTACCCGTTCGGCTAACGACCCTCCACCAGTCAAGCAAGCGGTGGGTGAGAATATTCACCCATTAAGTCACCATTTTATAGGCAACAACCTTATACCCACCTTATAGACCGGCTTCGTGAATGAGGCGTACTAGCGGTAAGACGACTTGTTCTTATACATATATATAATTATTAAATCATCATAATATAAGTATAAGGGTTGAATTTTAACTTTTAAAATTCTAGGGGTTGGAACTAAAGTTTTAACTTAACTTTACTTGTTCCAAAACTTGAGGGCAAGTTTTGTAACTTTCAAAACTTTTCATTTCTTGTAACTTATGAGTTTAATAGAGTCATAAAATGAAGACTCTTCATTTTTATAACTCTTGTGTTTTCTTAATGGTTTTAACTCAAGTGTGACTCTTGGTTTTCCATAACTTAAGGATAAGTTATGGACTCCATTAAAACACATTATGATCAAGAATTAAACTACCAAATAGGTTACAAATAATTCCTATGATCATCTAAAACATCATAAGAACAAGAACATGAATATGAACACAATCAAAAATTACATAAAACTTTGTAATTTTGATAACTAGTTGTTGTAAATGAATTAGCAAGACATTACACCACCAAAAACAAGTTTACATTTACTAAAACAATTTAGGGTAATGTTTTTAATTCATTTTCCAGCAACTGAATCGAAATTCTGCACTCATTCGACCCTACTCGCCGAGTGCATGAACATGACTCGCCGAGTTGGTTGAAGATACACATGGACTCGACGAGTCCCCCCTATAGACTCGACGAGTCCATTCGCAGACAGCAAATTTCCGATTCTGTTTTCAACTTTTAAGCACAAATAAGAACAAACAAGCCTAGGCTCTGATACCACTGATGGGTTTTGAGCATTCTAACACTTCCTAAGTGTACATGCAACCCTAATAACCTTGGATCTATGTTTGTCTAATTTGTCATGCAAAGTTGATTTCCAAGGTTATATTCCTATCTAGCATACATGGGGAACAATTTTAACATAAAGTATAGATAGAATAACTTACCTTGTTGTTGCTTGTGTTCCTTGAAACCTTGTGAGCCTAGCACCCCAAGTGTGATGCCTCAAATGCTTCACACAACACCAAATGCTCTTGGAAGAACTTATGAGAGAATACTCACTTCACAAAATCGGCCAAGCCCTCTATTTCTTTAGTGTAGCCGATTTGCGAGGAGATCATGTTACTTATATAGTGTTGACACATCTAGGGTTAAACCCTAATGTGTCATGACTCTTCATTTCCATGACCCATGGGTTTTTAACTCCCATGGAGCATCCATGGAGCATCCTATGGGTGGAACCCAACTTGATGATCCATGGAGCCTTTTAGCCCACTATACAAGATATGGATGATTTACTTAATCAACCCATATATTTAATTAGTTATCTTTTGATCATTTAATTAATTCTAAATTAATTCTTGATCAAACTAATCAAATAATATTATTAATATATTAGAACTTATAATATATTAATAATCTCCAAGCGTTATTTCTCTCATTTAGTCTATCCAATTGCATGGTGCCATGCAACCCAAATGGACCATGCCGGGTCGGGTCAAGTACATACCAGAAATAGTTATGGACTTAGACACCTTATCCAACACTATATTCATGCAAGACACGGCCAACATGTGCTTGGGAGTGACTGTGGTACGCAGCATGCCTAAGACTTACCCAATACCCAAACAATGAGCCGTCGCTGCAGCGAATCATGAAATACTATGGGAGTATTTCTCGAGCCAAATCCGTTATAGAATTTCTCATCCTACTCCTTAATCATTTCTTTAGCGATAATTTATCTGTTTGATAAATCCTTCCAGCTTTATCGCTTAATAGAATTCTATGTATGCCATAAAGAGATATCCTTTGTATCATATCTCTTGATTCCATTCAAAGGACTTATCATCCTCTCTTCCTGATCTTATTAGATCAAGATGCCTCTAAGAAAGAGACCCAGCTCGCAGAACAACAACAACCCTCCTCAAACACCACCTTCTCTTCAAATCGACTTGGCAACCCTTCAGTTAGATTTAACTGCAGCATTTTCAGCAGCCATGTCGCAAACGAACCCTAGAAGTTCAGGAGGTGGTCCCCAACCTCAAAACCAGGAAAATAGCCAGGGACACGGAAAGGAGTGTTCCTATAAAGACTTTATGCATGCGAAACCTACATTCTTCGATGGCACAGGAGGTGTCATTGCCCTAACTCAATGGTTGGAAAGAATCGAATCTATCTTCGAGATCTGTGCTTGTTTAGAATCCGACAAAGTGAAGTTTGTCGCTTGCACTCTCACCAACAAAGCCCTGACTTGGTGGAACAGCCGAGTTAAATCTCTAACTCTACCTGTAGCCAATGCTATGGGTTGGGAGGTTATGAAGGAACTTCTACACGCTGAGTATTGCCCTCGGGGTGAAATCCAGAAGTTGGAGCATGAACTTTGGAATCTGAAGATGAAAGGTTCCGATATCGCTGCCTACACATCCAGATTTGATGACTTAGCACTTCTTTGTCCAGAGATGGTTACCCCTGAAAGTAAAAAGATTGAGAGGTTTATCTAGGGATTAACCCAGCCAACCAAAGGGAACGTCTTAGCTGCGAGGCCGGATACATACGACAGCACCAAATGCCTAGCGCAAATCTTGATTGACCATAGTGAGGACGTAAAAGAAGCAGCCACCACTCCTGAGCCGACAGAAAGAAGTGGTGAGAAAAGAAAGTACTGGGACGCAGGGGATAAATATCAGCCTTCCCAGGAGTACTCGAAGAGACAACAAATGGTGACAGTCCACGCTGCCACTACCCCTGCTGTTGTACCCGTCATCGATTCCTCAGCCCGAGCACCTATTACCGGATATGCCGGTGTTCTCCCGTGGTGTAACTAGTGCAATTACCACCACTATATCCCCGGTCCCTGTCGTATAAAACTTTGCAAAAATTGTGGCCAAGAGGGTCACCTTGCGCGGAATTGTAGAACACCAACAAATCAAGCTCCCGGAGCGGGTATCAATCAGGTCTGTTATGGTTGCGGAAAGGTCGGGCATTATAAGAAAAACTGCCCCAATGCAACAACAGCTGGCAACTCTGGAAGAGTCCTAGCTATAGGACAAGGTGAGACATCCACCGATCCCACAGTTGCCCCAGGTATATTCCATTTCAACGATCATTTCGCTTGCAGTTCTTTTTCAACTTTAACCTAAAAAGATAAATTGTTATCTATTCATTCGAATCTCTCCATAAACGTAAAACTTATCGAAATCCTCATTAGGATTGATCCCGTAACATACAAACTTCGATTGACCTCGAAACTTAGAAACATTCCTATGGTACGTCACGTCTCGGTCTTTTAGAAATATCTACCCAACGAAACCTAGACGCTTCCCGATAGTGAGGGTTCACTGGAACGTCTAGTGGAGACTCGATTCCACGTGGAAGCATGAAGATCCGAAGCGGTAAACTCAGCCACGATTCTCTTTTCAACTTGCAATTTGAGTCCAAATCTTTGAATTTCGGGACGAAATTCCCTCTAACGGGGGGATAATGTAACAACTCGAAGTTTTCCGTCATCGAAAACTTGTTCTACCCGTGAGACTTCGCCGTCAATCGATTCGTTTCGTTCTCGCTTCGGGTTAATTAATTAAATTTTATATGTTATTATAATTTAATGAGTGTTCAAATCCCTTAGGAACTCATGAAATTAACCCAAAAAGTGTTCATTTCAAAAGATAGAAACATTCCCGCCGGGTGACGGTAACTTAATCGGGTGCGACCAAAAGCCGCGTTTAATGCCGGTATCGGGTAGAATTCCACCGTGTCCAAAACCTAGACACTATTTAAAGTTATCTAAGCTCTCATTTGAAGCTTTTCCCTCCTCTCTCTACTCTCTCTCTAACCTCTCTCCTAAATCCAAGTTTAAAGGTCCAAATCATCAATTTTAAGCTCCAAATCTTTGAGGTACTTCCCTTAGCTTGTTATGTAACATTCCTAGCCTTCAAATTCGAGTTCAAAGCATGAAATATGACCATAATCATGATTTTACGGCCATGGAACCATCCTAGGCCGTAAACTCATATATCATGGGTTTTGGAGCTCAAAAACCCTTCCTAAGCACAATTGGACTTTAGATATGGCTAGATGGCTTTATGAATTGGACTTATAACATTTTAAACTTGGATTTTGAGTCATTTGAAGGAGTTTACGGCCAAGGATCATTCTTGGGCCGTAAACTCATTAAACTAGGGTTTTCATGCCCTTAAACCCTTCCAAATCACTGATATGCCTTAGTTATGAATTATAGAACATAGATCTTTGCATTTGGACACTTGAAACACAATTTTTGGGGGACTAACATGAGTTTACGGCCAAGGCTTGTGCTTGGGCCGTAAACTCCATGAAACATGGTGCAAATCCAAATCTAGGGTGTTTGAAAGCCATCCAACACCACCAAAAGCCTTGGAATAAATCAAAGGACCAACCAAAAATAGTTTTAAGGCTTTACAAACATCAAAACCCCACATTTGAGAGTTTACGGCCATAGAACATGTCTCATGGCCGTAAACTCATAAAAAGGTGTCAAATGGTGCCTTAAACTCATTTCTAAGCTTGTAGGAATTTTTAGAATCACATGTGATTGATTTTAACACCTTAAAAACATAATAAAATATTGTGCGGAAAACTGTATCATACTACATCAATCCAAAACATCAATAGACATCCCCAGGATAAAAGCTATGCTGCGGTGTGTGCGATGCTGTCACCCCGAGCTCCTCCCTTTGCTTGCGGAAATACCTGAAACCAAAACTGAAACTGTAAGCACGAAGCTTAGTGAGCTCCCCCAAACTACCACATACCATACAATAACACATAAACACATATTGGGCCTTGCCCACTGCATCGGGCCGAATCCCGGAACTGCATCGGACCGAAGTCCAGAACTGCATCGGACCGAAGTCCGGAACTATCTGGGACCTTGTCCCCTGCATCGGACCGAAGTCCGGAACTAACTGCATCGGACCGAAGTCCAGAACTGACTGGGACCTTGTCCCCTGCATCGGACCGAAGTCCGGAACTAACTGCATCGGACCGAAGTCCGGAACTAACTGACTGAATATGGCATAGCAATACACATCAACTAGCATAACAGATATACGACATGCTACATCGGGCCGTGGCCCGGAACACATAATACTTAACACATAAAACATAGAACACAAATCCTGTTCGAACCACGAAGGCATCGAACATACTAACTACTGCATCAGACCTAAGTCTGGAAACTACTGCTAACTGAACGGGCCGGCATTGTGGCCTTAGACCCGTTCCTACTGGAAGGAAACTCACCTCGTAAGCTGGCTGCTGAGTGTGTGGCTCGGGAAGCTAACGGCGGCTGCTCCTGAATCTCCTCGGCTACAAGTCCATAAACACACTCAATCAAATACTAAACACTGCGCTTGGGGTAAAATGACTCTTTTACCCTCGGTCAAAGTCAACTCTCCTTTTGGGCTGACTCGCCGAGTTGGGCCACCCAACTCGCCGAGTCCCACTCTCACTTTTCACTCTTACTCACTGCTACTCGTCGAGTCTGGCATTGACTCGACGAGTACCCTCTTGATCCAAGAACTCATACAATCTTCATCCAACTCGCCGAGTCGTATGAACAGACTCGACGAGTTGTTCTTGATCCCAAGAAGATTGCCTTGGACTCGCCGAGTTGTATGAACAAACTCGTCGAGTCCCTCCATCACTGAGTCTACTCTCAACTCGCTGAGTCCACTTCCTGACTCACCTCGTCCACTCGACACTGATAAAACTGAAGGACTCGGGACTCGCGACCCGACTCGTCGAGTCGTTCTTCCGACTCGCCGAGTCGCCGCCATGCAACTGATTTTTACTTGATTTTGTTTGAATCCAATGCATACAATTGATAGATCTGAGTCCAATAAGCTGTTTTACCACGTAAAGTTTCCAACTTTACGTGCACAACCTCATGAATAAGGGAAATAAGGCTAAAAGATGCATAAAATGGGTAGATCTATGGTTATCATGCAATATAACTCCAAAAAGACAGTAGATCTGGGCTCTACAACATCCCAACATTCAGATCCATAGATATTTCGACTTAATAAAACGTTCATGCAAGTGTAAGGCTTGAAACAAGCACCAACTAGCTCTTAGGAGAGCTCTAATGGAAGTTTAAAGCATATAACAAGATGGAACTCCGAAAATACCTCAATTAACTCTGATTTGGCCCTGGATCTTTGCACTACAACACTTCTCCTTGCTTCTTCCTTCTTCTCCTTCTTCACACCTTCACAAAATGGCACCAAAACACATATAAGCTCTTCAATGGAGGTTTGGGGCTCTATCACTGCGTTCTCAGGGTGAGGGAGGCGAGAATGGGGGCTATAAGGTGGTATAAATAGTGGGCAACCCGGGGATTTTAGGGTTTCACCCAGACAGATGGACTCGCCGAGTCGGGGATATGGACTCGTCGAGTCCCCGGCTCACGCGTGCCCTCAGACGCGACCCTACTCGGCGAGTCAGGCTAGAACTCGCCGAGTCCCTCTTGAAAAACTCACTATAATTACCAATAAATCAACATACCGGGAACGGGTCGTTACAGTTTTGGTTTTGGTGAATTAGTCCATGGATCACCCTCATCATACTTTACAATTGATTATTTCTATCATCATCATCTCTATAAACTTTTAGTAACAGATGGCACCTCGTAAACGTCCTACCAAAGGCAGGACGACAAATTAGACACCACCACCTCCTCCACTAATCGATACGGAAGCTCTAAATGTTGCAGTATTTGCGGCTATGGCAACAGCCATGGCTCAATACCACTCTACTGGTGCTAGCGGAGGTAGGACACCTGTTAATTATACTCAAGGCAAAATCCCTGTACACTCGAGAGAGTGCTCTTACAAGGAGTTCACCAACTGCAACCCAAAGTCTTTTAAAGGGATTGGCGGAGTCATTTCCCTCTCGCAATGGTTTGAAAATACGGAGTTGATCTTCGAGATCTGCTCCTGTCCAGCAGGAAGAAAGGTCAAGTTTGATGCTTGCACCTTCGAAGAAAAAGCCCTGACATGGTGGAATAGCCATGTCAAGTCATTAACTCTCATATTGGCAAATGATATGGGCTGGGAAACCCTGAAAGTCCTCATGATTGAGGAATACTGCCCGCAGGGCGAAATTCAGAAGCTAGAACAGGAACTATGGAGCCTAACCATGAAGGGCTCCGACACAGTTTCCTATACCGCCAGATTCAGCGAAATGGTGGCTCTATGTCCTAACATTATTCCTACGAAGGGGAAGAAGATAGATAGGTATATCTGGGGGTTGTTGCCTCCAGTTCAGGGGAATGTATTAGATTCAAACCCCGTTACTATCGATAGTGCCAAGCGATTGGCACAGCGGCTCATTGACCATGGAGTTCGTACCCCGTCAACAACAACAATGCTAGCCATCTCAAAACCCTCCAAAGCCACTAACATCAAGTGGAAATCTTGGGATGACAAGAAGAAGCAAAAAGCTGCTAAGAAGCAAAAGGTCGTGGCGGTTTATGCTACGATAGCACCTGCCGCTGCTGTTCCGATAAGGCAGTATGCTGGAAGTTTGCCAAAGTGCAACAAATGTAACTTCCACCACAGCAGTCCCTACTGTGAAATGCAGTGTTCTAACTGCAACAGGAAAGGACACACTGTCTGTTTCTGCAAGGCTCCGGCAAGGCCAATCACCCAAGTCCCCGGCGTTGGTGTGGGCCAGGCTTGCTACGGTTGTGGCAAGGTGGGCCACTACAATAGGAACTGCCCGAAGGCAGGGAATGTCGGTGGAGTGGGAAGAGTTTTGGTTATAGGCCACTAGGAAGCGGTTTCCGATCCTACAGTGGTCACTGGTACGTTCCTCCTTGATAACTCTTATGCATGCATACTGTTTGATAGTGGTGCAAAGAGAAGTTTCATAAATCAGAAATTTGCTCGCCTACTTAAACAACAACCATGCACACTTAAAGAGCCATTCGTTGTAGAAATGGCAAATGGGAAAAACTGAGAGCACTAGCAGTATATACATAGGATGTACCCTAACTCTAGATTGCCATACCTTTTCAATCGACCTCATGCCGGTCTCAATTAAAAGTTTTGATGCCATAATCGGCATGGATTGGTTGAGTCTTCATCGTGTCGACATCATGTGCTACGAGAAAGTTTTTCGTCTTAACCTTCCATCTAACGAAACTCTTATTATTTACGGTGAAAAACCCAGCACGAGTCTTCGTATCATCACAAGTATTCAAGCACAGAACTACTTACGTAAGGAATACCGTGCATTCCTTGGTCACGTTATCGATACGAACTACCCGGATTACCTCCACAACAACAAGTCAAGTTTAGAATCGAATTAGTCCCAGGAGCTACCCCAGTAGCCAAATCGACCTACCGATTAGCAACAACTTAGATGCAGGAACTATTTGGTCAACCTAACGAATTGCTCAGAAAGGGCTTCATCAGAACTAGCTTCTCGCTATGGGGAGCACCAGTGTTGTTCGTTAAGAAGAAATACAGATCATTCTGTATGTGCATCGACTATAGAGAACTCAAAAAACTTACATTCAAAAATCATTACCCTCTTCCTCGCATAGACGATTTATTTGACCAACTGCAAGGGGCGAATTACTTTTCCAAGATTGATCTATGATCCGGATATCACCAATTATGAGTGCTAGAGGATGATGTTCCGAAGACAGCCTTCTGAACTCGTTACGGACACTACGAGTTCGTGGTGATGCCATTCGGATCGACTAATGCACCCAAAGTATTTATGGACTTAATGAATAGGGTATGTCGTCCTTACTTAGATTAGTTCGCCATCATCTTCGTTGATGACATACTGATCTACTCTTGAAGTAAGGAGGAACATAGCGATCATCTGCAACAAGTCCTAGGAACATTACGATCGGAGAAGCTCTATGCGAAGTTCACGAAATGTGAATTTTGGATCCGAAGAGTCGAATTCTTACGACACGTGGTTAGCGAAGAAGGAATCCACGTGGACCCTTCCAAAATTAAAGCCAATGAGAACTGGTCAGCACCGAAGACGCCTACATAAATTCACCAATTTCTAGGTCTCGCTGGCTACTACCGCAGATTCATACAGAACTTCTCTTGGATTGCGAAACCTCTGACAACACTGACCCAGAAGGGCATGGCCTTTTACTGGGAAGAGAAACAAGAAAAAGTGTTTCAAACGCTAAAGCGAGCCTTATGCACCGCACCGATACTATCCCTCCCCAAGGGGATAGAAGACATTGTTATATATTGCGATGCAACTATAGTTATTAGACTTATCCAAGTGGGAGACTGTTGGATACGATGTCTAAGTCCATAACTATATTTGGTATGTACTTGACCCGACCCGGCATGGTCCATTTGGGTTGCATGGCATCATGCACTTTGATAAACTAAATGAGAGAAATAAGACACTTATGGTTTATTAATATATTATAAGTTTTAATATATTAATAATAAGAAGAAGAATATTTAGTTAGTATTGATCAATAATTAATTTAGAAGTAATTATGTGATCAAAAGAAGACGAATTAAATATATGGGTTGATTGTGTCAATCATCCATAACTTATATAGTGGGCTAAGGCTCCATGGATTATCAAGTTGGGTTAAACCCATAAGATGCTCCATGGGGGTTACATAACCCATGGGTCATGGAAATGAAAGGTCATGACAATTAGGGTTTACATGGTGTAACCCTAATTGTAACATACTATATAAAGAAGCTTTTCTTCACCATTTTTGGACACTAGAGTGAATCAAAGAGGGCTAGCCAAAAATCCAACTGTTCTTATTCACTTAAGAGTTTATTCCAAGTGTACTTGGTGTTGTGTGAAGCATTTGAGGCATCACATTTGAGGTTCTAGGCTCACAAGGTTTCAAAGGAATCCAAGCTACAAAGAGTTATGTAATTCTTACTAACTATTATAATAAAAGATCCCCATGTATGCTAGATAGGATTATGAACCTTGGAAAACCATTTTGCATGTATCTTAGTCAAACATAGATCCAAGGTTTTATAGGGTTGCATTTACACCAGAGGAGTGTTAGAATGCTCAAAACCCAATAGTTCCTATATCCATTATCTCCGATAGAGATAGTAGATTCACTTCGAGGTTCTGGCAGTCGCTACAAATTTCGCTTGTAACCAGGCTTGACATGAGTACAACCTACCATCCGCAAACCGACGGACAAAGTGAGAGAACTATCCAAACACTCGAAGACATGCTGCGAGCCTGTGTGATCGACTTTGGGAAGGCATGGGATACTCATTTACCCCTTGTCGAGTTTTCCTACAATAATAGTTATCACACGAGCATAAAGGTTGATCCATTTGAAGCCCTCTATGGCCGAAAGTGCAAATCCCCTTTATATTAGGCTGAGGTGGGTAACACCCAATTAGCTAAAGGATGAGTTCCTGACAGCACTCTCACAGGTCCGAAGATCATTCAGGAAACGATAGAGAAGATCGTTCAGATTCGTGAACGATTGAAAGCCTCTAGAGACCAATGGAAAAGCTATGCTGATAAACGAAGGAAACCTTTGGAATTCCAGGTGGGAGACCGCGTTCTTTTGAAAGTCTCACCCTGGAATATCTTGATACGCTTTGGAAAGCGTGTGAAGCTCAATCCAAGATACATAGGGCCTTTCGAGATTCTCGCTAGAATCGGCCCAGTAGCTTACAAACTCAACCTACCCCACAAGCTTAGCAACGTACATTCTACTTTCCACATCTCGAACTTGAAAAAGTGTCGATCTGATGAGACACATGTAATCGTACTCGACGAGATCGAGATAAACGAGAGCCTCAACTTCGTGGAAGAACCAATAGAGATCATGGACCGAGAGGTCAAGCAAACGAAGAAAATCTGAATCCCGATAGTGAAGGTTCGCTGGAATGCCAAGCGAGGACCGGAATTCACTTGGGAGCGCGAGGATCAAATGAAACTGAAATATCCTCATCTTTTCGCTTAGTTAAATTGTAACTAGTTATTACTTAAACTCTAATTTTGGGACGAAATTCTCTTTAACGAGGGGGATGATGTGACAACCTGAAATTTCTATCTTATCCAATAGATTAATTCAATCAAAGTTAGACTCATTTTGCTATCTTTTAACACTATTTAGGGTCTATTTGAGTGTTCTAAACCTAGTACAATCAAGGTAGTAGCCTAGAAATGGGATAACACGATGCATATCAAGCAAACTCGGGCAAACCACTCCAACACATGGAGTGTACGGCCACACATAGTTGTGTGCGGCCGCACACCCATTCCAGCCACAAACTCCCAACTAAAAATATGACCATTAGTCATTTTTGAACACTTTTACCACTCCTTCAAAGCTAGAACTTGTTTTTCTCTCAAGTATCATCCACATTTATCTTTAAATCTTCAAATCAAGTGAGTATTGCTTCCTTCATTCATTAATAACTTGTTATATGCCAAGAACACTTGAAGATATGCATGAAAAACGCCAAATATCATGATCTTCAGGTGTGTACGGCCGCACACACCATGTGTACGGCCGCACACGCCATGTGCAACCATACACACCCTTTTTAGGTCCTAAAATGGAAATGAACTCCATATAAGGCTAGAGCATGAAGTAAGAAACCTTCCTAGATGAGTCCTAAGGCCTTAAAATGCATTTTGGAACACTTCATGGGGAGTGTGCGGCCGCACACACACCCTGGCTGCTCACACACTAATATGGTGTATTTTAACCATACACTCCCTTGTATTGCGATATATCCCTCATATACAATCATATATGGTTGTAACATATAAGTGTTTATTAGTCCCTAAAGTGGTCCAAATTCAATAATTAGCTGTTACAAGCAATAATTGTATACATACATACATATATATATATATATATATATATATATATATATATATATATATATATATATATATATATATATATATATCGTTATATGGTTAATAGGATTTGTTTGTGCTCAAGTCCGCAATTGACAATCAACTTCCTAAACCGATCTTACAGTCGCATCACTCACTACATGTGAGTTCATACCCCTTAATCAACCTTTTAAATGCTTTTATGGGGGGAATACAAGTTGAATATCATAGTTATTATATCAATAACATGTGATTAATAACTATCAAACATATGGATTTACCATACTTTCAAACTGTTTTACTAAACAAATGACTTCAAACTGCTTATCAAACTCTTTTACATGTTAAACTCTTTACTAAGCTCACTTTTATGTATCAAAACTTTTCTATTACAGCTTTCAAACTTATATATTGTTAAAATCATGTCTATTACATATATAGTTATGAAGGACTTAGGACTGCCAACTCACTTTATTTCCTGTTCCTTGTTTGGTTGTGGACTTAGAGTGCCTTTTTGTTTGTCCGAGTGTCATTGGATCCTTAGTTATATATTATGTATAGATGTATAGATATAACGACTTTTATCTCAGTTCAATACATTTAGTCATACAAACGATTCTACTAGTAACTATAATAGGTATAGTTAGGGATATACTACTAATTACTTCTAGTTCGATGAAGCATACAAAGAGTCAGTTCATTCATGAGTCAATACTTACTATTATGAGAAACTATACAACTATACTATGGTGAGAAACTATACAACAATACTATTATGAGAAACTATACAATTATAATATGATGAGAAACTATACAACGATACTATTATGAGAAACTATACAACTATACTAGGATGAGAAACTATACAACGATACTATTAAGAGAAACTATACAACTATACTATGATGAGAAACAATACACTTACTACACTAGTACATACATTACATATACAAGTATACTATAACATAAATGTGAACCACTGTATCGGGGCATGTCTTCACTACCATGGCCCGATTTGTAACCAGAATCTCCTGTAGGGAGAGCGTGAGTTTGCGTATAGATCTATACTTGATTGATTATCCTACACCTTGCTACTAGCTACAGTGGGACATGTAGGTCTACGGATGCCAAATGTCATTACTTCCAATGTCTTACATCGTCGTGTTCATAGTCGATAGTATGGTACAATTAATCACATAATACCTTGATATAAATCCGATTTAAGGTAGTTAGTATAGTAGTAGTTACTATAATACAACACTACAGTACTACATTAATTTCCCCTTTGTATTCACTTTGTGATCATTTCACATAAACAATAATGTATAAACTATATTTTGATAATGATAGTTACACTTGGTAAAATTATACACTTTTACAAGAAACAAACATACAAAACAGTCGTGCCTTGGTAGAAGGACACTTTTGGTAGAAAATATAGGATCTTCTAGGAGTTACAAACATTTTCAAACATTTACAAGCATTCACATACTTTTACAACAAACGTTTACAAACTCGTACTTCAAACACTGTTACAAACATTTTGATGCAAACAATGACACTAAAATACTTTTGAACTCACCAGCTTTAAAGCTGATAAACTCTTTCAAAATAACTTGTATTCTCAGGTCATTAGTAGACAGGTACCGATGCCATCTTTGGAGAAGATGGAGCGCATTCAAGACTCGTCATATATTTTGATTTACATTTTTGGTGGCATATAAACTATACAGAACACACTTGTATGAAACTATATTATTAATGAAATGGATGATGTTGTTTTCTTGTTTACTATTATGCTATGTTGTGATATTGTACATGACGTCCTCCACCCCCGAATGTTTCCGCCGTTCCGGTTTTGGGGTGTGACACTTTCTCTCAAAAATGACTCACAAGCTCACACAAAGCATTAGGGTTTCGAGATTTAGGGTTTGGGACTTGGAGGCTGTAGATGAGGCCAACATAGAGGGTTTAAGATGCTTAAATAGGATGCAAACCCCGGAAATTAGGGTTTCATCTTTGCCATCCTACTCATTAAGTTGAGGCATCTCAACTCTTTGAGTAGTTTCCTAAAATCATGCGGCCCAAACAGTATCTACTCGATGAGTTTAGGGCTTCCAACTTGTCAAGTTGCTGATATAATTTAAATAATAATTAAATTAAATAAGTACCAGGAACCAGACGTTACAATATCATCATGTAACCTTCTCAAAAGTAATCTCAATAGATCTAGCGTTCCATCTCTAGAAAACTCATCCTCACCAATATTGAATTCTTCATAGTTGTAAGAGACTTGGAGGATGATAAACGGATGGCAATCAAATATTGGAGATGATGTATTGAAGATTATAACATTTGATGATGTTCTTGATATGTTTTTTTGGATGGGTTGGGGTAAGAAGATGTTTCTTGTTGCCATAATTGAACAAAAATTACAGGCAATAAATGGTATTGCGGTTAGACTTCATCTTCTATTTATAGGAGATAACAGGGGAGAGAAAACGCTCTGGCATCTTTAGACACAAAGTAAGACACTATTTTTTATTCGAAGGACACAATGTGGGATGTAGAGAAGCTATGTAGGATGCCATGATAAAAGGTGAGCATCCATTGTTCCAAAAAACTATGGTAACTAAGGGTGTCCTAAGTGAGTGTCATAGTCCCATTATTATGTTGCTAACAATAAATTATTTTTTAATTCTTCTGACTGCAAGCTTCCAAATCTAATTCTTTTGTCTGTGGCTTCCCTCAAATTATGTTACTTTATTTTTCATGTGTTTTCCATTAATTTCCTCTAGCAACCGATTCTACAAACATCATTAAAAAATCAATGTAGGTCTACTCTGTAATGGACCAATCATGGAGTTGTTCTTCTATTGTCTTAGTATTGTTGGGGGAAAAGGAATGTTTTTCTCTTTTCTTGTGGATTTTAGAGTTTAGGTCACTTGAGATGTCATATGAATTGGCTAATCATCTATATATGTTCATGTTGAATTTCAATTTTTACTATCAGTTAGTTTTCTCCAAAACTTGAGAGTATGGCTGTAAATGAACCGAACAAATACGAACAAAAGCGTGTTCATGTTCGTTTGTTTAGGTTAGTCGAACAAACGAACGAGCATGAACGGATACACAAACGAGTTTTCTTGTTTATATTTGTTTGTTTAACAAATTCTCTTGTTCATATTTGTTCATTTATGTTCGTGAACAAACTAAATGAACATAAACGAACGAATGTAAACAAACAAATATAAACAAACACAATTGAACATATATGAATATAAACGAACATATAATATAGTAATGTATTAAAAATGATTGAACATATATTAACGTAAATAATTTAAACGAACGTGAACGACGAACATAAACTAATGCTCACGAATATAAATGAACGAGCGTGATCATTGTTCATGTTCATTCGTTTAACTTAACGAACGAGAATTTGAAATAATTTTCGTTCATTTATCAAATAAACGAACATAAACGATTTTCCCTAGCTTTAGTTTTTTTACAATATTGGATCAACTTTCAATTAATTTTCACATTGGTACAATTTTCTTTACAAAATTTTCCCTTTTTTCTTACATTTTTGTTTTTGAATGTTTTTTACAATTTATTTTGTACAGCTTATTTAACATCATTTTTACGAGTTTATTTTTTACCATTTTCATCCAAACTTCGTTTATAGATTTCTTTCCAACTCTTGTTTATAAATTTGTATTTTACTCTCTTTAAAATTAACTTTCCTCTTAAAAAAGTTTCATACCTTCTTTTACATCTTTATATTTTAAGAATTTATTTTTACAAATTATTTTCAATAGAACTATTTTTATAGCTTTTTCAATCTTTTGTCTCTATTATAAATATTATATCCTTTTGTTTGACCATTTAACAAATATAACATTATTCAGATACCATCCATTTCATAGTTCTCACCAACATTATAAAAAGAATATCAGACAAACAATGTGAGGCTTACACTTCAAAAAGACATGCTATATATATCATCAAAGAATATTGCTTAGACTTTCATCACATCGCGTGGGGCATAAAACCCTCATACGACTAAAATCTCTAACACTTCGATCTTCAGGTTCGGTCATGATGATTTAAATACTCAGGATGAGTCAGAAAAAAAAACCCATATATATATATATATATATATATATATATATATATATATATATATATATATATATTAGGCCCGGAAAGTTATCAACTCGGTCGGGTGGCTTCGAACATAAAACTTGTAACACCAAGAATCAGGAAGACCAAGAAAAGAAAGGTTAATCTCTAAATCAAGAGTCAACTTGTCGAGTCCAGGGAGGAACTCGATGAGTCGCAGCGGGATCCGGGTCATTGAGTAAGTGACCGACTCGGCGAGTCAGCGAGTGGACTCGGCGAGTCTGGTCTGGGCGAGAAAAACCCTAGAGGTAGTGCCCTATATAAAGCACATTATAACCCACCCTCAGCCTCTTTGCTCCCCTTTTGAGTTCCAGAAACCCTTGAATTGAGTGAGCCTTCATTATTTGAGAGAATAGAGCCTTGGAGGAGAGAATCTTGGAGAGCGGCTTGAAGATCAAGGGCTTTGCTGCAAGTGAATGGTGTAGATCCGGGATTTACTTCAGTTGGAGCTTTCATTTGAGGTAATAGTCTGTTGTTTGGGCTTATGTGCATCTAGATCTATCTTATGTTTGAGTTTTGGGCATTTTGAGTATGGATGAGATCTATTTCGAGTTTGAAGTAGATCTGAGGTTGCTACAGGTTGGTAATAACCCAGAAAGTCATAAAGTTTAGGCCAATAAGTTGTCGGTGAAGCCCCTTTGTTACAAACCCTAGCCCTAGAGTGTTCTAAGCCTATAACTCCTTGGTTACACGTAAAGTTTGCCATTTTACGTGGGGCTTAGGCTCTAGAGGAATGGATCTATGGATTTGAGCCCCTGTTTGGCTCGAAAAGCCACTGTATGAATTAAGAACTAAAGAGACTCGGCAAGTCACATGGGTGTACTCGGCGAGTTGTATGATCATGAGCATGAACTCGGCGTGTTGGAAGAACAACTCGGCGAGTCTGTTGAAGATTGCCTAGGACTCGGCGAGTCTGTTCTTGGACTCGGCGAGTCATGTAGCAAAACCCCAAACCCTTTGAGTTAAGACTCGGATCAGTGAGTAGAGTGGGGACCGAGTGAGTGGACAGGTCAAGACTCGGAAATCAATAGACTCGACGAGTCATGGTCTGACTCGGCGAGTCGAGTCGCGAATGAAAGGGATTTCAGATCTTATGAACTCAGCGAGTCAGAAGGCTGATTCGGCAAGTAGGGTCAACCTGGAAGGTTGATTGTGACCAGGACTTTGACTTTGACCAGAGTTGACTTAGTTGACTTTTGAAGGGCTGTCAAATTAAGTGATATATTGTTATTGGTAGCCCGGAGAGCTAGAGGAGCAGCGCCTCATAGGGTTGTCGGTTAGCAGCCAGAGGGTTATCAACAGAGCTCAGCAGTTCAGGTGAGTTTCCTTCAAGTAGGAACAGGTCTAAGGCCACAATGTCGGCCCGTTTAGCTAGCAGTAGTTTCCGGACTTCGGTCCAATGTAGTAGTTATCATGTTTGATGCCTTCGTGACTCATACAGGATTTATGTGTTATGTGTTCCGGGCTACGGCCCGATGTAGTATGTAGTATATGTGTGTTCATGCTAGTTGATATGTTTATGTTATGCTTTGTTCAGTTAGTTCCGGACTTCGGTCTGATGCAGTTAGTCCGAACTTCGGTCCGATGTAGGGGACAAGGTCCCAGTTAGTTTCCGGACTTCAGTCTGATGCAGGGGGCAACGCCCCAGATAGTCCGGACTTCGGTCCGATGTAGGGGACAAGGTCCCAGTCAGTTTCCGAACTTCGTTCCGATGCAGGGGGCAAGGCCCCATTTAGTCCGTACCTTGGTCCGATGCAGTGGGCAAGGCCCAGTATGTGCTTTATATGTTATTGTTGTTGGATAAGATGTCTAAGTCCATAACTATTTCTGGTATGTACTTGACCCGACCCGGCATGGTCCATTTGGGTTGCATGGCACCATGCAATTGGATAAACTAAATGAGAGAAATAACGCTTGGAGATTATTAATATATTATAAGTTCTAATATATTAATAATATTATTTGATTAGTTTGATCAAGAATTAATTTAGAATTAATTAAGTGATCAAAAGATAACTAATTAAATATATGGGTTGATTAAGTAAATCATCCATATCTTGTATAGTGGGCTAAAAGGCTCCATGGATCATCAAGTTGGGTTCCACCCATAGGATGCTCCATGGATGCTCCATGGGAGTTACAAACCCATGGGTCATGGAAATGAAGAGTCATGACACATTAGGGTTTAACCCTAGATGTGTCAACACTATATAAAGAATATGATCTCCTCCCAAATCGGTTACACTAAGTAATAAGGGGGCTTGGCCGATTTTGAAGAGTGTGTATTCTCTCATAAGTTCTTCCAAGAGCATTTGGTGTTGTGTGAAGCATTTGAGGCATCACCACTTGAGGTGCTAGGCTCACAAGGTTTCAAGGAACACAAGCAACAACAAGGTAAGTTATTCTATCTATACTTTATGTTAAAATTGTTCCCCATGTATGCTAGATAGGAATATAACCTTGGAATTCAACTTTGCATGACAAATTAGACAAACATAGATCCAAGGTTATTAGGGTTGCATGTACACTTAGGAAGTGTTAGTATGCTCAAAACCCATCAGTGGTATCAGAGCCTAGGCTTGTTTGTTCTTATTTGTTCTTAAAAGTTGAAAACAGAATCGAAAATTTGCTGTCTGCGATCGGACTCGCCGAGTCCATAGGGGGGACTCGTCGAGTCCATGTGTATCTTCAACCAACTCGGCGAGTCATGTTCATGCACTCGGCGAGTAGGGTCGAATGAGTGCAGAATTTCGATTCAGTTGCTGGAAAATGAATTAGAAACATTACCCTAAAACTGTTTTAGTAAATATAAACTTGTTTTTGGTGGTGTAATGTTTTGCTAATTCATTTACAACAACTAGTTATCAAAATTACAAAGTTTTATGTAATTTTTGATTATGTTCGTATTCATGTTCTTGTTCTTATGAAGTTTTAGATGATCATAGGAATTATTTGTAACCTATTTGGTAGTTTAATTCTTGATCATAATGTGTTTTAATGGAGTCCATAACTTATCCTTAAGTTATGGAAAACCAAGAGTCACTTGAGTTAAAAACCATTAGGAAAACACAAGAGTTATAAAAATGAAGAGTCTTCATTTTATGACTCTATTAAACTCATAAGTTACAAGAAATGAAAAGTTTTGAAAGTTACAAAACTTGCCCTCAAGTTTTGGAACAAGTAAAGTTAAGATAAAACTTTAGTTCCAACCCCTAGAATTTTAAAAGTTAAAATTCAACCCTTATACTTATATTATGATAATTTAATAATTATATATATATGTATAAGAACAAGTCGTCTTACCGCTAGTACGCCTCATTCACGAAGCCGGTCTATAAGGTTGGTATAAGGTTGTTGCCTATAAAATGGTGACTTAATGGGTATATATTCTCACCCACCGCTTGCTTGACTGGTGGAGGGTCGTTAGCCGAACGGGTAAGACAAGGACTTATAAATTCTCATTCAAAGTATGATGAATATATATAAAGTAACTAAATGTTTATTAAATTCCCAATCTTAGTTACTTTAGGAAAAATGTGAATAAGGTGCTAATCCATGAAATTACACTTTACACTTTGTCTAAGTCGTTGGTGGAGCGTGTGTGGTTAACCGGCACACTAACTTGGACTTAACAAGGTAGGTAAAGGGTGATTTAAGGTTTATTATAGTATCGGTGGAGCGTGTGTGGTTTACCGGCACATCGATTGAGTGATAAACTTTAAGGGTACCAAGTGATTTGCATGGTTACTTCACACCTCGTTTTGTGATCCTCGGCATCCCAGTCACAAAACCTGGAGGGCACTCCCGAGATCGAAACATGCCTTTGAAAAGTTCATTGGATCTCAAAGAATCTAGGAATTTCTAAAACCAATAAAAACTAAATATTTAATATTTCGGTTTTCGTGGTGGAAATTGGTGAATCGTCATTCACCTACCTTTCAAATATGGTATAGCTTAGATTACGGCATACCTCTTCTAAGTTATACTATATTGTGATTGGGTCCTAGCCTTAATATTACATTTGGGTGTTTTATTAAGGACTCTCTTAAATCTAAACTAAACTTGTTCTTCTTTTCAGATGTCTTCAACTAATGCTTCTGGCTCGAATCCTAATGGCTCCTTTACTCTTATGAGTCTGTGTGGGAAAGTCACCTTTGATGGATCCAACTTCAATAAGTGGATCAGAAACATCAGGATGATTACCCGCTACGAGGACAAAGAATATGTCCTTGACAAGGAGCTTAAGGAAATTGACGAGTCCACTGCAACTCCCCAGGAGATCGCTGACTTTCATACTCATGAAAGAGATGCAACCAAGGTGGCTTGCATCATGTTAGCCACCATGACAGCTGAACTCCAAAAGTCTTACGAAGACTTCTACCCTTATGAAATGCACCAAGATTTGATGGAAAGATACCATCAAAGTGCACGACAAGAGAGGTACGAAGTCATCTGCTCCATGATAACAACCATGATGAAGGACGGAGAGTCCGTCACGAGCCACATGCAGAAAATGCAAAGGTATGTGGATCGGTTGCTGAAACTCAATGTGAACTTCCCTGAGGAGCTTGCAAAAGATATCATTTTGCACTCCTTACCATCGTGCTATGATCAATTCCGCATGACATATCACATGAACAAGGAAGAGGTCACCCTCAGCAAACTTCAGGGACTTCTCAAGACCGCAGAAACAGGTCTTAAGGGGAAGTCGGTTGCTATCACTCCTACTCCAGAAACAACTCCGGTCTTGGCAATCGGGCAGAGTCGAGGGAGGAAGAGAAAGAGATCTTCAAAGGGTACCAAGGCTCGGACCCTTGATGGCTCTTCTTCAAGTGGAACCAAGAAAGGTTTCATTACTCCTTCTTCTGACCCAAAAGAGGCTGAATGCTTCTATTGCCACGAGAAAGCTCATTGGAAGCGGAACTGCCCAAAGTACCAGCAAGATGTAAAGGATGGGAAAGTCAAACCCAACCATGCAGGTATTTACACTATCATTTCTAATAACTCACCCCATTCGAAATCTTGGGTCCTTGATACAGGTTGCAGAATTCATATTTGCTGTGACTTGCAGGGACTAGGAAGAAGTGAGAATGTGGAGGAAGGAAGAATAAACTTAATCATGGGGAATAGGAAAGTTACACCTGTCACCAAGATTGGAGTTTATACTTTATCGCTAAGTAGTGGGTTAAATTTAGATTTGAATAAGTGTTGTTATTCGCCAGAAATGGCAAGAAATATTATTTCCTTTCATGCATTGTACAAACAAGGTTTCACCTTTTCGTTTGATAATGAAGTTGGTTCGATTAATGCTTTCTTTAATAATGTACTTTATTTTAAAGCATTACCTTGTGATGGTGTGTATGAAGCTGTATCTATTGTAGATAACTTAGGAAATAATGTTTTGTGTATTGATTCTACTACTAATAATAACTTGGATAAAGCATCATTATGGCATTGTCGTCTTGGACATATAAGCAAGAAACGCATAGGCCAACTCCAAAAGGATGGAGTCTTGGAGTCGTTTGACCTAAAGTCAAATGATAGTTGCGAATCATGCTTACTTGGAAAAATGACAAAGTCACCCTTCACAGGCTCATGTGAAAGGGGTGAAGGTTTGTTGGACCTTATACACACGGATGTGTGTGGACCATTCAAACATGCCACAAGAGATGCTAATCGTTATTATTTGACTTTTACCGATGATTACAGTAGATATGGATATGTCTACTTAATCAAGCATAAGTCAGAGACTTTCGAGAAGTTTAAGGAATTTAAACAGGAAGTCGAGAATCAATTGGGCAGGAACATTAAGATGCTTCGATCCGATCGAGGTGGTGAGTATCTTAGTTCAGAGTTCCTCGACTATCTAAAGGAATGTGGGATTGTCTCACAATTGACACCTCCCAGGACACCGCAATTGAATGGTGTAGCTGAGAGGCGTAATCGAACCTTGTTGGACATGGTTCGTTCCATGATGAGTCGAGTTTCGCTACCAATCTCATTCTGGGGGTATGCCTTAGAGACTGCCGCCCATATCCTTAATCTAGTCCCTACAAAGAAAGTTGCCAAAACTCCTCACGAGATGTGGACTGGTAAAGTACCTAAACTAGACCACATCAAGATTTGGGGCTGCGAGGCTTTCGTGAGACGCGAGACTCATGATAAGCTCGAACCCCGAAGCGAGAGGTGTATTTTCATCGGCTACCCACAGCAATCTTTTGGTTACCTCTTCTACAGACCTAGTGACAACGTGGTCTTTGTAGCAAGAAGAGGAGTCTTTCGAGAAAGAGAGTTTATAAGCCAAGGAGACAGTGGGAGGCAAGTTGATCTTGAAGAAATTCAAGAGTCAAGTGGTGAAGGAACTTCAAACTCTAGCCCTCAACTTGAGGAGGAAACTCCTGTTGAGCCAATTGACGAATCTGTACCTCTGAGGCGTTCCACGAGAGTTAGGAGTGCACCTGAGCATTACTATGGATTCCATATTACTGCAGAAGGTGAGACACTTATTAGTGATGAGACACTAGTAAGTCAAGATGACCCTAACAGCTACGAGGAAGCCATGGCAGGCCCCGAGTCTGCTAAATGGAAAGAGGCTATGGATAGCGAGATACAATCCATGTATGACAATCAAGTTTGGAACTTGGTTGAGAATGTACCAGGTCGAAAGACTGTAGGGTGCAAATGGGTCTTCAAAAAGAAGACCGACATGGATGGTAAAGTACACACTTATAAGGCTAGACTGGTTGCAAAGGGCTTCTCTCAAATTCCTGGAGTGGACTATGATGAGACCTTTTCTCCGGTAGCCAAGATTAAGTCTATTCGGGTTCTGTTAGCCATAGCCGCATTTCATGACTATGAAATTTGGCAAATGGATGTCAAAACCGATTTCCTTAATGGAAAGTTGGCTGAAGATGTTTACATGAGTCAGCCAGAGGGTTTTGTCAGTAACAAGTACCCTAATAGAGTGTGTAAGCTTGAGAAATCCATTTATGGATTAAAGCAAGCACCTCGCAGATGGAATCTTTGCTTTGATGAAAAGGTCAAGGAATTTGGCTTTTCTAGGAGTGAAGATGAATCTTGTGTATATGTCAAGGCTAGTGGGAGTATAGTTAGCTTTTTGGTATTGTATGTGGATGACATACTACTCATAGGAAACGACATTCCAACCTTGCAGGAAGTAAAGTCCTGGCTTGGAAAGTGTTTCGCTATGAAGGACCTTGGTGAAGCTGCCTATATTCTGGGGATAAGGATCTTGAGAGATCGGAGTAAAAGACTAATTGGACTTAGTCAAAGTACCTACTTGGAGAAGATTCTGAAGAGATTCAGAATGCAAAACTCCAAGAAAGGAGAGTTGCCCATCCAGAGTAGCGCCAAGCTGAGTAAGACACAAAGCCCTAGCACTGAGGCTGAGATAGCACAAATGAGTCGATTACCTTATGCTTCGGCTGTAGGTTCGATCATGTATGCTATGACGTGTACTCGACCTGATGTAGCCTTTGCCTTGAGCATGGTTAGCAGGTTTTAGGGGAACCCTGGCAAGGCACACTGGATTGCGGTAAAGAATATTCTCAAGTACCTACGAAGGACTAAGGACTGGGTCCTTACCCTCGGTGGGAGTGATGACTTGAGAGTTGTAGGGTATAGTGATGCTAGCTTCCAGACTGATAGGGATAACTTCCGCTCTCAGTCGGGCTGGGTCTTTACCCTAAATGGAGGAGCAATTTCTTGGAAGAGTTCCAAGCAAGAGACAGTGGCAGATTCTACTTGTGAATCAGAGTATATTGCAGCTAGCGAAGCAGCAAAGGAGGCGTTATGGCTGAGGAACTTCATTGGAGACCTTGGAGTTGTACCAGCTATTAAAGAGCCGATGGAAATTTTCTGTGATAGTGAAAGTGTTGTTGCCTTAGCCAAGGAACCAAGGGATCACGGGAGATCCAGACACATCGACAGAAAATACCATTTCATCAGACATCGGATCAAAGAAGGACTCCTCGTGGCAAAGAGGGTATCATCAGATGAGAATCCGGCAGATCCCCTCACGAAGGGACTGACTCGGGTTAAGCATCTCCAGCATGCTCGGAGCATAGGGCTGAAGGATGATATTAGATTTAGTAGTTAGATAATCTTGAAATTTGTAAAGTGTAATTGACATTTGATGATGAATAAAAGTGTTTTATTTATGAGTAAAGTGTTGCTATCTCTTGTCGATCGTTTACTATATTTCTTTTGCATGTTTTGACTTCCAGAATAATTTTGTTTGGTTTAACATATTATTCAAACCTCCACAGTCGGTCATATGTCGGAAGTAGGTATGAATCAAGACTGTCATGATTGGTTGTAGAGGTCTGGGACAAGGCTACAACAATCATGAGTGCTCATAAGTTCTGAGCATTGGACACAACCCACGCTCACTGGAATCACTTCATGGAATTCTATCTCGAGTGATCGTGAGACGGTAATATCATATAAGTCTTTAAACCTAGAGATATGATTTGTTACTTACGAGTTGGTTATGCATTAATTGTACGAAAAACGCATTGGTAACTCGATGTTATAAAATCGTGCTCTTATGTGTAATTCAATGAGTAGTAGAACAAACATATGAGTCGAAGTTTATCTGTTCCTTCTTGGATTAGAAGCTGATATCTGGGCCCCTCGATGATTTTGTTTTGACCTATGTACCGGGCCCGGTCAGAACTAGATTGATGTGTTCAATAAAGTTCTTTGTCAAACAAATCGGAAATCGGGAAACAAATGTTGGACAATAAGTAAGACATTGTTCCATGTATTTGTCCGACTGATATCTAGAACAGAGGATTATATGATCACTTATCTTAAATGGCGTACCATCATCTTCTCAAGTTTCGAGAAACCTTGTAAAGAGCTACGATTGCCGATCGGTTCCTGAAGTCATACTTGCAGTAATAGTTACTAGACTTATCCAAGTGGGAGACTGTTGGATAAGATGTCTAAGTCCATAACTATTTCTGGTATGTACTTGACCCGACCCGGCATGGTCCATTTGGGTTGCATGGCACCATGCAATTGGATAAACTAAATGAGAGAAATAACGCTTGGAGATTATTAATATATTATAAGTTCTAATATATTAATAATATTATTTGATTAGTTTGATCAAGAATTAATTTAGAATTAATTAAGTGATCAAAAGATAACTAATTAAATATATGGGTTGATTAAGTAAATCATCCATATCTTGTATAGTGGGCTAAAAGGCTCCATGGATCATCAAGTTGGGTTCCACCCATAGGATGCTCCATGGATGCTCCATGGGAGTTACAAACCCATGGGTCATGGAAATGAAGAGTCATGACACATTAGGGTTTAACCCTAGATGTGTCAACACTATATAAAGAATATGATCTCCTCCCAAATCGGTTACACTAAGTAATAAGGGGGCTTGGCCGATTTTGAAGAGTGTGTATTCTCTCATAAGTTCTTCCAAGAGCATTTGGTGTTGTGTGAAGCATTTGAGGCATCACCACTTGAGGTGCTAGGCTCACAAGGTTTCAAGGAACACAAGCAACAACAAGGTAAGTTATTCTATCTATACTTTATGTTAAAATTGTTCCCCATGTATGCTAGATAGGAATATAACCTTGGAATTCAACTTTGCATGACAAATTAGACAAACATAGATCCAAGGTTATTAGGGTTGCATGTACACTTAGGAAGTGTTAGTATGCTCAAAACCCATCAATTGTATGGTATGTGGTAGTTTGGGGGAGCTCACTAAGCTTCATGCTTATGATTTTTAGTTTTGGTTTCAGGTACTCAGTTTTCAAAAGAGGAGCTCGGAGAGGTTGCAGTGCACACACCATAGTCAGTTATCCTTGGAATGTTTTACTCTGATAATGAGATTATGTTTTGAATTAATACTCGAAAATTATGTTATGACTTCTAATACTGTTTTATAAATATGGTTTTAGTAATGTTTTAAAAGATCTTTTTAGTCGTGATTTTTGGGTCGTTACAAGTTGGTATCAGAGCCTTGGTTTGAGGGATTCGGACATACTTGAGAGTGTGTTTGGACTCAAACTATGGAAACGGTAAAAGGTTTTCAAAAGAAAAACATTTTCGAAAGGAATTTTTGGTAAAAATGAGTTTGAGAAAAGAAAAGAGTTTTAGAAAAAGAGAAAACAATATTTACAAAGAAAATAACTTGAAAAGAGAAAAAAGGTGTGTTGCATGCAATCAGTCGAGCTCAAGTAAGTACTCCCAAATTACCCATACAAGTTTATGATTATCAGTTTCACTTTCAGTTTTAGTTCCAGTTTCAGTCTCAGTTTCAGTTTCAGTAGAATAGCATGCTAGTATAGGACTAAGGATCTAGGAGGATGCCTTATGTGCCTGCTTATGTGTTTCATCCTTATGAGAATTGCATGCTAGTATTGAGTAGAAAGCAGTAGGATAGCCTATTTAGGTTATGCATGATAGTATGAGTTCAACATTGTATGCTATTACAGTTTCTTGAGAATAGTTTGCATGAGTCTATTTCCTTTATCTGAATGTTGCTTGCTTTGTGCTTAGTCGGACTCTAAGTGATGGGAGTTAGCCATTAGGTAAATACATCACGTCACATGTGGTCAGGATTGGATAAACTCAGAGTGTCGGATTTGACCCTATTGCACAGCTCTCGTTTGAGTCTAACCGTTGGAGGGATGAGTCTTCTACTCGAAGGCTTATCCGAGCCTCATTACATGTGATGGTATTCAGGTGGTGGCTAATTGGCGTTGCAAGGAGGCCTTCAGCAGTCGAGGACTGGTTTGGGTGGAGTCAGAGGTTCCCTAGGGCAAGCCTAGGATGAGAGTAGCAAATATTAGCAGTAGAGAAAAGGGACTTGGTGGAGTTGAGGTAACTCTTGAAAAAAGTACGGATAAATGTGGAAGGTAGTATGGGACCGTACTGATGAAAGCAGAGGATCCGTACTTGATTCAAGAGGGGTCGAGGCATAACCAGGGAACTAGTAGAGGGTGTGAGAAGTCCCTCAGCAGCGGTGTGTATTGATCAGTAATGTGTTATGTTTTCAGCATGGTGATGTTGCGCGAGATATCAGTTGGCAGTTCTGGTACCGAGGAGGGATCTGGCTCAGGTTCTAGAGTCAGGCAGCTTGATGATCAGATGAGGGATTTCAATTCCAAAAAGATCAAGCGCAACATCATTGATAAGACTCCAGTGATCTTCGGTTCGGTTAGAGAGGCCATTATGGAGCTTATGGATAGTCATTTGGATGCCTTTAGGGTCGGGGCAGTTTCAGGATAGATTGGGGCTCGTGTAGAACCCGATGCTTATGGAGTTCAGGGATCCATCAGGGAGGGAGTTCCCATTTTTAGCTCTTATCATCAGGGGACAGGTGTCAGTGGGGAACCCTATCTCCAGGAGAGACCTCTACATGATTGGATAGTTAGGGAGGTCTCACGAGCCATTCGCAAGGAGTTTCCCGACATTGTCGTGAGGGTCACTGATAGGTTGACCGCGAAGCTCCAAGATTGGACAGCGGTTGTTCAGACGATGGATGGAGTTGACGAGGTAACGCATGAGCGAGATTCGGGCAGGGAGTCGGAAAGGAAGAGGAAAACGGATGAGACTCAGGTAGTTGTAGGTTTAGGAAAGAGGCCTAAGGGGTCGGATTTGAGATCGAGGGACTATTAGAGCCGCAGTCGATGCGGGAAGTGTGGTAGGATGCACGAGGGTGCGTGCAGGTGTAGAAGTGGTGGTGATGCTGGATGTTTCAAGTGCGGCCGGATTGGCCATTTTAGCAGAGATTGTATTGTTCCCATCGATCAGGGGCTTGATCCGATATGTTTCCGTTGTAGTCAGATGGGCCACAAGAAGGCCCACTATCCGAATTTGCACACAGCAGGGCAGGTGCTAGCTCCTGCCCCTCGGACTTCGAGAACCACCAACAGACATCATGGTCGGGCAAGGGCGCCCACGGCTCGGAGCCAAGTTTTCCGGTTGATTTCAACAAGGATTCGAGTAGCACTGAATGATGAGGGTACATATCTTTTACCTTCCTGTTAATTATTATTCATGATATTATTGTTATGTTTCTGCATTGTTATAAATAAGCATAAGTGTTGGGGTATTATATTACCTGCTGGTGACTGAGTTTTATGCCATCTGCATACCTTGGAATTAGAATGGTAAATTGGAGGTCGTCCCCTCTAGATCAGGTTACTTCAGATGTGGTGACTGTAGCATGTATGCGTAAGAGTCAGTAATGCGCCACTACTTTCAAAAGGTATCATTCGGGATTGATCAGTTAAATCCTTAGTAGTGATAATTTAGAGCTTCTAGTGAGGTAGCCAGCGGATAGTAGGGAAATGGATTGGGGATGTGTACCCCAAACGCAGGTTCTCAGGATGCAGTCCCTAAAGAAAATATAGTTAAGGATTGAAGGGTTCTCAGTTAGATAGCAAGAATGGTTCAGATCTGGTAAAAGTTAGTTGGAGCGCCGACAGAGGTAAACGTTGGCGGACAACAGATCGCCCTTTTAATGGAAGGAAGATTGGGGAATCCTTTCGACTAGTGAGCACTAAGGAGTTAGCCGAATCCAAGTGGTGGAGAACCCTCTGAGTAGACAATGGTAAGAGCACGCAGATCCAGAATGAGTACACGACCTCTGAAAAGAAAAGATAGTAGTGCAGCGATTGATGGATTGAGGAGTTCAGAGTTCGGAGTTTGAGGAACTTCCCAATAATGAGTTCATATGATCGAGATGGTTAGTAGCTGGTTGGGAATTCAGGGTTAGAGGACCGCCTGTAGGACTCTAGTGAGTCGGAATGAGGATCTTGAGAACGGTTAGCAAGAGATGCTTTCGTGTTAGTAGTCAGTGGCAGAGACGGCATGCATGGTTGTGTAGATTCAGGAGTTGGGGTTTTGGAAACTTCCCAAAGATAGTTTCATGTATCCGGATTAGTAGATGGTTGGTTTGGGAACCAAGCCGAAGAATTCCTCGACGAACCGCTAAGTGTATCAAGGATATAAGAAGTTGAGGTTGATGCAGCATTTGATGACTGAGGGCTGGTTTTGAGAAATCAGGATTAGGAATCACTAGCAGGACTAGGGATAGTCAGGATGTCCTCAGGATAGTAGTAGTGTTGTAAGTCTGCGGGGGGTAGACGTAGCATTAACTAGCAGTCAGATAGTAGTAGAGTGTTGTAAGTCTGTGGGGGTAGTCATAGCATTCACTAGCAGTCAGATAGTAGTAGAGTGATGTAAGTCTGCGGGGGTAGCCGTAGCATTCACTAGCAGTCAGATAGTAGTAGAGTGTTGTAAGTCTGCGGGGGTAGCCGTAGCATTCACTAGCAGTCAGATAGTAGTAGAGTGTTGTAAGTCTGCGGGGTTAGCCGTAGCATTCACTAGCAGCAAGATAGTATTAGAGAGTTGTAAGTTTGCGGGTGTAACTGTAGCATTTACCAGGTTGGTAGGCAGCATGAGCGCGTTGTTTGGACGCGGGGAAAGCAGTAATACCCACCGGTTCAGGTGCAGCAGTGAGAATATGGGAATCCACGGGTTAGATTTCGGATTTCCCGAATGGTTCAGTTCTGGTTAAGTTGGCGATTTATCAGTGGATCGTCACCACAGTTATGAGATCAGCGAAGCAGTGGACCGCTTGGGTACGTGTATGCTAAGGGCTACCGTAAGTCTGGGAGCCACCATTTTTAGTCTTGGATTTGATGATGTCAGGATTCGACATATGGACCCGGTCGGTTGGATCGGGAGGTTGTTAGAGTCACAGTGTCAGGATGACTAGTGGAAACTAGTTCCAGAGGAAGATTTCGTTCAGAAGTTGTGGGAGCGGCTAAGTAAGGAGTCCTTGGGCTCCACAGTTGATTTGGAACTCAGTGTTGCAGATAACTGATGAATGATTGGAGACCAGGAAGGTCTTGCGATGTTGTGGGAAGCATCCATATAGCCATTTCAGTGCTTCAGTTAGTTCAGTGTTTCAGCCAGTTCAGTGTTTTAGCCAGTTCGGTGCGTCAGCCAGTTCAGTGTTTCAGTCAGTTCAGTGTTTCAGCCAGTTCATAGTTTTAGCCAGTTCAGTGTTTCAGCTAGTTCAGTGATTCAATCAGTTCAATGTTTCAGGTAGTTCAGTGTTTCAGGTAGTTCAGTATTGCAGGCAGTTCAGTGTTTCGGATAGTTTCAATGTGATGGCCAGTATTAGTATTTGTATTGGAATGCAAGTACTGACGGTATAGTTGGTCGATTTGTAATGGCAAGCCCCTCTTAGCACGATCAGTTGAGTCTTCTGCCAAGTATAAGTGATCTGCAAGGATAATTAGGCAGGTAGCCTTTCATTCTAGATGGAAGGCTCGAGTTATTGGAAGTTGAGTAGTCAGATGAGAGATAAGCAGGCAGGTTCCAGCAGCATCGATTCAGTATGAGTGGCAGAGTGGGTAGAACAGTTATAAATAGTCGAGGTATCTTCAGAAGTCGCTGAAAGCGACTAGGAGATTGCGATGGGGTGTAGTAACCGGTAGGAGTCCGGTAACCTAGATATGGAGACATCAGTAGGGACCGGGGTGGTCTCTGTTCATCCGGAAGGCGGATAAGGGACAACAGAAATTTTCAGTCAGTGGCAGTAATGGAAAGCAGACTATGGTATAATTCGACTAGTTGATTGATGGGTACTCAATACTAAGTTATAGTAGCGAAAAGTGTCCAGTGCATAGCTAGTGGTAAGAAGTAAGAGGGTTGTGAAATAGTTGGTCGAGGTGGACTTCGAGGGTGAAGTCTAGTTTAAGTGGGGGAGAGTTGTAACACCTAGAATCAGGAAGACCAAGAAAAGAAAGGTTAAGCTCCAAATCAAGAGTCAACTCGTCGAGTCCAGGGAGGAACTCGACGAGTCGGAGCGGGATCTGGGTCATTGAGTAAGTGACCGACTCGGCGAGTCAGCAAGTGGACTCGGCGAGTCTGGTCTGGGCAAGAAAAACCCTAATCCCAAAGGTTGTGCCCTATATAAAGCACATTATAACCCACCCTCAGCCTCTTTGCTCCCCTTTTGAGTTCCAGAAACCCTAGAATTGAGTGAGCCTTCATTATTTGAGAGAATAGAGCCTTGGAGGAGAGAATCTTGAAGAGGGGCTTGAAGATCAAGGGCATTGCTGCAAAGGAGTGGTGTAGATCCGAGATTTACTTCAGTTGGAGCTTTCATTTGAGGTAATAGTCTGTTGTTTGGGCTTATGTGCATCTAGATCTATCTTATGTTTGAGTTTTGGGCATTTTGAGTATGGATGAGATCTATTTCGAGTTTAGAGTAGATCTGAGGTTGCTACCTCAGATCTAGGTTTGTAATAACCCAGAAAGTCATAAAGTTTATGCCAATAAGTTGTTGGTGAAGCCCCTTTGTTACAAACCCTAGCCCTAGAGTGTTCTAAGCCTATAACTCCTTGCTTACACGTAAAGTTTGCCATTTTACGTAGGGGTTAGGCTCTAAAGGATTGGATCTATGGATTTGAGCCCCTACATGGCTCAAAAAGCCACTATATGGATTAAGAACTAAATGTTGGAATAGTATCTAAGGCTACAACTATATTAGGCAAGTATTTGACCCGATTGTGCATGGTCCTTTTGGGTTCCCTTCACCATAGCAACTTGACAGGATGGTTTATTATGAGAGAATAGATATTATTAATATATTATGAGAATAATATAAGGAATAATAATATTGTTATTTGATTAATATAAGTCATAGATTAATTAGTATTAATTTGGTGACTTAAAGAGATTAATTAAATAAGAGGGTATAAACTGTCAATTGTTTTATAGTTACACTTTGGGCTGTAAATCCTTATAGGATAGAGGGTGGATGATTTCTAGGGCTAAGGATAGCCATAAAATCGTCCAAGTCATATCTAAGGAAAGGATTAGGATTGCTTAGAGTCTAAGTTATCCAATTAGGGTTTAAGGGTGAAACCCTAGGAGCCTTACAAGTATAAATAGACCCCTTGGGATAGGGAAATCGGCACCTCCTCTACAGCAAGGAAACCCTGGCTGATTTCCTCCTCTCTTCTCTCTCTCTCTCTCTCTCAAATCATTCTCTTTGCTAGTTGGTGTTTGTAAGTCATTAGAGGAGTGACAATTGTGACTCTAAAGCTCCAAGAACAAGAAGATCGAAAAAGTGTTTCAAGGTATGCTTCTAACTCTGGTTTTGTATTATTCTTATACCTAATTAGCCATTGGAAGTATTGGATTCAATGCATGTTTAATTAGAGAAACCTAGATCCGAGCATTAGGGTTTGTATGTGCACATAGGAATGTTCATATGATCAAAACCCATCAGTGGTATCAGAGACTAGATTGGTTTCTATTAAATTGTTGCTTGATTGTTTGAATCTTACCTGCAAAATTCGATTTTTGTGATTCTGAGTCATGGACTCGGCGAGTCCAGATTGGGTACTCGGCGAGTCCGAGCGTCAGGAAGAGCCAAAATCGGGGTTTTTTTCATATTTATCTTATGGAAACTTACCTTTATCATATTAGATCAACCCAAATCCGATTTTATGATATATATGACTATATTTTTTATCTAATTGAAGATATTTATCAATTAATAAAATATTTAATTTCCTTATATGATAATTATTAATTATTTTTGATTAATTTGGTAAATTGTTTTTTCAAGAAATCATAAATAAATCAAATATGGATAATTATGTGATTAATTGTTAATTTGAATTATTTGTTATTTGATCCTTTATGTTTTAAATGTTTAAAAACTTGTCCTCAAGTTTTGAAATTTACGTTTTGTGATTAAAAGTTTAATTTAGACAATTTAAATTTCAAACCCTAGAATTTTACAAGTTTAAAATCCAACCCTATACTAATATAATATTACAAGATTAATATCTATATATGTATAACTTAAATGCTAGTCTTACCGTTACTAGACCTCATTCACGAAGTCGGTCTATAAGGTGGGTATAAGGTTGCGGCCTATAAAATGGCGCTTAATGGGTGTACACTCATACCCACTGCTTGCTTGATCGGTGGAGGGTCGTTAGTCGAACGGGTAGGATAGGGCAACCTCATCCTCTCATTAAAAGTATAATATGAAATACAAAGTAACTACATGTTTTCTTAAAATTTCCCAATCTTAGTTACTTTAGGAAAAGTGAATTGATGCAATCCCATGAAATTACACTTTGCACCTTGCTAAGAAGTTAGTGGAGCGTGTGTGGTTTACCGGCACACTAATTGGTTCTAAGCGAAGGTGGCAAAGGGTGATTCATTGTTTATCATAGTTCGATGGAGCGTGTGTGGTTTACCGGAACATCGAATAGGTGATCGTTACAATGAAGGCACCATGTGAATTTGCATGGTAATTCACACCCGCTTTGTGATCCTCGGTATCCTAGTCACAAACAAGAGGGGCATATCGAGATTTAAACACGCCATTGAAAAGTTTCAATGTATCTCATCCAAGCCTAGGAATTCTCAATACATTTAGGACTTAAAGTTATGTTTTTCATGGTGGAGAATTAGTGAATCGTCATTCACTTACCTTCAAATTGTTTGCATATTAGATTACGGCATCCCTTTTCTAATGTGTAAATTAGGGATTCATATTCTAATCTATCTTTGTCCTTTCTATTTGTAGATGTCAAACGCTAACAACTAGGGATGAAAGTGGGTCCAAACCCGGACCGGATGGACCCGGACCCGGAAAACCCGGAACCGGTTAATGGGATTTTGTAGAACCGGAAACCGGACCGATATATAGGAACCGGTTCCGGGTAAAGTGGGTCTAGAACCGGAAAACCTGGAAACAATAAAGTGGGTAGGTTGGAACCGGATAAAGTGGGTTTAGAACCAGAAAACCCGGAAAAACCGGAATTTTTTGGTAATTACTTACTACTTAGCGGATTAAACTTTGAAAATTTTCATATTGATATCCCGACTTTGGGGCACTATAACTCATTGAATAAGAAACTAAAATTAACAAAATTATAGTCTAAAATCATTTACAAACTCTAAAATACACTCTGGAAAAAACCGCATGTCAATCCGACTTTAAACGAATGAGATATGCATGTGTTAACATTTTCACATAATACAAAGTACAAAAACAAATTGCTGAAAAGTTGAAAATTTTCAGTTTTGATATCCCGAATTTGGAAGACTGTAAATCATTGAATGTTAAACCAAAAATGACAAAATTAAAGTCTAAACTCATGTACAAATTGTAAACTATAAGTTGCAAAAAACCACATATCAATCTGACTTTAAACGAATTAGATATGCATGTTTTAAAACTTTCACCGAATACAAAAAAACTAAAAAACTAAAAACTTCCAGCTTTGATATCTCGAATTTGAGGGACTGTAAGTCAATGAATATTAAACTAAAAATGGCAAATTTATAGTCTAAAAACATGTACAAACTCTAAACTACATGTTGGAAAAAACCGCATGTCAATCGGAGTTGAAACGAATGAGATATGTATCTTTTAAACGTTTCACAAAAACCGGTTCCAAACACCGGTTCCGGTTTTTAGACCCGTTTTACCGGGACCCGATGGACCCAAACCCGGATTACCCGGAACCTGGATAAAGCCAATTTTTAAACCCGGAACCGGAACCGGTTTTATATATTCCGGTTCTAACGGTTCCGGTTCCGGTCCGATTCCGGTTCCGGTCCGGGTTTCCGGTTCTAAATCTCATCCCTACTAACAACGCTGCTGTAAGTTCATTCACTTTGATGAGCCTTTGTCAAAAGGTCACCTTTGATGGAACAAACTTTAGCGAATGGATAAGATACATTCGCACGATTGCTCGCTATGAGGATAAGGAGTATGTCCTCGATGAGAAGCTCGAGAAAATCAACCCTGAAATTGCTACTCCGGCCGAAATAACCACTTTTGAAACTCATGAGCGTGATGCAACGAAGGTATATTGCATCATGATCACCACTATGAACTCCGAATTCCAAAAGTCCTACGAGGACATGTATCCGTACGAAATGCACCAAGACTTGTTGGAGAGATACCATCAAAACGCGAGACAAGAGTGTTATGAGATTTTCACTAACATGATTTCCACAAAGATGGGTCATGGAGAGTCTCTTACCGTGCACCTGAAAAAGATGCAAAGGTATGTTGACCGTCTTCGCAAGTTGAATGTTGACTTTGGGGAAGATTTGGCGATTTCACTCTTTGCCTCCAAGTTACAATCAATTTAGCATGACCTATCACATGAACAAAGAAGAGGTCACCCTAAGTAAACTCCAAGGTCTCTTGAGGGTCGCTGAGAGCAACTTCAAGGACAAGTCTGTTGCACCAACTCCCAATCCGCCCGCCGCTCCTGTCTTGGCAATCGGACAAGGAAAGAGAAAGAAGAGGAAGGCTTCGTCTAAGAACTATCGCAAGGTTAAAGCCCGAGATGGTGCCTCTTCTAGTGGGACCAAATTTGATCCCGCTAAGCCCTGCCCTAACCCAAAGGAGGCAGAGTGCCACCACTGCCACAAGATAGGACATTGGAAAAGAAGCTGCCTAGAGTACCTGCAAGCCATCAAGGAAGGAAAGATCAAGCTGTCTTTCGCAGGTATATACACAATTAAATCTAACGATCCATCTCATGACATTTCTTGGGTTCTTGATACCGGTTGTGGTTACCACATTTGTTCTAATGTGTAGGTACTAAGAAGAAATAGAGACGTGGAGCATGGAAGAATAAATCTAATCATGGGGAACAGAAGATCGTCGCCTGTGACCAAGATTGGAGTGTATTCTTTAGTTCTTAGGAATAGTTTATATTTAGATTTGAACAATTGTTGCTATTCACCATAAATGGCTAGAAACATCATTTCATTTCATGGTTTGTATAGACAAGGTTTTAGATTTTCTTTTAATAATGAGAATGGTTCTATTTTAGCTTATTTGAATGGTGTCTTTTACTTTGAAGCTATACCATGTAATGGAATTTATGAAACTGTTATGATTGTTGATAACTTAGGAAATGATGTTTTATGCATGGATTCTTCCAACAGTACGGATAAGGCATCCTTATGGCATTGTCGTCTTGGACACGTCAACAAGAAACACATAGCCCAACTCCAAAAGGATGGAGTGTTGGAGTCATTCGACCTTAGGGAAGATGACACATGCGAGTCTTGTTTACTTGGAAAGATGACTAAGTCACCCTTCGCTGGTACGTGCGAAAGGGGTGAGGGTCTATTGGACCTCATACATACCGATGTATGTGGACCATTTAGATCTACCACGAAGGATGGAAACCGCTTCTACGTGACTTTTACCGATGACTATAGTAGATATGGGTATATCTACTTAATCAAGCAAAAGTCAGAAACTTTTGAAAAGTTCAAAGAGTTCAAGAATGAAGTAGAGAATCAATTGGGAAGGAAAATCAAGATGCTTCGATCCGATCGAGGAGGAGAGTACCTAAGTCTTGAATTCCACGATTATCTCAAGGAGTGTGGAATAATTTCACAATTGACACCACCTAGGACACCACAATTGAATGATGTGGCAGAAAGGCGTAATCGAACCTTGTTGGACATGGTTTGCTCTATGATGAGTCGTGCTTCACTATCTATCTCTTTTTGGGGGTATGCCTTAGAGACTGCCGCCTATATCCTTAACTGAGTCCCTACTAAGAAGGTTGCCAAAACACCTCACGAGATGTGGACGGGGAAAGCTCCTTCGTTAGCACATATCAAGGTTTGGGTTTGAGAGGATTTCGTAAGACGAGATACTCACGACAAGCTCGAACCTCGTAGTGAGCGATGTATTTTCATCGGCTACCCACAAAAATCCTTTGGATATCTCTTCTATAGACCGAAGGACAATGTTGTCTTTGTTGCGAGGAGAGGAGTTTTCCGAGAGCGAGAACTCATAGGCCAAGGAGACAGTGGGAGGAAAATTGAGCTAGAAGAGATTCAAGAATCGATAGATGAAGGAACCTCTACCACTGGCGCTCAACCCGAAGAGGAAACTCCGGTTGAACCGATTGACATATCATTACCTCTTAGACGTTCCGAAAGAGTTAGAGTTCAACCCCAGTTGTATGGTTTTCATATTACTACCGAAGGGGACACGTATATTAGTGATAGTACACTAATAAACCTTGATGAACCTAATAGTTATAAGGAAGCCATGCTAGGCCTGGAGTCTGCGAAATGGAAAGAGGCAATGGATAGCGAGATCCAATCCATGTATGATAACCAAGTTTGGAATTTGGTTGATTATGTGCTCTGACGTAAGACCGTTGGGTGCAAATGGATCTTCAAGAAGAAGACCGACATGGATGGAAAAGTACACACGTATAAGGCACGATTGGTTGCGAAGGGCTTTACTCAAACTCCCGGAGTTGACTATGATGAGACCTTCTCACCAGTTGCAAAGATAAATTCTATTAGAGTGATGCTGGCAATTGCCGCATTTCATGATTATGAGATTTGGCAAATGGATGTCAAGACCGCTTTCCTTAACGGGAAGTTGGCCAAGGATGTTTACATGGCTCATCCAGAGGGGTTTGTGGATCCGAAGCATCCGAATAGAGTGTGTAAGCTTGAGAAGTCCATTTATGGACTTAAGCAAGCATCTCGCAGATGGAATCTTTGCTTCGATGAGAAAGTCAAAGAGTTTGGATTTGTACGAAGCGAAGATGAATCGTGTGTGTATGTCAAATCTAGTAGGAGTGTAGTAAGCTTCCTCGTTCTATATGTCGATGACATATTACTCATAGGAAACGACGTCCCGACTCTGCAGGAGGTTAAGTCCTGGCTCGGGAAGTGCTTCGCTATAAAGGACCTCGGAGAGGCTTCCTATATTTTGGGAATAAGGATAGTAAGAGAAAGAAGTAAGAGACTAATAGGACTTAGTCAGAACACTTACTTAGAGAAGGTACTAAAGCGTTTTAGTATGGAAAACTCGAAGAAGGGAGAATTACCGATACAAAGTAATGCTAGGTTGAGTAAGACTCAAAGTCCAAGTACCGAAGCTGAGATAGCTGAAATGAGCCGAGTTCCATACGCTTTCACAGTTGGCTCAATCATGTACGCTATGACTTGTATTCGCCCTGATGTAGCCTTTGCTTTGAGCATGGTTAGTAGATATCAAGGGAACCCTGGCAGAGCCCATTGGATTGCGGTGAAGAATATCCTTAAGTACCTTCGAAGGACGAAGGAATGGTTCTTAGTCCTCAGAGGGAGTGACGACTTGAAGGTGTGAGGGTATAGTGACGCCAACTTTCAAACTGACAGGGACAACTACCGTTCGCAGTCAGGCTGTATCTTTACCCTGAATGGAGGAGCAGTGACTTGGAAAAGTTCCAAGCAGGAAACCGTAGTTGATTCAACGTGCGAATCAGAGTACATTGCAGCGAGCGAAGCGTTGAAGGAGGCAATATGGCTGAAGAACTTCATTGGTGATCTTGGAGTTATACCTGCTATAAAGGAGCCCATGGAGATTTTCTGTGATAATGAAGGAGCGGTTGCCTTGACCAAGGAACCCAGAGATCATGGTAGATCACGACATATCGACAGAAAATATCACTTTATTAGACATCGTGTGGAAGAAGGACAACTCGTAGTGAAGAGGGTATCATCAGAAGATAACCCAGCAGATCCGCTTACGAAGGAACTGAGTAGGGTTAAGCACTTGCAGCATGCTAGGAGTATTGGGCTGAATGATGATATTAGCATAGATTAGATAGCATTAGAAACGTGTAATAGATAAATGTAATTAACATTTGATGATTAAATAAAGAAGTTTTATTTATAAGTAATGTTACTGTCTTATGTTAATTGTTTAACTATTGTTTCACTTTGCATGTTTTGACTTCCAGAATAATTGAGTTTATTAAGAATAATTGAATTATTCAAATTGTCCACAATCGTTCATATGTCGGAAGTAGATATGAATGAAGATTGTCATGAATTGGTGTGTAGATTGTCTACATGGTTTTAGACATTGCAAAAGATTGTTGCAACGTTCATGAGTACTTATGAACTAGTTTTGAGCACTGGAACAAACCCGCGCTTGCTGGAATCACCTTATGGAATGTGATAAAAAGGGGTGATCGCAAGACGATAATATCATATAGTCTTAAAACCTAGATATATGGTTTGTTATTTGTTAATTGATTATACATTGATAATGCGAAAACGCATTGGTAACTCGATGTTATAAAACGCATTGTTGTGTATAGTTGATTAATGAATAAGTAAATCCATATAAGTCAAAGTTTATATGTAACTTTTATCCTAAGAAGGAAAAAGCGATATCTCGGCCGCTCGATGATTTAAATTGACTTATGTGTCGGGTCCAGTCAGAACTGAATTGATGTGTTCGATTAAGTTCTATGTCAAATAAATCGGAGATCGAGAAACCAAATGCTAGACTAATCATTCCATAGAATTGTCAGCATGATATCTAACAGAGGACTGTACGATCCCTTATCTAAAGGACAAGATTGATTATATCAGAGTTTGACAGCGTCTTTGAGAGCTACGATTGCAAATCGGATTGTACTTGTGCATATAGTTACTAGACTTATCCAAGTGGGAGACTGTTGGAATAGTGTCTAAGACTGCAACTATATTAGGCAAGTATTTGATCCGATTGTGCATGGTCCTTTTGGGTTGCCTTCACCATAGCAACTTGACAGGATGATTTATTATGAGAGAATAGATATTATTAATATATTATGAGAATAATATAAGGAATAATAATATTGTTATTTGATTAATATAAGTCATAGATTAATTAGTATTAATTTGGTGACTTAAAGAGATTAATTAAATAAGAGGGTATAAACTATCAATTGTTTGATAGTTACACTTTGGGCTGTAAATCCTTATAGGATAGAGGGTGGACGATTTCTAGGGCTAAGGATAGCCATAAAATTGTCCAAGGCATATCTAAGGAAAGGATTAGGATTGCTTAGAGTCTAAGTTATCCAATTAGGGTTTAAGGGTGAAACCCTAGGAGCCTTACAAGTATAAATAGACCCCTTGGGATAGGGAAAATCTGCACCTCCTCTACAGCAAGGAAACCCTGGCCAATTTCCTCCTCTCTTCTCTCTCTCTCTCAAATCATTCTCTTTGCTAGTTGTTGTTTGTAAGCCATTAGAGGAGTGAAGCAAAAACATAAAACCTTGAAGATGTTGAGTCTGGGTGAAGGATGGTGTCTACTAAGTACCTGCGATGCATTTGAGGAAAAATTAGATGCACTTAATCCCTAAACAAAGTTCTTCCATTTGATACAAAATATAGAATAATAATAATAGAACAAATAGATTAGAAACTGATAAGGGTACCTAAAATTGTTGACCAGCAATTAAAACCAAAAGCATAAATTGTGAAATCATGTAAGAAATCGAAAGTAGAAAATAAAAATATAAATCATTGCCATAAATAATGGCGATGGCGTTGAGAAGAAATCAACTATCCCTTGTTATCATCATTATCATCAGATCGTGTAGAGAGAAAGAGAGAGAAAGGGGATGTCGGTGAAGGAAGAAGAGGTTATGCAACTAATGATCAGTGGCGTGTCATGTTGGCGGAGACTAAACAGGGATACGATAGATGAGATCTTTGTTTAGGGTTTTTGTAAAGATAAAAGAACGCTAATAAATATTTGAATTTATGGTGATTTAGTTGTACATCTTATGGGATGCTTACGGATTTTGTGGGATGATTATCAAATCAAAATTAAGTAACAATCAATGAGCAAATTAAGCAGGAAAACATAATTATAGAAATCAGAATCAACGACACTTGGCAAAAGTCTGTGTAAAAGATGAACACGTAGCGTTTACAGGTGGTTTTTATTAAGCATGGATCTACTGTTCAAAAAAAAAAAAAAACAGGTCTTAAAAAAATTAAAAACTATGCAGCTGTCGATTTTGTCTTTTGAATTCTCCCTGAGTATCTAGAAACTTTGAGAAACATGAGGATACACCACATACTTATATGAAATTGAAGAATACAACGAAATGTGTACGATGTAACTTTTTGTTAGAAAAGTTGCTTTGCTAATCAATTAGTTTCAAGAATTTCATGGTTATTTCTTCATAATTGTTCAAAATCTTGTTAAATTTTTTATAGCATCCCTCTCTTTTGGTATGTTGTGATTATCCTCATGCAACAAATTAGTTGACTTTTTATGATAAAACTGTGCATGAAAACCGCCTTTTATTACAAATTTATAAAATAAACAGACGTTGGCCATTATTCCATGGTCCTAATTGTGATTAGAACCTGCTGAAAGAGATTTGACTTCAAAATCATTGGTTTAACATCAATGCAAAACTAATATGCATATCTATTAAAATGCGTTGACTTCATATTCCTCATGTAACATGTTAGAGAAGACGAGATAATCCTAATTAAGCATTGGTACTACTAAATTAAGTACGTTTCATGTACTAAACATACATAACTAAATGAGCTTATTTAAGATGCTTACTATATTACATAATAAGGCACTTGTGAGTAACACCTCCAAGCCTTCCATGGTCCCTCAAATATTCTTATATTTTTATTTTTTTGTTAATCTCTCTTAGTGTACTTAGGTAGTGTAAGTGATGGTTGCAAGAAAATCAAGGGCAAACTACATAAAATATAAACGTACTTTGTCATTTATATCCATACGAACAATATATTCCCATACTATCCTTTTATATCCATACGTGTAATGTACCTCAACTATTTCCCATACTACCGATTTCTTTATAAATTCAACATAGGCAAACCTAGGGGTGTTGATCGGGTAATTTTTTCGGGTTTCGGTTAATTCGAGTTTTTCATGTTAAAAAAATATATATATTACCCGACCCAAATTAAATTCGGGTAATTCGGGTATCAGGTCAGGTTTGGGTAATTCGGGTATTACCCGAAATATATATATATATATATATATATATATATATATATATATATATATATATATATATATATATATATATATATATATATATATATATATATATTTGAATTTCACCTGAAAATGCATTTAATGAAATAAGTACGTCGTACTTTATTAGTCTTGTTTATATAAACAAATGAGACATAAACAAAGTTACTCAAACTTTGAATATTGAGATTTTTTAGTCAATATACCTGAGATATCAAGTAATTTTTTTAACAACTTAATCTAATCTAATAAGATGTTAAAAAAAATAAATACTTAAAGATCTTAATTTAAATGTTTAAAATGTTTAAGATAATTGTAGCCATAAGTTTTGTTACGTTCTGAAGTTTTGTCAAGATAATAAGTTTGTTAGTTGCAATAAAAACTATAATCTAGAAAACAATTAAGTTTTAAAAAACATGATGATATATAAACAATTACTTTTAATATTGTTAGTGTAATAGTGTCATAATAAAGAGATTCATGTTTTACAATAATGATAGTTAGTTTAAGCGTGATCAAATATCTGCTATATAGTACAAGTTCTACAAATATATATATATATATATATATATATATATATATATATATATATATATATATATATATATATATATATATATATATATATATATATATATATATAATAATTCGGGTAATTCGAGTAAAACCCGAAACCCAAAAATGTACCATTTACCGGACCCGAAAAAAAATCAGGTTACCCGATTACCCGAAATTTTTTACCCGATACCTGAAAAAACCGGACGGATAATTTGGGTATCGACTATTTTCGATAGGGCTAGGCAAACCTTCGAAAAAACTCAACATATATTGATTCAATTCTTAAAAAACAAAACCATTATATTTTTTAGTGCCATTAAAATTCCTATATTTTCTTAAATGACTAATTTAGGGCTTTGGGACAAGTGAAGCTAGATAGCCACGAATGTTATGTAACGGATTCTTAAGCGTTTGCTAGTTACAAACACTTAAATTGAAAATTTTTCAAAGAAATAAGGGTTTTCAACACACTAAATTTTTTCCGAACACTACTACCTATTTGTTTTGCCACGTCCTCAACGAACATATTTCCAATGACCCCAATGTTATAACCCTATCCTATGACGAACATATTGTCTTAAGTCCCTCATTGTGCCTACCTCCTATGAGGCTAATGGGTGTAGGCGCGGTCCCAGACCGCAGTTGGTGCCACGTAGACCAAGAACACCATCCCCAGATCGCGGTCTGGTGTGGTCTTGGCCGTAATGCGGTTAGGGAATACCGCGGTTTTTTATTGGTCCTTGGGTTTTGACTACTTTTAACCGTTGAATGGTCTTTGTGGTTAATTTCTTTTTTTTTAACTTTACTATATATATATATATATATATATATATATATATATATATATATATATTACCATTCTACACAACATTTTTACACAACCTTTTACCATATCTCTACTCGTTTTCTCTATTTTTTTTGAAAAATGTCATCTTCCAAACGACCCAGCAAAGAAACAACATCAGTCAGAAATACCAACACCACACTACCTTCATTTGATCAATCGATTTTTTCATCTCCGTATTACCACTACGGCGATATGTTTCCGTATTTTCCACAACGACCAGCGCAACCACAACCACAAACACCACCACTACCAGACCCCGACCCGGATTTTAATCCATTAGATTTTTATATCAACCCGAGTTTGTTTAACAAACACAAACACAACTAGAAACGGTCGTTTCTGATTCTGAACCAGAATTCTTTTAAAAAACTCAGCCCACTCGAGCAGCAACTAAAAGAAAAGAGAAGGCGGAGGCTAGATGTTAGGAACCTTAGGAAACGTTAGTGTTGGCACAATCGTGGATCGATATTTCAGAAAATGTTAGTGCTGGAAAAGACCAAAAGCATGACCGCTTTTTGGATTCGCGTTTTACACAGGTTCCACAAATGAATAAATCGTTAAGAATACCGTTCAAAACATCAAGTGTACTCCAAATGGGGGAAGATGAACAAGGAAGTCATGTTGTTTAATGACCTATGGAACAACATGAAACGTCAATGGAAAAGTGGAGAAAACGATGAAGTGATTTTGAAGAAAGCGTTGAAAGTGTATCAAAAAGAAAATCTGAAGGCTTTCAAGTTTCTTGAAGTTTGGAATTTTTTGAAATATAACAGGAAATGGCTGAGTAGCAAAACATCATACGAGCATATCGACAGTGGGTCAAAACGCAGCAGGACATCTGAGTCCGACCACACTACATCTACATCAGATGCTCGTGTTCAATTTGATCTGAACGAAGATGAACCTGTTCCAGTTTTACCACCTTCCCGACCAATGGGAAGAGACAAGTCAAAAAGCAAAGGCAAAAAGCAAAGCGTCAGATTCAGATGATTTGAAAAAAATGGGATCCGACATGAAGGATATGAAAGACAGAATGGACCAGATTTTGAAAATTGTTTCTGAAAGAGAGCTTCAGAAACAAAGGGAGAGTGACATGTGAATACTAGCGATGGACACGTCGAATATGACCAGGACCGAGCTTGAAGTGGTTTTGGCGATAAAGGAGGAAGTAAAAAATCGTTACATCAATCGTGACTAATTTCTAGTTTTTAATCGTTTCGTGTGTGTGTGTGTGTTTTAAGTTGTAGGTTTTATGTTTCTGTTTTGTTTTTCTAAATTTTTAGGTTTTTTTTTAAGTTAAGTAATTAATGGTATTTGTATTTTTAATTAATGAAATATTATCTTTTTAAAATTATGTTTTTTTATTACATAAATAAGTTTTATTAAATTAAAATCGTTAACAAAATAACATAATAATAATAATAATAATAATAATAATAATAATAATAATAAAAGTGTGGCACCACCCCTTGGTGTGGTAAGAAACCACACTTATGTTGTATAATTTGACATGATGCTTATGTGGTGGGAAGGGAGTGCAGTTTCGATAGCACCACTAGTTCCAGCCTGAGTAACACATCATCACTCTCCGTCTTGCCAGACACAACGGCACAACCTCATTTGCTGCATCTTGCTTGCACGACCAACACATCATTGTTGGCATAACAAAGTGATACATGTACATCAAATAAAGTATGTGTTTATGTGGTCGTTCCAAAAGAAATAAAAAAAATACAAAACACTTGATTGGGTTGTTGTTTGTTCGCCTACATGTACCCCCAAACTTTGCAATGGTTCTTATGTGAATTCCTTATATATATATATATATATATATATATATATATATATATATACTAGTCGGCTACCCACGTAATGCGGCGGACGATAAACAAGGAGAAGGATGGTAGAATATGTTTCTTTCAGGGAATAATTTTACAACAATAAATACACCACAAAATGAATTTTTCTTTTGTCGAACGGTTTTCTTTTCGATGGATGGTGAATGTTGTAACATGTGCACCACATATGCAACAAACTCTAGTTATATGGCTCTAGGTTCTACTTATTCTGGTAAATGTAGAAATTGAATAAGTGATAAAATTTGTTTTGTTGACCTGATCATCCTTCCTTTTCAAATCATGCTTGATAAAAGATGTGTGTAATAATTTTACTTTCTCAACTAATATTAGAAAATTAGCCACTATTCTTTATTATTGAATGAAATTAAGATATACAATAGGCTATATAATATTCAACTTAATGATATTTATAACATTTTAAAAAATCTAAATATATTTTCAATTGTTTTCTTTATATGGTGATGATTAATTAGGAGTACCTGCAAAACCAAAACACTAATTAAATATGCATACAAAGTCAAATTGATGTAGTTTCTAATACAAATGATCTCAAACGAAATCAAACTCTTACAAGTTCGTATTTACTAAAAAAGAAATCGTTTAACAGCCAACACAATACAAATTATAATTTTTTTTTCTGAACGCACCCAAACTTCAAAATAATACACCATGTTCGACCAAAATATTACATTTATTTTACTTAAATGCCATATAATTTATAAAAATCAAACATACACTTAAAAGATCTACCAAATGAAATTCTTCAATCTCAAACCACAAATTAACCATATATTGTTGCCAATGCTTGCGTATCGTGTCATTTAACCTATAAGAAATTCATAATCAAATCACATAAATTAGATACCATTTTTTTCGAAAGCATGCTTTGAAATTCATGGCACTTGCAAGTAAAAGAAAAGAAAACAAATACTTTGTGAAAGAATCTCAATCGAACACTGAAGACTAATGTAGCACCTGGTTCCTGATATGTAAATCTTAATTGAGTATTTTCCTTTTTAAGCCTTGGACTCGGCGAGTCATAGGTCCGACTCACCGAGTAGGGACGGGACCCGGGACACGTTTAAGTTGGCGACTCGGCGAGTCCATATCCTGGACTCGGCGAGTCACCGGTGTTGGATGAAACCCTAAGTTTCAGGGGTTTGCACCCTATTTAATCCCCCTTTCCGCCCCCATGCTAGCCCCCATTCACCCTAAGAGCCATATACCTCGTTCTAAGCCTTGTTTTGTGGATTTGAAGCCATTTGGTGTGTCCTCTTGAAGATTGGAGTGAGTAGGGAAGGAGATCAAGAAGAAGAAGAGGAGGTCAAGCACTTGTGAGCAATTTCATAGTGATATCTAAGGTATGGCTCGTTTTCCCCCTTGTCTCCATGCTTATGACCCCATTAAAGTCCTTCATGACTCATTTCCAAGCTTGTATGTGCATCATATTTCGAAATGAGTTTATTGGCATCTAGATCAAAGCATGGTTGAGCTCTAGGAGCTCAGATCCACTACCTTTATGAACCCATATTGCATATAAACCTTAGATCTACTCTTTTGGTGCATTTTAAACCCTAAAAACCCCATAGATGGATATTTACGTGTTATTCATGCTCTAGGAGCCCAAATCTACGAATGGCATGGACTGGATTCGAGCAAAATCGCATTTGTGGCTCTTGCATGGAGCGGACTCGGCGATTCGGTCATCTGACTCGGCGAGTCTAGTCGCAAGTCTCCGAGTTTATCCCCTTTTAGCTATGTCGAGTTGTGTGGTGAGTCCAGGATGGACTCAGTGAGTTGGAAGCCAAAACTCGCCCATAGTGGAACTCGGCGAGTCGATGCCCAGACTCGTCAAGTTCAAGGCAATCTCCTTAGATCAAGATCAGACTCGGTGAGTTGTTCATACAACTCGGCAAGTCACAGTATAACTTGTTCATCGGATGAAGATGAACTCGGCGAGTTGTTCATACAACTCGGCGAGTAGGATGAAGGACTTGAACATCAGTTTGGAAGGAGAACTCGACGAGTAGAAACAGAATTCAGGACAGTCGTTGGGACATGGACTCGGCGAGTTGGCGGTCCAACTCGACGAGTCGGGTCAACTGGAAGTTGACTCTGGCTTTGACTTAGGGCATGATCAGGGGTAAAATGGTCATTTTACCCAAAGAGCGGTTAGCAGTTTATGACTAAGTTTTTGGTGGGAATTACAACCGGAGGATTTCTGGAGCAGCAGCAGCAGTCAGACTATTCCCACACAGATCAGCAGCTACGAGGTGAGTTACCTTCCAGTAGCGGTGGGTCTAAGGCCACAATGTCGGCCCACCAGTAAGAGATGTATGATTAGATGATTGTCTCTGTGATATTCATCTAGGGTTGCTACTACCTATGTTATGTTTATGTGTTTGTATGTTATGATGCTATGTGCTAGTGATAGTAGTGGAGATAGTCCCCAGGTTACCGGGGGATAGGGCCAAAGGGGCAGTCATGCCCAGCCATGCTAGATAGACTATGTGGTATATGTGTTATGTGGTAGTAGTAGGGGGTGAAATAGTCCCCGGTACCCAGTCGAGAGGACCGAAGGGGGGGATAGCACCCATATATGCTAGGTAGTATCCGGTCGAGAGGACCGAAGGGGAGACTAGCACCCAGATATGGTAGGCAGTATCTGGTCGAGAGGACCGAAGGGGTAGGTCGGGCACCCAGATATGCCTGACAATTTATGTATGTTATGTGACTATATGGATTGTCGTACAATGGGGGAACTCACTAAGCTTTGTGCTTACAGTTTATAGTTTTGGTTTCAGGTACCTCTTCATCGAAGGGGAAGGAGCTGGCTCGGTAGCAGCACATCATGCACACACACGGGTTTCCGCATCTATTAGATTTCTCTGGGATTTATACTCTGATGTTTCGATTGGTTGTATGACTTGACTTTTGAACATGGTTTATGTTGTGATGTAGTTTGATCAAACAATGTTTTTATTTATTAACATTTTCTAAAGTAATGTTTTAAAAACGAAATTTTTGGACGTGAAAATTGGGTCGTTACAAGTTGGTATCAGAGCCCTAGTTTAAGGGATTCGGACACACCTTCGGGGGTGTTTGAACTCAAATCGAGGGATTAAAAGATTTTGGAAAGAGAAAATGTTTTCTAGAAGGTTTAAGTAAAGGGTTTTAAGAAAGGACAATGTGTGTGATGTGCGTAACCGGCCAAGCTCAAGTAAGTATTCCCCAATGTACCCATACAAGTTTATTTATGTTTATCAATTTCTGTAGAACAGCATGCTAGAATAAGACTAAGGATCTAGGAGTGATGCCTTATGTGCCTGCTTTATGTGCTTCAGTATATGAAAGAGCTGTATGCTAGAGCTGAGTAGACAGCAGTAGGGTAGCCTGTTTAGGTTATTCCTGATAGTACGAGTTTAACATTGTATGCTAGTTCAGTTCTCTCTTCGAGGATAGAGTTACTTGAGATTAGTTTTCTTACGTCCAAATGTTGTTTGCTTTGTGCTATGTGGGCCTTGAAGTGATGGGAGTTAACTGTTAGGTGAATACGTTTAAGTCACATGTGATCAGGGTTGAATAATCTCAGAGTGTTGGATTTGACTCTATTGTGTAGCTCTTGTTTGAGTCTTAACCGTTGTAGAGATGAGTCCCTTACTCGAAGGATTATCCGAGCCTCAGCACATGTGATTGTATTCAGGTAATAGTTAATTGGCATCACCAAGAGGCCTTTAGCAGCTGAGGACTAGGTTGGGTGGAGTTAGAGGTTTCCTAGGGTAAGCCTAGGATAATGAGTAGCAGTGATCAGCAGTAGGGGAAGGGACCTGGTCGAGTCGAGGCGGTCCTTGGGGAAGGTACGGATAGATGTGGAAGGTAGTATGGGCCCGTACTACTGAAAGCAGAGGATCCGTACCCGAACCGAGGAAGGCTAAGATGAGACTAGGGAACTAGTAGTAGGTGGGATCCCTCCAGGGGTATCAGTGTCGCTAACAGTTGTTATTTCTTTGTATTTCAGAATGATGGTACTACGCCCGAGACCAGTAGTTGGCAGTTCAGGAGAGGGATCGGGTTCGGGATCAGGTTCCGAGCCAGTAGATGAGAGGCTACGTGAGTTCATCGCGTCAGAGATCACCAGAGGTATCCTTGAGTCGACCCCCATCATCTTCGGGTCGATCAAGGAAGGGATCATCGAGTTGATGGAGGATCGCCTCAGGGCGTTCAGGAGCGAAATGGCATCTGGCCAGTCGGGATCTCGCACGCTGTCCTTTAAGGACTTCAGGGGCAGCGGTGCGTCGGATTTCCACGGGGTGAAGGACCCCATTGTTGCCAGGCGATGGATTGCAGACATCGAGTCTGCACAGTTGACTAGCTTCTGCCCTGAGGGGTCGAAGGTGAGGTATGCAGCATGGTGTTTACGAGACCGAGCTCGAGATTGGTGGGAGTCAGTGGGTGACTCTTTGGGAGCCTCAGCTATCGAGGCTATGACCTGGTCGGACTTTGTGACCAGGTTCAGGGCAGAGTTTGCCCCGGCTGTTGAGCTTCAGCAGCTGGCCAGGGAGTTTTTGGATATGAGGCAGACGACTGAGACTGTGGCGGAAATCACCGCCAAGTTCCGGGAGAGGGCTTTGTTGGTGCCCCAGTATGCAGGTGACGAGTATATGAGGAGGACCCGTTATCATGATATGCTTCAGGCTGACATCCGAGAGCATGTTAGTTTTTCAGCTTGCCCCACCTTGGACTCCATGATTGCCAGGGCAAGGGAGAGAGAGATAGATTTGGAGCACATCCGGAAACAGAAAGCGGAGGAGGGGCAGCCAGGAGGGGCTTCGGGGAAGAAGCCCAAAGGATCAGATGTGGGGCCGAAAGGCCAACAGGGACGGGGACGCTGCAGGAAATGCGGCAAGACGCACGAGGGGGCGTGCAGGTTGGGATCATCAGGCTGCTACAAGTGCGGCAAGTTTGGGCACTTTAGCAGGGATTGCACTGCTCCGGCAGCAGTTATTCCGACATCTGAGTTGTTGTGTTTCCACTGCAACCAGAGGGGCCACAAGAAGGCCAATTGCCCCCAGTTGACAGGTTCAGCGCCGGTAAAGGCGCCAGCTCCAGCGACCGTGCAGATCACAGATGGCCGGCAGGGCAAGGCAGAGGCTCCAGCGGTGAGGAGCCGAGCATTCCAGCTGACCACCGAAGAGGCACGCGCAGCACCCGATGTGGTGACGGGTATGATTCTTTTCCTTCTCGTTTATTTATATGATATTATGATATTGATATGTTCCCGGTATATGTATATGTGTTAGGATCGTTCCATGTGAATGGTATCCCAGTTCAGGTGTTGTTCGACTCGGGTGCATCCCGATCGTTTGTGTCCCTTGCGCTTAGCAAGAAGTTTCCTGAGTCTTCGGGCATGCTGGATTGCCCTTTGGAAGTAGAGATTGCTGATGATCGATCGGTGTGAGCATCGATGGTATTTCGGGACTGCGTATTGCATTTGTTCGGGGAGCGCTACTTGGTGGATTTGATTCCCATTCCGTTGCGTGGGAACAAGGTGATCATAGTCATAGACTGGTTGAGCCCTAATGGGGCGGTGATAGATTACGCGCAGCAGCTAGTGCGATTCAGGACCCCAGGTGGGGGAGAGTTAGTGATTCATGGAGAGAGGCCACAGCGCGGACCTGCTGTATGTTTAGTAGAGAGGGATAGACATTACCTTCAGCAGGGATATGCAGGATATGTTGCGTACGTGATGGATACCCGGGAGGCGGGTAATGTGTCACACCCCCGAACCAGACGGCGGAAATGTCCGAGGGCTATCGTGACTCATTGAATACCATCACAATGCATATACATGAAACATAACATTATACATCACCAACATTTGGAATGATACAACTGGTAACGTTACATTCATTACATTGTTCAAAACATTACATTCTCAAAAAAATAATTGTTTGATACTACTTAAACCACAGCAAAACGTCATAGAGTACAAATCATCCTTCACCTTATCTGTTACCTGAGAATACAAGTATTTTGAAAACGTCAACATATGAAATGTTGGTGAGTTCATAAGTAGTGCTTGAAATCCAATGAATTGTTTGAAAACCATCAGAAAATCCGATATTTTCTAAAAATAGAATAGTGTAAAAATATGTGATGATCCATGAGTATGCTTGTTTGAATTCTATAGATGTAAGCGTAAGAGTTGTGAAATTCGACCGGTAATTCATAATTGTAATTGTTGAAAACCCTAGGAAAACCCGACGTTTTCCTATCACTTTGCTTTACTTAGTTTGTGTACCGTTGTTTCGTTGCGTTAGAGGAAACCGTTGAGCTCCGGAGGCATTGAGAATACAGTGGGTGGTGAAGTGTTGTGACGTGCGTTAATGAAAACGTCCAATCAACAACCTTACAAGCGATCCTTTAGGCGTCACTCGTAATCCTTCACACAACTCAATCCTCCCGGACTTGTGTAGTCCCACGACCGGAGGGAAGAAGAGAAGGTGCGAAACCCTCGGTATTTCCCCGCGTCGTTCAAGACCATTGCAATTGCGAAGGGCCCGAAGCCCAACCCGCAATCGTGAGTTACAGACTTTACTAGCAGCACTGAAGGACCCTTGGGGACCAGCAGCATGTTTGCCATTAAAAGTCCTTTTACGTTATGTCGGATCGGTAAAACCCAACACTTCGTAAGAGAGAGGTCTTCAGGCCTTAAGATCAGGTCATTGGGCTAGCTAGGCTCAACAAACAAGATTTTACACTTTTGGGGCCCAAAGATGGTGTGTAGACGTCTGTGCACACTCGCATGTATAGTGACTTCCCAATCGTTATTAGTTATGAATCGTAATGTCGTAATGTCGTAGTGTCGTCATGTTAGTAGTTTCGGATTTTTATTGGTTCGAGACCGAACCAATTCGTTTGACAACGACTTTTGGTATTGTAATGTATTGTATTTCGTCGATAGGCGTGGTACCATCATTTGGTCAAGTTGCATGTATTGAACTAGCCTTGAGAATTTTCTGTTTTCAGTCCCTCCTTATTTGTAAAATTTACCCTTTTCACCCCTTTATTTAAAAACTTTCCGGTTTGGTCCTTAAATCAATTTTTTTGACATTTTAACACCAAAAATTATTGAAATAAGTGTTTTCCAGCATATTTTTCATAGAAAACAGCTTAAGTCCTTGAAATTGCAGTTTTCTCGGTTATAACCCCTCTTTTTCGCAATTTTTACATTTTTGGCCCAATTTGGAAAATTTTTGCAACTTTGGTCCTTTTTAAATTTGAAAAGCATTTTAAACCTTTGAAAAGTACATGGAACACTTATAGTCCACTGTTTTACAGAAAAATGCAGTTTTGGTCCTCCAAATTAGAAAATTTCGCATATTGGGCCTCATTGGGCCGAAAATGTCATATTTAGCCCAATAAGCTTGGAATTTATGTTTTTAACCCTCCAAATAGTATATTTTCAGAAAATACATTATGTAAACTGTTTTGACTCATCTCACCCATCAGATTTCGAAATATTTTATTTTAGGCCCTTCAACTTTGTATTTTCAACATTTTATGTCAAAAAAATGAGTTTTTAGCCCAAGTTAAGTGTTGTCAAGCCATTTGGCTATTTTTCTTAGTATACTTTGCATGTAGTAGTATATTTTATGCTATAACGAAATACATATCTCGATTTTTAGCATTTCATAACTAGATCTAGCATCAAAATCATACAAAACCTACATATAAGCATAGAAATCAACCACAACATACACATAATGATGGATCTACACCTTTGCTTGTATTCTCCCCCACAAAAACTTATAAAAACCGAAAATAAGGGGGTATGAAACTCACCTTGGGTGTTGATTCGGTTTTTGAAGAAAGAATGGAAGAAATGAAGTGATTTTTGGCCTTTGCACTCCTTGATGAAGTTTTCGAGTTTATGGAGTTTTCTAGAGTGCAAGATCACGATTTTTGCATGGATTAGGAAGAGATTTTTGATAAAACAAGGAATACAAGTCATAGATCCAAGCAAAACCTTACCTTAGATGATGATTTTTGTGGAACTCCCTTGAATGCATCCTAAATCTCGAGATTTTGGATGGAGAAGAAGAAAGAAGCCTTGAGTGATCTAGAGAGAGTTTGTGAGAGATTTGTGTGTGTGTGGGTGTTGCTCGACCGAGAGTGAGTGGGAGAGAAGAAGAAGAGTGACTTTGAGGTGATGTATGCATGGGTATATGTGATATGTTGCATGGATGTCCAAAAGATAAAAATAAGGTGGCAATGGCAAGTCAACTCTTCAACCTTCCTTGGGTTTGGGCCTTGGGCCGAGAATTTGGAAAGGAAGAAAGGTTTTTGGGCTTTTTGCCCCTAAGCCCAATATTAGAGTTAGTTTGGGTGATCATTGGCCTTATAAGATAAAATTGTGATTTTTATGCTCTATTAAGCTAGATTAAGTTAATCATGGATCAAAGCTTTTAATTCATTTCATTCTAGGCCCAATATGGCCCAAAATGTTGAAATAAATAGATGTGGGTCCAATTAGAGCCCATTTAAGGGTTCTAAGCCCATAATAGTCAAATTGGAAGCTTATTGGTCCACTTAGCTCCAATAAGGAAGTTCTAGTCCAAAAATGGATTTAACAAGAACTTCTAGGGTTTCCAATTGTTTGACGACTATGTGTAGTACTTGTATGATGTATTTGATTGAAATTTTGATGTTACATAATAGGCATCAAACATGCTTTAAAATTTTTGATTCAAACTTTACTTGAGTATATAGCTTATATGACACAAAATTTCTAGTTGTGACATAATGCGACTGTGAGCGAGGTTCCGGTGGTGCGAGATTTCACAGATGTTTTCCCAGAGGAGCTTCCTGGGATACCTCCAGAGCGACAGGTGGAGTTCAGGATTGACCTCGTTCCTGGTGCGGCTCCGATAGCCAAGGCACCATATCGGCTGGCTCCTCCCGAGATGCAGGAGTTGTCTACGCAGCTGCAGGAGCTGCTAGACAAGGGATTCATTAGACCAAGCAGTTCACCCTAGGGAGCCTCGATTCTGTTTGTGAAGAAGAAGGACGGGTCGCACCGGATGTGTATAGATTATCGGGAGTTGAATAAGGTAACGGTGAAGAACCGTTACCTACTCCCGAGGATTGATGATCTCTTTGATCAGCTTCAGGGAGCATCTTGGTTCTCCAAGATTGATTTGCGTTCGAGTTATCATCAGATGAGGGTCAGAGAGGAGGATACGCAGAAGACCGCGTTTCGGATGCGGTATGGCCACTATGAATTCGTGGTGATGCCGTTTGGGCTCACCAATGCTCCTGCCGCGTTCATGGACCTCATGAACCGCTTATGCAGACCGATGTTGGATCGGTCTGTGATAGTCTTTATCGATGACATCTTGGTTTATTCCAATCTGAGAGAGGTTTTGGAGACCCTGAGGAGGGAGAGCTTGTATGCCAAGTTCTCCAAGTGTGAGTTTTGGTTGTGCGAGGTGCAATTTCTTGGACACCTTGTCAACCAGAACGGGATTCTGGTCGATCCGGCCAAGGTCGAGGCTGTGATGAGATGGGAGGTTCCAAAGTCTCCATCTGAGATTCGGAGTTTCCTAGGATTGGCAGACTATTATCGGAGGTTCATTCAAGATTTCTCCAAGATAGATGTACCCCTGACACAGTTGACGAAGAAAGACGTGGTCTTTCGGTGGGGACCCAAGCAGCAGGCAGTATTTGAGACACTGAGATAGAGATTGTGCGAGGCGCCGATCTTAGCCCTGCCAGAGGGCGTAGAGGATTTTGTGGTTTATTGTGACGCGTCTATTTCAGGGTTAGGCGCAGTATTGATGTAGAGGAGCATGTCATTGCCTACACTTCGAGGCAGCTCAAGCCTCACAAGGCGAACTACCCGACGCATGATTTGGAGTTGGGGGCGGTGGTTTTCGCCCTCAAGATTTGGCGGCATTACCTCTACGGGGTTCGGTATACCATTTACATGGACCACAAGAGTTTGAGGTACCTCATGGATCAGCCGAATCTGAACATGAGGCAGCATCGGTGGTTGGACGTGGTGAAGGATTATGATTGTGAGATCCTTTACCACCCAGGAAAGGCCAATGTGGTGGCCGATGCGCTTAGCCGCAAGGCGGCGCCGATCAGGGATATTTGCATGAGGATGACCGTGGTGACTCCCCTGTTGGAGCAGATTCGGGAGGCTCAACAGGAGGCTATCAAGGAGGAACATCGGAAGAGCGAGCATGTGGTGGGTTAGGTTTCTTCCTTCGATTATGATAGTCGAGGACTATTGACACTACACCACATGGTGTGGGTGCCGTATCACGGAGGCGTGCGCAAGATCTTGATGGAGGAGGCGCACAAGTCCCGATTCTCTATTCATCCCGGGGCGACGAAGATGTATAGGGATCTTCGTATAGATTATTGGTGGCCCTGCATGAAGCGGGATGTGGCATGGTACGTCGAGCGGTGCTTGACTTGCAGGAAGGTCAAGGCCGAACATCAGAGACCGCATGGGAAGATGAAGCCGTTGGACATCCCATTGTGGAAATGGGAAGACATCACAATGGATTTTATCACAACGCTTCCTAGGACTCCGCGCGGAGTAGATTCAATTTGGGTCATCGTGGATCGATTGACCAAGAGCGCCCATTTTATTCCGATCCCGGAAAGCATCTTGGCCGAAAAGTTGGCCGATATCTACATCAGGGAGATAGTAGCGCGACACAGGGTGCCAGTGTCAGTGATATCAGACCGAGATGTGTGATTCACTTCCAGATTTTTGAAGAAGTTTCATGACGAGTTGGGCACTCGTTTGCATTTTAGCACCGCCTTTCACCCGCAGACGAATGGTCAGAGCGAGCGGACCATCCAGACTTTGGAGGATATGTTGCGGGCATGCGTGTTATATTTCGGTGGTAGCTAGGATACCTATCTTCCCTTGGCTGAGTTCTCATACAACAACAGCTACCACGCGAGTATTAACCGTCCCCCATTCGAGATATTGTACGGACGGAGGTGCAGGGCCCCAATATGCTGGGATGAAGTTGGCCAGAGGGTCATGGGGAGCACCGAGGTGGTGCTCGAGATGACCGAGAGGATCCAGCAGGTTCGGAGCAGACTTCAAACTACTCAGAGTCGGCAGAAAAGTTACACCGACAAGCGTCGATCCGACTTGGAGTTCCAAGTCGGGGATATGGTTCTCTTGAAGGTGTCGCCTTGGAAAGGCGTCATTCGATTTAGGAAGCGGGGTAAATTGGGCCCGAGATTTATTAGACCGTTCAGGGTTGTAGCCCGGGTGGGCAAGGTGGCGTATAGATTGGATCTGACGGTCGAGCTCAGCCAGATCCACAGCACCTTCCATGTCTCTCAGCTGCGGAAGTGCTTAGTGGATGATTCAGCAGTAGTGCCGTTAGAGGATATTCAGGTTGACGACAGCCTGAATTACATTGAGCGCCCAGTCGCAATCCTCGACAGGAAGTTGAAGGATTTGAGAAACAAAAGGGTGGAGTTAGTGAAGGTGCAATGGCAGCACCGCAAGGGTTCGGAGTGGACTTGGGAGTCGGTGGATGAAATGATGGAGCATTACCCCGAGCTATTCCAGGATCAAGCAGCAGACTTCGAGGACGAAGTCTAAAATAAGTGGGGGAGATTTGTAGCACCTGGTTCCTGGTATGTAGATCTTAATTGAGTATTTTCCTTTTTAAGCCTTGGATTCGGCACGTCATAAGTCCGATCCGCCGAGTAGGGACGGGACCCGGGACATGTTTAAGTTGGCGACTCGGCGAGTCCATATCCTGGACTCGGCGAATCAACGGTGTTGGATGAAACCCTAAGTTTCAGGGGTTTGCACCCTATTTAATCCCCCTTTCCGCCCCCAAGCTAGCCCCCATTCACCCTAAGAGACATATACCTCGTTCTAAGTCTTGTTTTGTGGATTCGAAGCCATTTAGTGTGTCCTCTTGAAGATTGGAGTGAGTAGGGAAGGAGATCAAGAAGAAGAAGAGGAGGTCAAGCACTTGTGAGCAATTTCAGAATGATATCTAAGGTATGGCTCGTTTTCCCCCTTGTCTCCATGCTTATGGCCCCATTAAAGTCCTTCATGACTCATTTCCAAGCTTGTATGTGCATCATATTTCGAAATGAGTTGATTGGCCTCTAGATCTAAGCATGATTGAGCTCTAGGAGCTCAGATCTACTACCTTTATGAACCCATATTGCATATAAACCTTAGATCTACTCTTTTGGTGCATTTTGAACCCTAAAAACCCTATAGATGGATATTTACACGTAAACTTGGAAACTTTACATGTTATTCATGCTCTATGAGCCCAGATCTACGAATGGCATGAACTGGATTCGAGCAAAATCGCATTTGTGGCTCTTGCATGGAGCGGACTCGGCGAATCTAGTCGCGAGTCTCCGAGTTTGTCCCCTTTTAGCTATGTCGAGTTGTGTGGTGAGTCCAGGATGGACTCGGTGAGTTGGAAGCCAAAACTCACCCATAGTGGAACTCGGCGAGTCGATGCCCAGACTCGGCGAGTTCAAGGCAATCTCCTTAGATCAAGATCAGACTCGGTGAGTTGTTCATACAACTCGGCGAGTCACAGTATAACTTGTTCATCGGATGAAGATGAACTCAGCGAGTTGTTCATACAACTCGGCGAGTAGGATGAAGGACTTGAACATCAGTTTGGAAGGAGAACTCATCGAGTCGACGCCTAACTCGACGAGTAGAAACAAAATTCAGGACAGTCGTTGGGACACGGACTCGGTGAGTTGGCGGTCTAACTCGACGAGTCGGGTCAACTTGAAGTTGACTCTGGCTTTGACTTAGGGTATGATCAGGGGTAAAATGGTCATTTTACCCAAAGAGCGGTTAGCAGTTTTTGACTAAGTGTTTGGTGGGAATTACAGCCGGAGGATTTCTGGAGCAGCAGCAGCAGTCAGACTATTCCCACACAGATCAGCAGCTACGAGGTGAGTTACCTTCCAGTAGCGGTGGGTCTAAGGCCACAATGTCGGCCCACCAGTAAGAGATGTATGATTAGATGATTGTCTCTGTGATATTCATCTAGGGTTGCTACTACCTATGTTATGTTTATGTGTTTGTATGTTATGATGCTATGTGCTAGTGATAGTAGTGGAGATAGTCCCCAGGTTACCGGGCGATAGGGCCAAAGGGGCAGTTATGCCCAGCCATGCTAGATAGACTATGTGGTATATGTGTTATATGGTAGTAGTAGGGGGTGAAATAGTCCCCGGTACCCGGTCGAGAGGACCGAAGGGGGGGCCAACACCCAGATATGCTAGGCAGTATCCGGTCGAGAGGACCGAAGGGGAGACCAGCACCTAGATATGGTAGGCAGTATCCGGTCGAGAGGTCGGAAGGGGTAGGTCGGGCACCGAGATATGCCTGACAATTTATGTATGTTATGTGACTGTATGGTATGTTGTACAATGGGGGAACTCACTAAGCTTTGTGCTTACAGTTTACAGTTTTGGTTTCAGGTACCTCTTCATCGAAGGGGAAGGAGCTGGCTCGGTAGCAGCACATCATGCACACACACGGGTTTCTGCATCTATTAGATTTCTCTGGGATTTATACTCTGATGTTTCGATTGGTTGTATGACTTGACTTTTGAACATGGTTTATGTTGTGATGTAGTTTGATCAAACAATGTTTTTATTTATTAACATTTTCTAAAGTAATGTTTTAAAAACGAAATTTTTGGACGTGAAAATTGGGTCGTTACAACTAAACCTGAAGATTCTTATTGTAGATAATTAAAAGTGTATTAACAATGAATACACGGTTTAACAGAAAAGGAATATGTAATATAAATTCAATTTGTTTTATGTTGAGTTTTTATTAATAGCAAGTAAATAAGAAACAACAAGCATCAATAAGTTTCCACTTAACTTTTGGTTGTAAGTGTTGTGGAATGGTGGTCATGTTGGTAAAAGTATCATATAGACATCATACAAATAAAAGTATTACTTTGTATATTCAATCCTAAATCCAAAAGAAATTACAAAAAATAAAACATCTAATTTGTAAAATCATTAAAATCATATATGATGTACAAAGTGTAAATGGAAACATTTTGAGTATCAAATGAACTACTAAAGTGATCAAATGAATTACCTGGATTTAAGATACTTTTATCATATTCGATTTGCATAGTTTATATCCATACCTACAAACAAATACATAGATAAAAACAATAAACTTCATCTCATAATCAATAATCAAGAAAATTATTTATTAAAAAAAACCCTCAAGCATACGACGTAGTAGAAGCATATCCATTAGAAAAATAAGCAACTATGGATCCATGAAAACTGGGATCAAAGGAGTGATAGAACTCTCTAAAGGTTGGTTTTGACCATTCCGAGTGTAAGTTGTATCCCGTAAAGACTACATGGTAAATACATGAAATTAGAAGATGAAAAAGAAAATTAGTATACCACGGTATTGCATGATGCCGATTGTTCACCTTCGATAGCTTCTATAACAAAATAAGTGAAGGAGATACACTTATTTTCCAAATAAACATTTGATAAAGAATAGTAATTCTATTAACACAAAGAAAGCAATCATATCCTAAGCCCTCATGATACCCAATGCTTACATGATACTAATCTTCATATATGATTTCCATTTTAGTTGAATTTGAGACATAAAACAAATTCTCTGTTAAACAGTGTACCCACAAAAGTGCATAAATATAAAACATGGAAATATAGAAATGATGGTTGATGTAGCAGTAAAATCCAAAGAGCATCTTTACATAGATTGTGTAGAAGCCTTGTGATATGTTTTTCTCATTGGTGTCGCTTCTATTCTCACGTTTTCCATCTGTAATAAAAAATGTTTACTTCATCTTAAACCATCATGAAGAAAGATGTGCAAAAATCGAACATTTTACTTAGAGGACGTAGACTATGATTAACGGAAAAGGTGGCAATGATGGGGGAACTGTTTAGGTTGGAGGTGATTGCTAATGGGATAGTGGTGAGACAAATCAACCATGGTTGTGGTAATATCTATGGCCATGAGACAAAGAAGTTTCGGTAGTGGTAATGTCATTGTTGTTTAACATTAGTTTTTTCAGATCTATTACCACATACTGTCGTGGTGAGAAAAAGCAGTGACAACTTTGTTGATGGCGGAGAGGAAGAACAGCGAAGCGTGTGGTTGTGGTTAATTAGGCAATGCAACGACGACAACTTTTTTGGTCGATAGGAAAAGCAATGACGGTCATGGTGGTGGTGAGGCAAATTGGCGGCGGTCATATAGTTGTGAAGGGGCAGAGCAACAAATCGATGGTTCCCCATAGGTGTAGCCGTGAAATATTAAGAATTAGATTTTAGGGTTTGGAGATGAAATTTTTTGACATTAAATGCATGGGATGATATAGCATTTTAGCATTGTACAATATGTAGTAAGATTTGTACCTCTTAAAAATCAAGAAACACCAAATGTGCTTTATATATATATATATATATATATATATATATATATATATATATATATATATATATATATATATATATATATATATATATATATATATAGGGCTACGTTATAATGTGGATGGTAAGTATTGTGTGGATGTAGGGATGAATGTAGACTAAGAGTTTAAAATACATATTCTAATAGAATAAATATTTTGATTGAATACATTCTGGTAGAATTCTCCTTAAAGAAAGAATGGTGTTGTTTTTGTAAGGTGAGCCCTTTTATTCTGAAAGAATATTATTGTTTTTGTAAAGTGGACCCTTCTATTCCAAAAGAATGATGTTACTTTTGTAAAATGAACCTTGATATTCTGAAAGAATGATGCTGCTTTTGTAAGGTGGACAAATTCTCTTTACAAGAGCCTGCAACAATAATGGAAAATAAGCCAATGAGAAACTATTTAAAGATATTACAATTAAACCGCATCCAAAATTTCATTTTCTAAATATATTACAATGTCATCGATTATAATGAGACCTTATCACAAAGCTTTTGCAACTTAGTGATTGCAGCATGGGACAATATATTTGGACTAATGCTTGCATAATTTTCTGTAAGTATGACCCAAAGTGGTTATTATTTCCCTCAACTCGATTGCCCAAACAACTTTATTATGGTCTAAATAACAAAAAACAACAGACTAGTAAGACCATATCTTCTTTAAAAATGCAAAACAAAATGGGTTTACAGTAAGTAGCAATCTTTTAGAAGTGACAAGTTATATGGTTTTTGGGATTTTACATAGATCAAAATCACAAAACAGATGAGCAAACAACATGAAATATATACTTACCTCTTTAACCTTCTTATTTATCACGTCCCAAGCAAGACATGAAATAAATCCTCCTGCAACAAATCGCAATTGAATGATACATGTCACAAAGTTCATGGCCTTTTACCCCAATATGTTAAGATGCTAGAAGGATCATATACCATCGACAATAATTCACTACTTTCATCATTCTGAAAAGAAAAAAAAAAGTATACAAAAACCAAGAAATTTCAAATTAAGAACATATGTAAATACCAATTAACAGTGAGATAACATAGAACCTCCTTGATTTATCGAATTCTCAAGAATATGGAAATATTTAGGGTTTATAAAACCTCAGCAAAAAACGGATTTGATGTGGTATAGGGTTTGTTACATATGTAGTGGTGGTGTATGACAATTGTGGAGGTTTAGGATTGTCCATAGGTTGTTTTATTGGCATACAACAGCAACAACAAACCAATTAATCTCGTCTTTGTTGCTAGCAACTCGCCGGAAGGGAAACCTAGCAACCAATCTTCACATCTCCAATTTCTGAAAAGATACGACGGATGTTCGATTGTTGGATGCACCATCCTTTGACTCTTCCCTAGTCAGTCATCCATCTTCCACATTCGACAGTCATTCTCTACAAACAAACATTATGAATGGTCAGTTCTTCGATGGAAGTAAAGAGCCTGCATCAGTTTCCAACTGATGGCGAGAGATGAGAGAAAAGATCGTGGTGGCGTGAGGTCGTCTGGGGCTGAACATCGATGGAGGCAGGAGGGATACGGTTTTGTGGGTGTCGATGGAAGAGTCAGTAGGGTTTTAAATAAAATGATTTGCCTAAAATAAAGGGAAAATCATTTAATTAATTATTTATTAAAATTAAATAATACTTGATCCATATTAATCCCTACATCCACACAATATTTGTTCATCCACATTTGAACTTAACTCTCTCTCTCTCTCTCTCTCTCTCTATATATATATATATATATATATATATATATATATATATATATATATATATATATATATATATATATATATATATAGGGGCGGACCAAAGAATTTTCTGAAGAGGGGTAAATTTTTTTAATAACTTTTTTATAGAGGGCAAATTTTTTTGATGAGTCAAAATATATAATTTGAAGGGTTAAAATATATATATATATATATATATATATATATATATATATATATATATATATATATATATATATATATGAATATATAAATCTATTTTTTTATTGATTTTTTTTTGTAGTGGGGCAATTGCCCCCACTGTAGGACCGTGTGTATATATATATATATATATATATGAACAATCATGCAATTAAGAACAAGAAAACAAATCTTTTACCACAAAAGCCTCTCACCTAGTGACAATATTCATATATAAATATAAAGGTAAGTGTATACTCTCACATATTTCAAATATGTCGTTTAAGTGATACAACATACCGGAACGATGAACCAAATAATATTTATATATAAATGTATTCATATATGAATAAATATTTATTCATATACGAAAAAACCTCTATCACTTTCCGACAACACCACCACCACTATCACCACTATCTTCGCCGTCAAACGTCATATTCATATATGAATAATCACATGTGAATAGACAAAAACTTATTCATATATAAATATACTTATATATTCATATATGTATATTATATGATCCTTTGTCCTGATACGATAATCGCTTAAACGACATTTAAAATATGAGAGAATAAATTTACCTTTATATTCAAATACGGATATTACATTCCTTCATTGCGTCGATTCATGGTAGAGTTTTGTGGCGAAAACAAATATATGACCAAAATTTGTTTTTACCATTCTCAATTATATATTTGTTTTAATTTGAATCTCTCTCTCTCTATCTATCTATCTATCTATATATATATATATATATATATATATATATATATATATATATATATATATATATATATATATATATATAACACCTTTTTCAATTATTTATATTTTATTATGACTTTTAATGAAATTTGACCAAAAACACTAAACTGTAATTATTTTAGTTTTTTCGTTTAAATTTTCATTATAAATCACAACATTAAAGGTATGTTTGGTACGAAACTTTTGGAAGCGTGTTGGAGCTTCTAGTTTTTAACTTTTGACAAAACGCTCTAGTTTAAACAAAAAATTTCGTTTGGCAGTACGAGCGTTTAGCTTTTAGTTTAAATAAAATGTTCTAAAACTAAAAGCTACTTCATTGAGCGTTCAACAAAACGCTACTGAGCTTTTGGAATCAATTTCCATAATTACCCTTAAATTATATTTATATATTTATTTATTTTTAATCAATTGTATTTTTATATAATTTTATATATTTCAAAAGCTTCCAGCTACTTTTGTCAAACACTCATATAACAAATAAAAGTTACAGTTTCCCGCTACCAGCTACCCGCTACATGCTTCTCACTACCCGCTACCAGCTACTCGCTAACCGCTTCCAACTAACAGCTATTTTTGCCAAACACACCCTAAATGTTAAATAACTGATTTTATATATTAATTAAAATAGGGTAAATTACACGGATGGTCCCTGTGGTTCAGGGTAATCTGCATGGTTGGTCCGTAACAACATTTTTTAACTCGGAACGTCCCTATTTTATATTTTTGTTGCACAGTTAATCCCCGTCCGTTCTAAAAAGACTAATTTACCCATATTCATTTCTTTTTTAATTAAATTCTTATTAATTTATTTAATTATTATCTTATTTAAATAAAAAATACATGTGGGTCCCTCCCTCATTGTGCCCTTCAGCCTTCTTCTTCCCTCGACCTTTGTCCCATCTTCGATTTCATCATCCCAACTCCAGCAACATAACTAAATCTCCGATAAACACCAACCAATCAAACCCTCTCTTCACCAGAGAAACAATGTTTACCTGAAAAAACAAATAGCAACGATATCCTGTCCTCATTCGCCTCATCCAACCCACCCACTACTGTTCATTTTCTTCTTCAAGTTCTACACCACCCAACCACCACAAGCCCCTTTGTCTTCTTCAGTAAGACTACTTACAAACCATCACAAATCCTTTTGTCTGAAGCAAATCGCCAGAAAATCAAGGCAAGAACCAAGTCATAAGCAAATTACCCCTAAATCTGAGTCAAATCAGAAAAGCAAATTGGAAAATCTGACAATTAACAACCATATATGAACCAAACCTTAAGAAAACCAAACCAAAAGCCACATTTGAAGAAGACAATAGGGTAACCAGGAACAAATTTGAAGCATATCTAGAAATCAAACCTGAAAGAATTCGTCGGAGAAATCAGATCGGGAAAAGCTAAACCTAGGGGCTCTCACCCTATTTCCTTGTATCACCCACTCACTCCCCCTCTCCTCACCCTTCGTTTCCCTTTCAATATCAGGATGCACAAACGAAAACATCCAAAAATAATATATATATATATATATATATATATATATATATATATATATATATATATATATATATATATATATATATATATATATATATGGCAATTGGTTCTCGTTCTCGTTCTCCTACAGGTGCAAGGACGACCACTGGGGTTTAATTTTGCAGGGTTTTAATTTTGCAGGGAGAGGGGAGGACATGGGGATGATGGTCGATGATGATTGATTATCTCTTACACACCAGATCATTCTGAGTTGTAAATCTAGTACACACCAGTAGCAGAGAGGAACGGAGGGCGAAAGAGGTGATTTCCGGCAGCGAAGCTGGTCGACGGCGGGGTATAAGACGATGTCATGTGGAGTCGGCAAACTTATCTGGACGGAGGAATGGGGTTTAAAGGATCATGACGACCAGTCCCTTTCTTATTTTATTTTAGGTTTTTTTTTTAGATTTGTTCTTATTTATTTTTTATCATAATAGATAAATAAGGCAAAATATATATAATAAGGGTAATTTGGTCATTTTATGTCTGTCAGGGATAAAACACGTAACAAAAACAAACTATAGGGATGGCTCAAGTTAAAAATTCTTCTTAGGGACCAAACACGCAGATTACCCCAAACCACAAGGACCATTCGTGTAATTTACCCATTAAAATAAATTATATGGTATGTATGATTATTTGTTACATTAAGTGTTCAAAGGTTTTCAAGTTTAATATTAGTTTTTAACTGTTATTATAATTTAATTTGAAAACCATTTATTTCGTTATTTTCTCATTTCGATAAAGATTGTATTTTGTCCAAAAACCTAAAAGTATTCACTTTAAGTTTATAAAACCTTTAGTTAAATAAAAATTTCAATTTAACTATAGTAATTTTTAAAGAATTTGCAAATTCATTTGGATACTTTTCTAACTATTAAAAAAGTACTTTAGGACATCTTTAGTTTTATTTGTCAAACATATAAGGTTTATATTCAGATTGATAGCTAAAAAACAATTATCTTATTTTAATTTATTTGTTTTTTTAGTTTTTTATATTTAATATCATATTCAAAATGAATAAATATAGTATATCATGGTGCACGCTAAAAGGTTAAAATTAAAATATTTTCCTTAATTACATCAAATTTTTAATTAATTACTACATTGAATAATAATTAACCCACACCGAGGTCAAATGAAATATAATACTAAATTATATATTATATTTAATATAAACGTTAAAGAAAACTAAAAGGGTAAATTCCAAAAGAGCAAATGTAGTCTAAGTCTTCACTTTAACCATTGAATTTCATTTCCTTTTAAACCATTCAAAATTAAAATAATAATAATAATAATAATAATAATAATAATAATAATAATAATAATAATAATAATAATAATAATAATAATAAATAATAATAATAATAATAATAATAATATAAAAAATAAAAATAAAAAAATTCTACATTTAACTTTAAATTCTATAAAATCTCTATAATTTGGACTAATCGTTTTAACCACTCAAAATAAAAAATTTATAATTGAACCATTAAAATTTTTAATTTTTTTGTTAAAAGAACATCTTTAACTAGAAAATAATCTTCCAGTTTTTATTTTAAATTAAAAAAATCATAATGGTTTCATTTCTTTAAAAAAAATACTAAAACTGTCATAAACCGGAAAAAATATTTCAATGGTTAAAAAGGACCAACCTATTATTTTCATGAAATTTCGCCAATATAAACAGTGCTACCTAAAAAATAAATAGGAAACAATCATGATCGAAATTGGATATTAATCAATTGAAGAGTTTTTAAATTAAATTAGTAGGGTTATTGTTATTGTGGCCCAACAAACTTTCGTATATTGATTTAAATGGTCCCTCTTAACAATTTTTTACATTTAAGTGGCACGTACTTGTGTTTTACCGTTTGAAAATGCCCTTTTACTCATTTTAGCCGGTATTTCTGCCCAGTCACTTATCAAGTAAGCAAGTTAGTGAATACATATAACCCGATGAGTCAACATAGACTCACTAATGAGTCGACTCAATGATAGACTTGTAGGAATAGGGTCAACCATCGACATCTTAGACCCTTTCTCCTTAACCTATACATACACGTTTTTTTGTTCTAATATCCTTTTTTCTTCTTCGTGCGAATATACACATGGAGTGTTTGAATCATGGCTCCATCCATATTGAGAAAATTCATAGGTACAAAGACCATCAAGTGCAACACATGATTAGGGTTTCATTTCGCTCATAGGGTGGAAGACCTCCGGCCAGTGTACGCTTCTACCGGATCAACTCTTCTTTCTCCAAAATCAAGATATGTTATTGTTAATTTAATGGAAATGGGTTCGATGAGCCCATTGGCGCTCGGTTTAACTCCACCGATGTCCCCTTTAACATCTCCGATGTAGCAGAACAAGGTGAATCATGTGACGTCGTTGGCGCTATAATTTCCGGAGAGTAGGTTGAAGACGGCTCCGACTATGGGCTTGATTTGTCGATGGCAATTGCTCAGGCAGACATTGACACAGGATAATCCCCCAAGAAACCTCCACCTTTTCCGAATAGGTTTGCTTGGGACGACGTGCATTGACACTGGAATGCCATCCTTTTGCTCTGATTACTTTGTAAGTGAAGGAATCGGTGAATTCAATCTTGAAACTTCTGAAATCTCTATACCTTCTCCATGATTTCTCTTTCCGATTCCGAAATCTCCATGTGACATCACATTCGTTTGGATTTGGGGTGTTGACTAGTGTTTGATAGTCGAGAAACACTATTGATTTGAAGTGTTTTAGGTTGAATTTCTTGATAACCATCAAAACCCCTATCAGAACAGTTTACTAACCTCATATCATCGCAAGCACCAGAGCTCAAGCTCAGATTCGTATCATCGCAAGCACCAACGAAAAAAGCGAACCCCAACAGGGCGTTTCCTCTTCTTCTCATAGCCGATACCCCTCGACTTTGCCTGAAATTCACAAACCTCCACTGAAAACCACCACACTTCCACTACCACTGTTGGGTTTGGTTCTCTCCATGGTCCAGTAATGTCAGCGATTAACCCAGTCACAGTCACCACAGTCGCAAATTGGGTGGAGGGGGATATTGAAATCTGGAGCGTGAGATGTGGAGAAGGGAACAAGAGTACCAGTTTGCTCCAAGATAGGATTGACCAAATGAAAAACTAGGGTAAACATTATCACATCTACGTGGCAATGACCTGGACTTCTTTAATCTAGATGGCAATGACTTGGAATTGACAAAATGCAAGATAAATTGGGTGTCACCGGGTGACCCCTTCAAAATTTTCAAAATGGCCTTTTAAAACATAAACACACAAGTACGTGTCCCTCAAATGCAAAAAATTGTCACAAGAGACTCTTTAAACCAATGTACTAAAGTTTGTTGGGCTACAATGATAATAACGTACCCAAATTAGTATAGCATTATACTTTAAGACAACTTTTTAGGTAGAGATCATTGAGAACTTATAATTTGAAATAAATCTTTAATAATTTTGATTTTTCTTTTGTGAAGTGTTTTCAACTATTATAACTAATATAATTACTTTGTAACTTATGCTTTTATATTAAACCTCTTTCTTATTAGATGGCTCAAAATCATAATATTTTATATCAGTTTTTTCATTTAACGTAAAAAAAGTATTTAACGTAAAAATTATTATTAATATTAACTTAATTATTTCTAACGGCATATATCTATTTCATATACCTATTAAGTATTTATATTCAAACCATAAAATTATATTTCTTTACAACGGCTGTTATATATAAAAGAGAAAGTTACGTGGCTTGAAACAGTAAAGCCACGTTGCTACATAGCATACATGAATGGATGGATGGGATGAATATATTTATATTTCATTGTTGGTTGGTAGCTTGAGACAAGATTAGCTGTCTCCTCTAATTCATGCTTCTCCCCATAACATACAGCCTGCAAACTCTCAATTCTTTCTTAACTTCACGATATCAACAGTAATACGAGTGGCAGAAACAATATTTCTACATTAGAGAATAAAGATACGCAATATTTCTTTCAATTTGAAAACTCAATCTTGAAGTATTATGAATAACAACTAATTAACAATGTTTAATTTCCAGGGTTACAAAAGATTGGTATTCAATGTTTAATTATTTCTCCACAAGCTTTGTAGTAAAATGAATTTATCAAACGAAAAATAAATACTATAACATTATAAATACAGTAAAGAATGATGGGCGTATAGGAAAAATATATAAAAAGAGTTGCCACATATAGAACAGCCGACATGGAGAGAGATGCATCGTGCGGTGCAACTCCCATTTGCTTGCAAAAGTAAAACCGTGTAGATCGGCAGGATGAATGGTCAATTCACGACTAGGTTCAGATAATCTCTAGACTCTAACGTTTACCTTGTGGCAAAATCATTAAACTATAATATTATTCAATTTCGTATATTTATTTTTTATTTTTTAAGTATTATACTAGCTTTTGGGATGTGTCATTTAAGAAAGCTTATTGTCTACTTGGGTCAAATTGAATGGTTTCTCTAAAAACTGGGTTGAACCGAGAAACTTTTTAAAACATTGTGTTATATGGAGTTGATAAAATAATAGACAATTGTAAATAATTGAAATCTTAAAAAAAGTGAAAGAAGATCCGTAAACCCATTGTCATAAATCTGTTTTATGTTTGTTTTTTACTAAGATATCACAGCTACTTATTGTCGATCTATGACAATTGCCATGGATCTTCACACAAATCACTTCTATTACTTGTATGAGAAAAATAATGATATAGTGAATAGTCAACATACCAATAATTTTGTCATTTTATACGCTGACATAATGATACGATACAATTGTCAAAATGGCCATTAGAGTTTGTTGATTCATGTGTCTAACAATAATGACATAGTATTAAATCAGATCATTAATCCATAAACCCGCGTGTTTCAAGAAGCTTGAAAAACCTAGCTTCATCCCTCTTCACCTTTAGTTCTTCATCATTTGAAGTGCGGTTGCCCATCGATTCGCTGTAATGTTATGGAATGATAGATATTAAAGATAATAAAAATGATATAGGAATCAAAATTACACAAAGAACATGCAAAAAAGGTAAAAGATGAAAGGCTACAACTACCATTAATGAGAGTTAAGACCAATAAGTTACATTTACAACTTGTGTCATAACCACCATAAGTCCATAAGGTGGCCGAGTGGCCTAACGATGTAGAGTTGACTCATGTTTGAATCTTGTAGATGTCAACCTTGAAGTGACTTGTCGTCCATAAACAAAATACTTTCACTATATTTCGGCAATATGGGTGACACTATAGCTTAGTTGTGTTTCTGTTCAAATTAATCCAATCCATCAGACTTTTAAATCAATCCAACGACTTTGCTCGGTCTCGTTAGGGCAATAGGGCTACCTTAATAGGGGTTACATCTTGTCGCTGCTAATACTCCCCCCAAAAGAGCCTACGAGATTTTGCCCCCACAACATTCGTTGCTAATAAGCGTCGTCGCTATTGACAATAAGATGTGGCCACTAATAAGGTTGGGACAATTACGACTGAATCGATTCAACATATTTCCCTTGTTTTTTCACGATTACGAGCCACTTCACTTTCTTTCTCTCCTTTGGTGACCAAAAATGTATCGATTTCTTTCTCTTTCTTTTTCTCTATGTCGACCACCATAATGACCACCAGTACCATTGAATTAGTTGTAATGACTTAATGCTATGTTATCAATCTTGGAAAGTACTATGCTGGATTTAAAAAAAAAAAAAAGCATCAAGTAATGAAGAAACAAAAGCTCAACTAGATCGTTTATTGACTCGTAAACAACTTCGATGCAATTTAGTAATGACGAAATAAAAGTTCAACTACTATTGACTCATAAACCAAACAAACATCATGAATTTGGAGGCGTTAAGAGAAAGTGGACAAATTTAGAGTGGTACCACTTTAAACGAAGCATATTCTTTGATCTTGAATATTGGTCTTCTTATAGCTGAAGCTCAACTTAAATGTTATACATATCGAGAAAAATATGTGATACAATTCGTTGGGTACTCTTTTGATGAATGATAAGTTCAAAGGCACATCAAATGCATGGGTAGACCTAGAAACAAAAAAGTTCAAAGACACATCAAATGCACAGATAGACCTAGAAACTAAAAAGATTTGTAAAGCGAAATCGTTGAAAAAAATGGGTAACAAGTTCTTTAAATCTCATCCAAAATACTCATTAACATACCCTGATTGAAAACATTTAAACTATTTTATAATAGATATTAAACTGAAAAAGTTTGGATTTAACATAGCAAGAAAGTGAAAGATAACAATTTATAGCCCAAAAGATTAGATGTATTAGAGAGATGTCCCTCACCAAAGTGATCGAAGGTTCAAGTCATGTGGTGGAGAAAATTGTAGCTTTAGGAGTATCATTAGTGAATATGTGAGTTGGCTATTCAAAAAAAATGCTAACATTGTTGTACTAAAATCTTATGAGTGTCATATTATTATGGAATGTTTGATATTGATTTCAATTAGATGGTTTTTGTCCAAAGATACTTAAACACCAATAATAGAGCTTTGTACGTTTTTAGCGAATTTTCTTAATAACACAATTTGTGGAGGATATGAGGAAAGTGAAGGATGTCATTATTATAATCATGTGCAAATTAGAATTGATTTATCTTGCAACGTCTTTTGGCATTATAATCCATTTAGTTTTGCATTTACCTGATGAAATAGTTTGTAGAGGCACGGTATATATGAGATGGATATATCGTTTCGAAAGGTATATAAAAAACTAAAAAACTATATCACAAATAAGGCAAGGCCAAAGGTTAAACGAGGCTTATGTTTCGGAGAAGCTTTAACATTATGTTCAATATGCCTTCAAGATGTACATACTCAATTCAATCACCCTGACAAAAATGACCGGTTTCGTACAAAAAGTGTTGGTATTTGAGCCTATATGTAGACCGCCTAGCACAAAGCAAACAAACATCTTAACCCAATGGAAACAAACATAGAATGGTTTGTGTTTGATAGTTATCCAAAAGTCAGACTATATATGATGTTCGTCTCATTAACTTATCATTTTATATATATATATATATATATATATATATATATATATATATATATATATATATATATATATATATATATATATATATATTCCTTTTACTAATTCAATATATTTTCTTTCATCAATGTAGTGAGTTTAAATCAAAACATTTCCAAAGTGATATAAAAAATAATTCCTTATAAAACAAGGTAAAGCAACATAACAAATATGTTGCCTTAATTTCAATAACAGTTCAATAATAACACATATTACTTTATATTTTCTATGGCTATCAGATGTAAACACAAAATTGTCTATAATGGGTGTGTGAGTAAACGCCTTTACTTACACTGCTTGCATAGTCAAAGTTTTTAGTTTTATGATACTTAGCCATGATATACAACTCACACCACGAAACTCTAGGGTTGAAGAAATGAAAGAGAATAAAGAAAATATTATGGTCGACTAGAAGAAATTATTGAGTTGCATTATCCACATGGTTATTCGACTGCATTATTTTGGTTTTGGTGGTTCGAAAAATGAAACACACACACACACACACACACACACACACACACATATATATATATATATATATATATATATATATATATATATATATATATGGAATAGTTCAAATAAAATAGTAAATAGTATGAGAACGTAAAAATATTATTTTATGTTATTATTCTGTAATGAATTTTGTATCCACAACTTTATGTCGTTATTCATCAATGAATAAATGAATATTCAGAGGTTAAAACAAAAGTTATAATTTACTACAAAAATACATATACATAAATTTATAATAGAATAATAACATTCTAATGAATATATGAATAATAAAACGTTAATATTCATATTAGAATTACTTCAACAATACACATATATAATATTCTTTACAGAATAATAACATAAACATAGTGTTTTTACATTCTCATACTAGTTACTGTTTTTATTTGAACTTATATATATATATATATATATATATATATATATATATATATATATATATATATATATATATATATATATATATATATATAAACAACATCACAATTATGGACATACAACATGAATGGGAGATAAAGATGTAACCCCCGATATTTCAGGTAAATTCCTTAGTTCTTACTTTCTCATCTATTTTGCTTAAGGACCTCGTACGTTGGGCTTACCTCAAAGGATGTTGGACACGGGGTTAACCCCTAGTATGTTGGGCATACCTTTGGTATAATAGACATATGTGAGTCACAAGAAAACCTTAATTTTTAGGGTTACACCCTATTTAAACACCTTATGTCCTAAGGCTATCTTTTTATCAGCCTCAATTTCCCCTTTTAAGAATTATTTCGAAACCCTAACCCAATTCTAGAGAGAGTTGATATTTGTATGTGTCATGGTGTGTGTTCGATGTATCTTGAAGAAGAAGAAGCTTGGTTGAGGAGCATTAATCAAGTAGGAGCTTATAGATGCAGGTTCTATCCACCCTTTTCAACTTCATAGAGTTATAAAGTCTTGAACTTGGATATTCCATGCTTAGATCTAGGACTAGTTAAGTTTTGAGCACATTTTGGTGCCATGAGTGAGTTCTTGTGAGTAAATGTTACTCCAGGAGATTTGAGTTATCTCTTTGATGTTCCTGAGGTTCTTATCTCATAAAGTTTGCATCTTGATACTTGTAGATCAACCATGCGTGAGCTAATGACCATTTGATGGAAGTAGAATGTTAAACTGTGGACTTTAGTCTCTTTGAGTTATGTAATGTAACATCCATAAAAATCAAGCTAATTTAAAAAAATTTAAATATCCAAAATACTATTAATTATTACAAAGTGTTTTCAAAATAGTTTAAGCATCAAAGTTCCCAGAAATTGAAATCATAAATTGAGGAAGTGTTCGGTCACGCATTCGCCTTCCCGTGGTCATCCTTTGTACCTGAAATAATAATCGATAAATGTAAGCTCGAAGGCTTAGTGAGTTGCCCCCAAATTACTCATACACACAACAATACACATATAATAACAAACAACATACTATGGGTCGAATCATCCATCGGGATGGAATACCCCAGGCCCCTCAACCATCGGGTTGGAATGCCAACATACGATGGCTCCAATCAACCATCGGGTTGGAATACCCCAGGCCCTCAACCATCGGGTTGGAATGCCCACCTACTACAAGTCCAATCATCCTCGGGATGGAATACTCTCGGCCCACAACCATCAGATTGGAATGCCTACACATAATACTGTAACACCCAAAGTCTGGAAGGCCAAGAAAGGAAAGAAAACCCTAATTTTAAGGGGCGACTCGGCGAGTCCAAGGAGGAACTCGGCGAGTATGAACGGGATCCGGGTCGAGGAGTAAGTGACCGACTCGGCGAGTCGGCCAAGGAGACTCGACGAGTCAGGTCTGTGCGAGGAAAACCCTAAATTCGGGACTTGGAGCCTATTTAAGCGCCTCATTCTCTTCCCTAGGGTTCCTTTATTGCCTCTCTAACCCAGAACATCAAAGCCTAGGCGCCATATCCATTGTTTGAGCCAATTGTTGCCTTCAAGAGTGCATTAAAGCTTGGAGAAGGAAGAAGGATCTTGGAGGTGCAAGAAGGGGCTATAGATCTGGCATGGGGGAGATATTTCTGAGCATTTGGAGGTAATAAACTAGTTCTTGGACTCTTTTGCACCTATATCTATGTGTGAGTATTGGGGCTTTTTAGTCATAACGGTATCCATTTGAGTTAGAAGCCATATCTGAAGTTGCTACTTCGGATCTAAGCATATTATGGTCTTGAGAAGCATAAAATTATATGCCCTTGAGTTGATTATGGATCCTCTTTGCCTTAAACCCTAGTTTATGGTGTATTTTGCCTAGATCTCCTTCTCTACACGTAAAGTTTGCAACTTTACGTGAGGAATAGGCTTGGGAAGGGTAGATCTACAGTTTCGAGTCCATGCACGACTCAAAAGTCCTCTGCATGTAAGGAGATTTGAATGGACTTGGCGAGTCCTTTGAGTGGACTCAGCGAGTAGTATGAAGATTAGGAGCAACTCGACGAGCGGGATGAACAGCTCGTCGAGTCAGATGAAGATTTCCTTGTACTCGACGAGTCTGTTCTTGGACTCGGCGAGTCAGGTCGCGAAACCCCAAACCCTTCAAGTTAAGACTCGAATCAGTGAGTCGAATGGAGACTCAGTGAGTTGGATAGGTCAGGACTCGGAAATCGGTAGACTCGGTGAGTCATGGACTGACTCGACGAGTCAAGTCGCGAAAGGAAGGACTCTGAGCATATAAACTCGGCGAGTCAATAGGGTGACTCGGTGAGTAGGGTTGACCTGGAAGGTTGACTTTGACCAGGACTTTGACTTCGACCAGAGTTGACTTAGTTGACTTTTGGGGGTCAGTTAGACTAAGTGTTGCTTTGATATTGGTAGCTCGGGGAGCGAGTGGAGCAGGAGTTCAGGGAGTTGTCGGGCAGTGGCTAGTGGGATCATCAGCAAGTTCAGCCAGTACAGGTGAGTTTCCCTTTGTGTGAATGGGTCTAAGGCCACAATGTTGGCCCATGTAGTTATGAGTAGAAGGCCCGGGGGTTAGCCCTAGGCACAGTAAGCTAGAATGATATTCAGGACGAGGTCCATTAATAGCGGGCGGGTGCCCAAGGATTTGTTTATATGATAGTTTATACTTGTTGTCTGTGTGATACATGTATGTGCCTGGTAGGGAGGTGAGTGTGGGCGAGGTCCCGTATCTCACCAATAGTAGAGTGTGGATGGGGTTCCACATCTCATTAGTAGCAGAACATGGGCGAGGCCCAAGTTAGGGAAGGAGTGAGAGTAGGCTAGGCCCGTATCTCACTAACAGTAGGAGCGTGGATGGGGTTCCATGACTCATCAGTAGCGGGACAAGGGCGAGGCCCAAGATCGGCGAGGCCTCAGGACAAGATTTGTGAGTATATGTTAGTTTATGTGTTGTTATATGCTTATGTGCTATTATATGTTAGCGGGCGGGGCCCAGTGATAGGTGAGGCCTAATTGAAATAGATCTGTATCCGAGCGGGGCTCGAAGCCAGGCGGGGCCTAGAGCAGCGGGCGAGGCCCAAGATAGCGGGCGTGGCCCAGTATGTGCTGTATGTGGTTATGCATGGTATGTGGTAGGGTGGGGAACTCACTAAGCTTCGTGCTTACGGTTTTCAGTTTTGGTTTCAGGTACTTCCGGTAGCGGAGGGAAGAGCTCGGGGTGATCGCATGGCGTACACCATAGATTAGACAGCCTAGGAATGTTTACTATGATAACGAACATGTGTTTTGAAAATTTATACTCTGATTATGTTTTGGAATGATGACTTTGCTTTAAGTAATGTTTTATTAAAAGAAATTTTTAGTCTTGAATTTTGGGTCGTTACAAGTTGGTATCAGAGCCTTGGTTTGAGGGATTCGGACATGCCCTCGAGTGTGTCTGAACTCAAACTGAGGAATTGGTATAAAAGTTTTCAAAATGAAAAGACAGTTTTGTAAAAAGAGAGTTTTGAGAAAGAAAACAATTTTAGAAAAGCAAAAAGGAATTCAGAAAGAAAAGAACTTTGAAAAGAGAAAAGAGGTGTGGTGCATGCAATCAACCGAGCTCAAGTAAGTACCCCAAAATACCCATACAAGTCTATTTTTTGATTATCAGTTAATAGAACAACATGCTAGATTAGGACAAAGGATCTAGGGAGGATGCCTTGAGTGCCTGTTATATGTGCTTTGAGTTGCATAATAGTGTTGACTAGATAGTAGTAGGATAGCCTGTTTAGGTTATGCCTGAGTTTATGAGTTTGTGTTGCATGCTAGTTCAGATTCTTGCTTTGTTGATATGATTGTTTGAGTATGTTATGATTAGATTTTCCCTTGCTTGGATGCTGCTTGCTTTGTGCATTGTGGGATTCTGAGTGATGGGAGTTAGCCATTAGGTGGATATGACACGTCACATATGATCAGGGTTGAATAATCACAGAGTGCTGGATTGGGTCCTATTGCGCAGCTCTTAGTTGAGTCCAACCGTTGTAGGGACGAGTATGTTACTTGAAGGATTATCTGAGCCTCGTCACATGTGATGGTATCCAGGTGATGGCTAATTGGCATCACAAGGAGACCTTCAGCAGCTGAGGACTAGTTTGAGTTGAGTCAGAGGTTTCCCTAGGGTAAGCCTAGGATGAGGTAGTGCTGGGAGCAGTAGTAGTAGAACAGGGACCTGGTGGAGTCGAAGCAGTTCTTGAGGAAAGTACAGATAGATGTGGAAGGTAGTATGAGCCCGTACTACTGAAAGCAGAGGATCCCTACTCGATTTGGGAAAGGCCGAGACAAGACCGGGAACCTGGTAGTGCGTGTGTTTGGTCTCGCAGTAGTGATGAGTATTCTGATAGTGGTTGTGTCATATGTTTCAGCATGGTGACGTTGCGAGAGAGGCTAGTGGGCGGATCGGGCGCCAAAGAGGGATCATGCTCGGGTTCAAGAGCCGAGCAGCTCGAGGAGAAAATGAGGGAGTTGATATCGACTGAGGTTACGCGTAGTATTCTAGACCAGACTCTTGTGATCTTTGGCACAGTCAAGGAGGGTATATTGGAGATTTTGGATGAGAGGCTGGGAGCCTTCCGTACCGAGATGATGGCATGGATGGGAGCACGTACATTGACATTTCGAGAGTTCAGGGCTTGCGGGGCACCAAATTATCATGGGGCTAGGGACCCCATTGCTAGCAGCAGATGGTTGGCTGATGTTGCCAACGCGTTCCATACGAGCCGGTGTCCTGAGGAGGACAAGGTCAGACTCGCTTCCTGTCTTCTGAAGAACAGAGCGAGGGATTGGTGGGAAGAGATTGGTCATGCTTTGGGTGATGATGTCGCATTGGACGCGATGACTTGGAGCGATTTCTTAGCCAGGTTCAGGGCGGAGTTTTCACCAATTATTGGGGTGCAGAAGTTGGCACGGGAGTTTCAGGATTTGACGCAGACCACTGAGACTGTGGCGGAGATCACCACCAAGTTCAGGGAGAGGGCTCTTCTCGTACCGCAGTATGTCGCGGATGAGGAGATGAAGAAGGCCCGATATCACAAGATGTTGAGGGCTGACATCAGGGAGTTCGTGAGCAGGTCCGACTGTAAGACGCTAGAAGATATGATTTCTTGGGCCAGGGAGAGGGAAATTGATTTGGAGCAGATCCGGAAGAGGAAGTCGGATGAGGTTCAGGTAGCCGCGAGTTCAGGCAAAAGGCCCAACGGATCAGATTCAAGATCGAGGGATTATCAGGACCGCAGTCGATGCGGGAAGTGTGGTAGGGCACACGGGGGCGCGTGCAGGAATGGTAGCGGCGGTGAGCCTGGCTGTTTCAAGTGCGGTTGGACTGGTCATTTTAGCTGGGATTGTACTGCTACCACGATGCAGGGATCAGACTTGATATGTTTTCACTGCAATCAGCGGGGCCACAAGAAGGCCCAGTACCCCAGTTTGTTTTCAGCAGGACGGGTGATGGCACCTGCCCCTGCAACTTTGAGGATCACAGACGGCCGTCAAGGCTGCACGGAGGCGCCTGCGGTAGGAAGCGGGGCTTTTCAGATGACTACCCTGGAGATGCGAGAAACACCGGACATTGCAGGTATGCGATTTCCATTTTTAGTTATTTATTTGTGCATGATTATATTGTTATGGTTCTGCATCATTATCGGTATGAGTATTTCATTTGTGTGCGGCTTGCTTGTGATCGAGTTATATGCCATCTACATACCTTGGATATTTGAATGGTAGTTAAGGGATGTGCTATATTGAGGAAGGTTACTTAGGATGCAGTATTTGTAGCATGCGTGGGAGGGACTTGGTATGTCTCGCTAATTCGGAGCCATATGACTTTAGAATTGGAGTGATTAGATCCCTAGCTATGGTAAGCTTGGGGTTCCTCAGCGGGTTGATTATAGAATGGTAACGAGGATTGGATTTCTTTTCGAGCATTGAGTAACAAGGGATAAGCAGGATCAAAGTGGGGGAGAATCCTCAGAGCGCGCAAATGTAAGATTACGCAGATCCCGAATGAGTGCGCAGCCTCCGAGAAGGAATAGAAGTGGTACAACGTTTGATGGATTGAGGAGTTTGGGCTTAGGAGTTTGAGAAACTTCCCCTCAGTCAGTGCGTGTATTGGTGATGGTTAGTATGTGGTTGGGAATTAAGGTTGAAGGATCGCCTGAAGGAATCGAGTGAGTCAGAAGGAGGATCTTGAGAACTGAAAGCATGGGGTGCTTTCATACTAGCAGTCAGTAGTGGAAAGTGTTGTAAGACTACAGGGCAGCCGTAGCATTCACTAGCAGTCAGTGGTGTAAAGTGTTGTAAGACTACGGGGCATCCGTAGCATTCACTAGCAGTTAGTGGTGGAAAGTGTTGTAAGACTACGGGGTAGCCGTAGCATTCACTAGCAGTCAGTGGTGGAAAGTGTTGTAAGACTACGGGGCAGCCGTAGCATTCACTAGCAGTCAGTGGTGGAAAGTGTTGTCAGACTACGGGGTAGTTGTAGCATACACTAGCAGATGGTGATAGAAGGTGATGTAAGACTGCGGGTAAGCCGTAACATTCCATAGTAGCTTCGTTGGCGGAGTTGGGGTGAGGACCTTATCTCCTAGTGATCAGATAGGGATCTGGAATGGGTAGTGGATGAGAATGATGGGGATTTCGCTTGTATAACCCTTGAGAGGTGAGACCTTTGGAGAGGCCGCTCCAGGATGTAGTGGGTGAGACCCGTGGGCGAGGCCCGTATGAGAATAGCAGTATAGGTGAGACCTGAGAGCAGGGTTGCTCAGTATTATGGTTGGGTGAGACCCGTGGATGAGGCCCGAGCAAGAATGGCTAGACAAATAGGACTAGAGGGATAGAGGCGAGTGAGACCCATGGGCGAGGCTCGTGAGTTTTGGCAGCACAGGTGGGACCTGGTAGGGACCTTAGTGTCAAGATAGGGGATCGGGGATCCCAGGAAATTGTAGTGCATACATGGCAGGATAGATTGAGCAGTTTTAGGTGGTCGAAGTTTCTTCGAAAGTCGTTGGGAGCAACTAGTAGTTGTGTTGGGTCAGCGATCGGTGGAAGCCGGTAATCCAGATATTGATAGGTTGGTAGGGACCAGGGTGGTCTCAGTTCATCCGGAAGTCAGATGAGGAATAGCATAATTTCCATTCAGTAGCAGTGCGAGTATGCATCATATGGTCGAATTAAGTTAGTTGATCATGGGGTGCTCGACACCAAATGATAGTAGAAAGAATGCCCAATGGATACTGGCGATAATGACCCGTACTGGAAGTAGCGGGAGCAATAGATTTGGTGAAGATAAGGTCTTCACAATGGCAGAGGAAATAATTGGTTATGGAGAATTGCCTTGGGGAGGCAAGGAAATCGTGCAAGGAAGGAAGGGGAGAACCCCTATGGGTTCAGTGCAGTACTCGGTGTGTACCAGAAGGATTGTCGGTTGAGTAAGTTGTGTTTCTAGAATGTTCAGGGTCAGGTTCGACCCGAGATGATTATCTGCAAGGATTAATGTTAGTCGGAATGACTGAGCGGAAGGCCCGCGAAGGCAGACAGCTGGTGTGAGAATAATTGGTGGGGTATTGGAGGCAGATCGCAGGCGGTAGATCATAGTAAACTTCGAGGACGAATTTTAGTTTAAGTGGGGGAGAGTTGTAACACCCAAAGTCTGGAAGGCCAGGAAAGGAAAGAAAACCCTAATTTTAAGGGGCGACTCGGTGAAACCAAGGAGGAACTCGGCGAGTCCGAGCGGGATCCGGGTCGAGGAGTAAGTGACCGAGTCGACGAGTCGGCCAAGGAGACTCAGCGAGTCAGGTCTGTGCGAGGAAAACCCTAAATTCGGGACTTGGAGCCTATTTAAGCGCCTCATTCTCTTCCCTAGGGTTCCTTTATTGCCTCTCTAACCCAGAACACTAAAGCCTAGCCGCCATATCCATTGTTTGAGCCAATTGTTGCCTTGAAGAGTGCATTAAAGCTTGGAAAAGGAAGAAGGATCTTGGAGGTGCAAGAAGGGGCTATAGATCTGGGATTGGGGAGATATTTCTGAGCATTTGGAGGTAATATACTAGTTCTTGGACTCTTCTGTACCTATATCTATGTGTGAGTATTGGGGATTTTTAGTTATAATGGTATCCATTTGAGTTAGAAGCCAGATCTGAAGTTGCTACTTCGGATCTAAGCATATTATGGTCTTGAGAAACATAAAGTATCTGCCCTTGAGTTGATTATGGAGCCTCATTGCCTTAAACCCTATTTTATGGTGTATTTTGCCTAGATCTCCTTCTCTACACGTAAAGTTTGCAACTTTACGTGAGGAATAGGCTTGGGAAGGGTAGATCTACAGTTTCGAGTCCATGCACGACTCAAAAGTCCTCTGCATGTAAGGAGATTTGAATGGACTTGGCGAGTCCTTTGAGTGGACTCAGCGAGTAGTATGAAGATTAGGAGCAACTCGACGAGCGGGATGAACAGCTCGTCGAGTCAAATGAAGATTTCCTTGTACTCGATGAGTCTGTTCTTGGACTCGGTGAGTCAGGTCGCGAAACCCCAAACCCTTCGAGTTGAGACTCGAATCAGTGAGTCGAATGGAGACTCGGTGAGTTGGACAGGTCAGGACTCGGAAATCGGTAGACACGGCGAGTCATGGACTGACTCGGCGAGTCATGGACTGACTCGGCGAGTCAAGTCGCGAAAGGAAGGACTCTGAGCATATGAACTCGGCGAGTCAATAGGGTGACTCGGCGAGTAGGGTTGACCTGGAAGGTTGACTTTTACCAGGACTTTGACTTTGACCAGAGTTGACTTAGTTGACTTTTGGGGGTCAGTTAGACTAAGTGTTGCTTTGATATTGGTAGGTCGGGGAGCGAGTGGAGCAGGAGTTCAGGGAGTTGTCGGGCAGCGCCTAGTGGGATCATCAGCAAGTTCAGCCAGTACAGGTGAGTTTCCCTTTGTGTGAATGGGTCTAAGGCCACAATGTCGGCCCATGTAGTTATGAGTAGAAGGCTCGGGGGTTAGCCCTAGGCACAGTAAGCTAGAATGATATTCAGGACGAGGTCCATTAATAGCGGGCGGGTGCCCAAGGATTTGTTTATATGATAGTTTATACTTGTTGTCTTTGTGATACATGTATGTGCCTGGTAGGGAGGTGAGTGTGGGCGAGATCCCGTATCTCACCAATAGCAGAGTGTGGATGGGGTTCCACATCTCATTAGTAGCAGAACATGGGCGAGGCCCAAGTTAGGGAAGGAGTGAGAGTGGGCTAGGCCCGTATCTCACTATCAGTAGGAGCATGGATGGGGTTCCATGACTCATAAGTAGCAGGACAAGGGCGAGGACCAAGATAGGTGAGGCCTTAGGACAGGATTTGTGAGTATATGTTAGTTTATGTGTTGTTGTATGCTTATGTGCTATTATATGTTAGCGGGCGGGGCCCAGTGATAGGCGAGGCCTAATTGAAATAGATTTGTATTCGAGCAGGGCTCGAATCCAGGCGGGGCCTGGAGCGGCGGGGCCGTTGTAGCAGGCAAGGCCCGAGGCAGGGGGCGAGACCCAAGATAGCGGGCGTGACCCAGTATGTACAGTATGTGGTTATGCATGGTATGTGGTAGCGTGGGGAACTCACTAAGCTTCGTGCTTACGGTTTTCAGTTTTGGTTTCAGGTACTTCCGGTAGTGGAGGGGAGAGCTCGGGGTGATTGCATGGCACACACCATAGATTAGACAGTCTGGGAATGTTTACTCTGATAATGAACATGTGTTTTGAAAATTTATACTCGGATTATGTTTTGGAATGATGACTTTGCTTTAAGTAATGTTTTATTAAAAGAAATTTTTAATCTTGAATTTTGGGTCGTTACAAATACATATATAACAGATACTATGGGTCCAACCATCCATCAGGATGGAGTACCCCAAGCCCCTCAACCATCGGGTTGGAATGCCGACATACTATGGGTCCAATCAACCATCGGGTTGGAATACCCCAGGTCCTCAACCATCGGGTTGGAATGCCCACACATTATGAGTCCAATCATCCTCGGGATTGAATACTCTCGGCCCACAACCATCGGGTTGGAATTCCCCCATAACCAATCAAACATGTGCACCTATATTAGATAATCATATAATAGTCTATAAAGACAACATTCTAGGGTCCTATCATCCCCGGGATCAAATACCCTCAACTATCAATCAACCATGTGCACATATAATAGGTAATCTCCTACCAGCATACAGACAGTCAGACCAAACTACCGGTCACTAAGCATAGCCACATCCTATCTACTAGGATACCGATCTAATAGATCATACTAGCATATAACCATCCTATCTACCAGGATACCGAGCTAACATATCACAACAGTAACAATTCCAAATAACAAATCAAATGGCCAACCTTGGTGCCTTAGACCCTTCACGTCGCAAGTAGTGCCGAAGTACCGATAACCTCTGATCGTTGTCTCAATGAAAATCCCGAACTATCACATAATAAATTAATGGGTTTTGAAAAAAAGAACATCCTATGTGCTCATGCAAACCCTAAAAGTTGGATCTAGGTTTCTCTATTGTACATGCAAGTCATCCAAGACTTATGAACCCTAGATCTAGCATACATATTTCAAAATTATCATATAAGATCAGATCTAGATGATTATGTAACAACGTAAATTTCAAACAAATTTTTCATTTTAAAATCATATAATTCTCGTAGCACATTTCACAAAAATCTCATTGATTTAATTTACAAAACACAACTCCATAATTGTTTGATTTGTACTCCAGGATCCTCAAAACATAACTCTTGCTCTAGTGTGTACAATCAAGCAGTGCCTTCCCGCGATCCTTAGAAAATCTGAAACACATATCACATAACCGGGTAAGCATAAAGCTTAGTGAGTTCCCCAAAATAGCACATACAACACATTAGCTACTCGAGAATATAACTCTGTAAGACCCTCCGGACTATGTGTGTCAGTGGGACCCTCCAATCCCATGGTTCGTTGGACACTTTGGTCTGGTCTAAGTGAGGATCCTCCGGTCTCACAGCTCATTGGACCCACTGGTCCGGTCTTAGTAACACATAATGTAGCGTATATATCACACATACAAATACATAACTCAAGTAAGCACATATGACCCTCTAGTCACACATAAATACCACTCTAGGTAAATATAGTGAGAAGACTCACCTCGGATGATAAACAACCCCTAAAAATGTTATTGGTGTGCACCGACCTCTATCTCTAAGCCAAACCCACAATTCACCCAATTAGGAACTAAGTCCAAACTCTCACTCATTAGGTATAAAGGTAGCCCACTAACTAGCCCATCAATAATCTAAACCCATTGGACCCACCAAGGCCCAATAATAAATTGACTCTCTCGAGGCCCAAATTCTCAAATCAAAATGGCAAGCCCACTCAAGGGCCGAAATCACACACACACACACACACACACACACACACACATATATATATATATATATATATATATATATATACACATATTCCTCTAGTCCAAAACTCTATTGCAACCAGTCCAAACTCTAGGCCCAACACTTAAGGTCCAAAATAAGACTTAGCCCAAAAATCCACAGTGAGGTTACGTGGGGCGTACCTCTCTTGGTACGCTTAGCGTACTCACGAATTCAGATTGTCCATTAGGGACACTTGGTCAGTACACGGGGCGTACTAGAATTACGCTCAGCATACGTATAAATTGTTATCTCCACTCCCTTAGTCTTAATCTATTAAGACCATAGCTATACTCTTAGATCTGGTCTCCATAAAGGCTTATACACAATAAAACTTGTGACTTTAAGCCTTTGCATGGCAGATTAAGTCCCAAACACAAAAACTCTTACTCTTTACTCCGAAAAATGCTCATATCTTATGCATGAGGTGGTTCCAACGTCCAAGGCCTCATTTTTATGAATCCTCTCCACTAGAAACACTTAAAGGGACATATATTAGGCTCTGGAGTTCAACAACTCATAAAGCTTCAAGTTTTGGGACGAAAAACCCTAAAATGGACCTAAAACAAAAACTAGCACAACAATAAGCAAGTTTCAAACTTGATACCTCTGGAAGATGCACCAACAAGAGAAGAACATAGATCTAAAAGCTAGATGCTCAAGCTATTCTCTTTCAAAGCTCCTTCTTCTTCAAAAGCCAAACATAACAAGTCATAACCCCACTAGATCTACATGAGAAAGCCACCAAGATTCAAACATTATGCTTTCTGGAGCTAGATCAACTTGATTAAGGCTTGGATCCACAAGCTCCAAGCCAAGCAATGCTTCCTCAAGGAACTCCTACTTCCACAATATGCACCAAAAACTCACTAAATCACCAAAATGCTCAAGAATCACTCAAATGGAGGCTTAGGGTCGATTTCTAGGGTTTAGAGGGATGAAGGCTAAAGATATTAGGGTTAGGTTATGAGATAAAGAGCTTAAATAGGGTCGAAGACCCTAAAATAGGGTTAAGGTCTGATCATCGTACGCCCAGCGTACTCCGAAGAACATTCGCGACCATCCCTGGTCAGTACGCCCAACGTACTCCAAAGTACACCAGCGTGCTTCCTTCTTCAATAGTACGCCCAACGTACGCTTTGTGTACACCCAGTCGCCCAGCATACTCAACTAAGCTTAAAACCACAAAACTTTTGAAAGCCATGACTTCTTTGTTATAAATCCGTCTCCGATGATCCTTATATCCACAAAAATGTAACGAGAAGCCCTACACTTCTATCAACTTTATTCCTCCTGAAGCCCACTCGAACTTAGATCCAAAATTCATGAAAGCCCAAACTAGCGCCTTTAGCAATACATTTGGGCTCTAAAGCACAAATCGAACTCTTTTATCACACAACCTACCTTACCCACATCCTAAAAGGGCCTAAACCTTTCTCTTTCAAAGCCTCAAAACCTGCTCATACTCGGATTAAGGCCCACGGGCCTTAAATCACAAATGTAACGATGTGAAATTTTAACTAAATTTGAAATTTCAAAACACATTGTTTTTAATAAATAATTATAGAAAGTCACAATGTCAATTCACCCAAAACTTATGTTCAAAAAAATCAATATATCAAACTCCAGGATCCCCTAAATCATAAAACAATCTCCGGTGTGTATGTGTGTACAATCAAGTCGGCGACTTCCCGTGATCCTGAGAAGTACCTAAAACACATAACACATACACGGTAAGCACAAAGCTTGGTGAGTTCCTCAAAATATCACACATAACATATTAGCCACTCGATGCTATAACTCCGTAAGACCCTCCGGTCAATGTGTCTCAGTGGGGCCCTCCGGTCCCAACTCAACAGGCTCAATAATAACAATAATCAGCATAAATCACAAAGACATAATGCAGAATATCAAATACACAGATAATCACATTAAGCAACTCAATCACACAAGGCACCACTCAAGGCAACTATAGTGAGAAGACTCACCTTGCAAGAAGTCAGAAAAAACTCGAACTCAAACCACCGGTCTAGCCTCTGCCTAACATACACAACAATTATCCTTAATTAATCACGGCTCTTAAAAGGCTACACTTTCTCACAAAGGGGTAAAAGACCATTTTACCCCTCAATGGCCCTAATTGTCCATAATTTGACCCAAACCCTAAAAGTCAACAAAAGTCAACAGCAGGGAGTACGCCGAGCGTACCAGCTCCTTACGCTGGGTGTACCCCGCTGTCATGCAGATATCGGGGATGTGTGACCCCTATGTTGCCCGTACTGGAATTACACCCGTCGTACGCTCCAGTTTCACCCTCCTCACTTGTTTCGTCTTAAAGAGTTAAGACCTTGGCTCATATCTCAGATCTAGACTCTCTAAAATCTCTTAACCCATAAAGTCAGGGAGTTTAAGTCTTTGCATGGCTGGAAAGGTCCCAAACACACGGAACATTCACCCTCTTATGATAAAAAAACACATATCTCATTCATGGCTTGATCCCAATGTCCAAGATAGGATTTTTATGACTCTACACCACTGAATATACTCAAACGGGGTGGATCATGGTCATTGGAGTGCAATATCACATAAAGCCTCCAACTTTTGGGAGAAACCCCTAGAATACTCTACCAAGATGCAAAAACCAAAAGTGTGAGAAAGTTCTGAGCTTTATACCTCAAAATGAAGCTCCACACTAAGATAAGCCCAAATCCAAGGCATGAAATCCTACTCCTTCTTCTTCAAGACTCCTTCTTCACTCTAAAGTAACTCAAGAATGCTCCAAGGCTCTCTAATGCACTCACAAGCTCTAAGAATGGAAACTAGGGTTTAGGAGGGTTGGTGACTGAGAATGGTGTCCAGGAATGAGGCCATCATATCCTTTAAATAAGGGTCTCACCCTAAATTAAGTTTTTCACTCTGAGCCTAGTACCCCTCGGGTACCCTCTGGTACGCCCAGTGTACTAGGTGGCTTCCGCGTCAAATGCATGCGTACGAGTACATTGAGCGTACACTCTAGTACGCCCCGCGTACTCATTCACCACCTTTTCTCACAAAGGGACTAAAATGGCCAAATACTCAAAAGACCAAGGGTCACGGGGTATACTTGATCTCGGTATGTTACAATTCTCCCCCACTAGGATCAGACTTCGCCCTCGAAGTCATGCTCCGGGAATAAATCGGGATATTGCTCTCGCATCTCTGACTCTGGCTCCCAAGTCGACTCGGACTCTCTACGATGTTGCCACTACACTCGAACCAAGGATACCTCATTGCTCCTCAGAACCTTCACCCTCCGATCCAAAATCGCAATCAGCCTCTCGATGTAATTCAGGCTCTCATCCACCTAAATTTCCTCTAGTGGTACCACTGTCGTCTCATCGGCTACACACTTCCTCAACTGGGACACGTGGAAGGTGTTATGAATCTGACTCAACTCTGCAGGTAGCTCCAACCGGTAAGATACCCTACCCACTCTGGCGGTAATTCTGAAAGGACCGATGTACCGGGTCCCCAACTTGCCCCACTTCCGGAATCGGATCACCCCTTTCCATGGGGATACCTTCAAGAGTACAAAATCTCGGACCTGGAACTCTAGCTCGGATCATCGCCTGTCTGCATAACTCTTCTAGCGACTCTCGGCCATCAGTAACCTCTGCCTGACCTGCTAAATCTGATCAGTTGTCTTCAGCACTATCTCAGTGCCACCCATCACTCGTTGTCCTACTTCTCCCCAACAAATGGGAGAATGACACCTCCTCGCATAAAGAAGCTTAAAGGGAGGCATACTAATACTTGAATGATGGATGTTGTTGTAAGAAAACTCAGCCAAGCGCAAATGAGTGTCCCAACTTCCTCCGAAGTCCATCACACATGCTCGCAGCATGTCCTCAAGCGTCTAAATAGTCTGCTCGCTCTGCCTGTCTGTCGGTGAATGGTATGCGGTGCAGAAGTGAAACCAAGTACCCAACTCCTCATGAAATTTCTTCAAAAACCTGGAAGTAAAGCGCACATCTTAGTCTGACACTATTGTGTTCGGCAGTCCATGCCGAGCTACCACCTCTCACACATAAATCTCGGCTAATCTCTCTGCAAAAGAGATCTTGCTAATGGATAGGGTAATGAGCGCTCTTCGTCAGCCGGTCTACAATCATCCAAATTGCATCGACTCCACTTGCATTCCTCGACAACTTAGTGATAAAGTCCATGGAAATTTGTTCCCACTTCCACTGTGGAATCTCCAGGGTCTGCAAGGGACCATGAGGACACTGGTGCTCGGCCTTAACCTGACGACAGGTCAAACACCTCTCAACTACCCAAGCCACGTCCCTCTTCATACCGGGCCACCAATAATCTCTCTTTAGGTCCAAGTACATCTTATTGGCCCCTAGATGGATCGAGAATCTCGATCTATGCGTCTCCTCCATCAAAATACAACGATCCCCACCAGTGTGGGGCACCCAAATCCGCCCCCGTAAAGTCATAAGCCCTCGACTATCGGGCAAAAACTTGAAAACTTTCCCAATCACCCGTTCCCTCTTGCGATTATCCAGTCTCATGGCCTCCACCTAGGCCTCTTGAATGGTATCTAAAACTGGAGTCATCACTATCATTCACATGTACACATCACGGATCGGAGCACTCTCTGCTCTACGGCTCAGGGCGTCGGCTACTACATTAGCCTTGCCCGGATGGTACAAGATCTCGCAGTCATAATCTTTCACCACATCTAACCACCTCCTTTATCTCATATTTAAGTTGGACTGATCCATGAGATACTTCAGGCTCATATGGCTCGTGTAGATGGTACACCTAACACCATAAAGATAGTTGCACCAAATCTTGAGGGCAAACACCACTGCCCCCAACTCCAAATCATGCGTGTGATACCTCGTCTCATGAGGGTTCAGCTGCCTCGATGCATATATAATCATGTGGCCCCTCTGTATCAACACTGCACCCATCCCTGAGATAGACGCATCACAGTAGACCATAAAGTCCTCTACCCCCTCCGAAAGGGCTAACACCGGAGCTTCGCATAATCTCTGGCGAAGGGTCGCGAAAGATGCCTACTGCTCAGGCCCCCAAACAAAAGTAATGCCCTTCCGGGTCAACTTGGTGAGAGAACCACAATCTTGGAGAAATCTTTGATAAATCTCTGATAGAAGCCGGCGAATCCCAGAAAACTCCTGATCTCGGATGGGGATCATGGTACCTCCCATCACATAACCGCCTCAATCTTGGCGGAGTCGACCAAAATCCCATTCTGATTAACGAGATGTCCCAGGAACTGGACCTCTCGTAACCAGAAATCACACTTGAAAAATTTGGCATATAGCCTCTCCGACCTCAAAACCCCAAGAACTTGTCGCAAATGCTCCTCGTGCTACTCCATGGATCTCACATATGAATATTAGATAATATTTTCATATCTGAATATTACATAGTATTACATGGTATATCACATTTGAATATTACATAGTATATTTATTTGTGAATATTAGATGATATATTCACTTATGAATATTACACAGTATATTCACATATGAATATTACACAGTATATTCACATATGAATATTACATAGTATATTCACATATGAATATTACAAGGTATTTTCACAAATATATATATATATATATATATATATATATATATATATATATATATATGTATTATATGTTATTCACATATGAATAACATACAGACTTGCATATTTGTTTTTTTTTTGTTTTAATAATTATATACTGAGAAAACGTATTCATATATGAATATAACGTGGTAATTTAGTTTATGTATTTCATCAAACAGATGGAGTGCATACAATTTAACTTTTTTTAACAATGATAAAACATGATATTTTGACTATTTAAATCTTACAAAAGAGTAGATTGATAGAGAATTATATGAAATTTTTCAAAAAAAAAAAAACGATTTTATCTTTTGCTAACCTCGAATTTGAAGTTTTATTTGATAATCGATGCTGAATGAATGATATGAAGTGGATTTTTGTTGATTATCGATGATGTTGATCTAATAACGATGGGAGTATAATTAATCATAGATGTTGAAGATCTGATCGTATTCAAGCACAATTGAAGGTTGAATTAAAAGAACCAAAAACGAATTTTTGTTGCTAACTGTTGAATCGTATTGATTATTGACGAAGATCGATGGTTGATTAGCACTGGATGATGTTGATGATTGTTTAATTGAAGAAATCTGGATGATTGTTGAAAGTTGGAGAAGAAATTTGGATGATGAACGATGAATGAGTTTGAACTGTAATCTAATTATCTACAGATACGTATTTAAGATTGAAGGTTGTTATCATATTTACAAGTTTGTCACCATGTTTTTTTATGCTTAGATAAAATGAGTGGCTAAGAATGATTCCCCCATTCTCAATTGAACCCACCTCTCTCTCTCTCTCTCTCTCTCTCTCTCTCTCTGTCTATATATATATATATATATATATATATATATATATATATATATATATATATATATATATATATATATATATATATATATATATATATATATATATATATATATATATATATATATATAACGCTTATACTGCTAAACTCTGTTTAAAATTCATATCTGTTTTCATACGACATCCGTTCTCAAATGTCTTTATATCGACGGACTCCTGTTACGTTTATATTGTTTCGACTAACAATCAATCAATTTAAAATTTGATTTATGTGCTAACACCGTTACACTGAAATATTAGAAAACTCATAACTTCCTCAAACAAAGTCAAATTTAAACGTTCTTTATATGTACACTCTTGGTTTTCAGATTACTATGACTTTCATTTAGATTACTTAGGCTAATAAGCAACCTATCTAAAATTCACTTTTTTGACGCGTATAACCGTGTCGGTTTAATCGCGATACTTCGAAGAAGCATAACTTTTTCATACGAAGTCAAATTTCATATGTACGGAATCCTTGTCACATATACTATAACTTTGGTTAAGGTTATTTATCATAAATAACCTTCTATCAAATTTCACTTTTATCGCACATTTTATTTTAATTGTCAAGCTCATTTTATCGCTCTTTTTATTTTATCGCTCAATTGATTTTAATTGTCTAGCCCGAAGTTGTTCTTTTGTAAACTTAACTCTAATGATGTATGTTTTCAATCAATTAAATGTGATTTAATGGTTTTTGAAACTAAGGTTTAATTGGTTAATCTATTTTAATATTGAAAAATATATTTGTAATTTTTGAGACGTTACAGAGGAACAACCATAGACATATTGGTAGTCAATAAGTCATCATAAACAATCACCATCTATGATTTTGTTTCTCAAACCGTGGTTCCATAGACGTATTGGAAGTCAATAAGTCATCATAAACAATCACCATCTATGATTTTGTTTCTCAAACCGTTCAGGCGACTTGATTGAAAGATCAATCACCACCCTTTATGTCTGGTTTTGTCAATTCCCGACAATGAATGATGAATCACTAGCTCTAGGAAGATATTTTCATAAATTCGTTGAACATTAACGTAATGGAAAATTAAGGGGTTACTTGAGTGGTAGAGTTTGATGGTAGTTGAGAGCAATAAAATTCCTAATATTTTTCCTCCAAACATGAATCTATACAACATTAAAATGTTCATGTAGAATAAATCCAGAAGTATAGCAACAAGAATTTTCTTCATCAACTTCATTATCTACCTCTTATTCTTCTTCTTTTTCTTATACCTCTTCTACTACACCATTATCAGTCTTCATTAGCAACATCAACAATCACTTTAGCAACATCTTCACCCACCATAATAAGGGAAGTCATTACAAAAGTGGCTCCTTAGCACTTTGATGTTGGGGATACTGGTACCAACAGTAACAAAAGGGTGAATTGCATCAAGATGTGAAACCACGTCTTTATAAACTTCAAAATCATGGCCAAAATATCCAATCAATACTCTTGTTCTTCTTTTAGAACTTTAAACCATGATAATTAATGGGAGAATAAAAATCGAGTAAAAACAAGATTAGACACCAAAATACCCAGGGAAAAAACATTTGGAAAATGTCCATTTGAGTTGTATTGATACTTTGAATGTTTAGTATATAGTTTGGTAATTAATGGTTTGGTATTTTAATATATGTTGAAATTTTAGTAGTTTGGTGTTTTAGTTTATGTTGACACTTTGGTAGTTTTGTAGATTGATAATTGTTAGTTTGAAATTTTGATTTATGTTAATATTTTGGTAGTTTAGTGCTTTGGTAATGTAGTTTGATACTTTGCTAGTTATTTTGATTTATTTTCAGTTTCTTGTTTTAACTTATAAGTTTACTAATATACATATTTCTTTTGTAGTCGGATGTTATGCTTAGTAACCCGACGTAACGAGAGGAATAATGATGGGGAAGGTGATGATCACATGTCCAAATAGTTTTATTTTTTATTTACCATTTTGTAAACGTTTGTGTACTAGTTTTATAAATTTTATACTTAATTAGTAAATAATTGACATACTAGTTTATGAAATTTGTACTAGTTTTATACGTTTTTATAGAAACTTAATTTTTCTGAATTTACTGTAGCAACTTTTCTTTATTTGTGATAGTGATTTTTATATTTGTCAAAAAAAAAAAAAAAAAAAAAAACAATAATAATGATCGCATAATAGCAACGGCTTATTAGTGATAGCTACACCAATATGGAGTGACAAATAAGCACTAGCAACAAAGTATTAACGACTTATTTGTGGACAAATGATTGTATTAGCGTCAACACATGTCACACATATTGCCCTTAAATCTTATAGTATGAATGGCATCGAACAATCTATATGATTAACCTTACGGTTATGCAAATTCACTATTCCAAAATACATTTGTTAGCTAATAACATAAACATAGAAAACACGTCTTGTAAAAGATCTCAAATCTTATCATAAAGATTGGATTAGGTTTAAGAGTATCTATGGGGGACAGTGTCCCATTCTTTTCGGTAATAATGTCCTATTTCTAGAAATTAAGCCGCCCGAGGATTTTAATCATTTGTTTATATGAAACTCAAATAAAGAATTCAAGAAAGTTTCCACATCGATACACCATCCAACGTTCACAAACATATAACTAATTTAAAGTAAAATCTCACAAATAATTATATTTGATTCTTTTTAAAATCCTAAAAAAACCACACTTTCTTGGATGAATGTCGTCTGTGAGTCCGCCCACCATATACTTTCGAACGTGGGTATATCTTCGAAACAACTAACTAAGGAGTGACAGTTTCCCATCCAAATATATGATCATTGCAAAGTTAACACTCAAAATTATAAAAATTCCTATTTTACTTTTATAGTCAAAATGCAAAATTTCATGGCTTAATTCACTTAATTTAACATTGCATCTTGTCATAAGGATTACCATAATATGTATCAACAAAATCATAAAACCCAAATTTCCAAATTTCATGATATTTATACTAAGGACTAACTTGCCCTTATTGACAATATTTGTATTTTCCAACTCATTTTCTTTTACTTTCTTACTTAATGAACATTAACTTTTGGATATTACACCCAAACCAATATTGTACTCTCAAGCAAGTCCCTATTTCAAATAGGGTTCTCATGGTTTTTTGGCCTAGCTACCTATTGCTAAGGTAGGATCTATCTTTTTTTTTAATACAAAAATTATATAGAAATTACCTTATTTTTACCAAAAAAAACTTATATTTTCATATTTTTTTTCCGTTTTATTAATATAAGGAACCATTTTAATTTTAGTTTTAGATTCGTGACTGATCAGGTTTATAAAGTTCTATAATGGGTGGCAACATATTTATTCATCAACCTCCAAGTGAGAGATTGTCAGGTTGTGGAGTCTGATTGATCTATTGACCTTATAATCGCTAGAAACCACCAAAATATGTCATGAGTTATGGGATAACACCCTTGCGGGGAGCCATAGGTAGCTCCCCAAGAAGAAATTTTTGTAGGCGAGTTTCTATGTCAGATACGACATCAAAAATGCTTCATGAGCCAATTTCATCAATGTTGGGCTTGCCTTTGAAATAATGAAACCCCTTTGAAGGAGCCTTGTTATGCACACAATAATAAACAATATCACATATTTCCTTATGAGTCTTTCAAGAAAATATAAGATATCATAGATGTTCTTCAATCTTTGGAAAATTACAGAATGATTGTGATTTTTAATAGATTGGTCGTCATTAATATGACCAAGAGTGTTTTCAATGGTAAACTAATTTTGCCTTAAGAGTATCTATTTCACTAAAACTATGATGTTATTTGCTTATTACTAGGGATGAGCAAATGGACCGGAGAACCGGCCGGAACCGGTACCGGAACCGGAACCGGCACCGGAACCGGAACCCGATGGAACCGGTCGGGCCGGGACCGGGACGTTATTTTTGTGGATTTTTGGAACCGGGAACCGGTAGGAACCGGAACCGGTAGAACCGGCAAAAACCGGTAAAAACCGGAACCGTATTATACTATTTTTCAAAGATCGGTTCCAACATTTGAAGACACGACAAGAACCGGTAGGAACCGGGAATCGGTAGAACCGGAACCGATAGAACCGCCGGCCGGTTCGGTTCTTGATTTTGGCCGAAGCCGGTTCCCGGTTCCGGTCCAGTTCGGACCGGTTCCAGCCGGTTCGGTCCTTTTGCTCATCCCTACTTATTACCGATACAAAAATGAAGATAGAAATGACACTTTTTTTCCAAGATTTTGAAATCTAACTTTTGATAATCCACGTAGGATGCCTTACACTTCAATTTTATACAACATGACCGCCTAAATAGGCAATTGTTTGTCCAAAAGGTATATTGTTCCAAAATCATGTTTAGGGTATAAGTTAACATTTTTTGTAATTTTTACGACTAAAAGAATAAATCGCAGAAAGTATGATGATAAATTTTATCACTAAAATTATCATTTTTCATAATTAATCTTTAATTAAAAAAATGGTAAAGTGCATCATCTAAACGACGTTCATTTTTCATAATCAATCATCAATTTTTTTAAAAAAAATAATGGTAAACTAAATTTAAACAACCAATTTCGAACCCATCCAAGGCTTATTAAGTGCGAGGTCCAAAAAGATATTAGTCATATCTTGGACATGGTTTGAACATTGCATAGACAAATTCTTTTCTTTTTCTTTTCATATTTACACAACTTAATAAGTTTTAGTTGACAGCAAATGATTAGAGTTAAAGACCATTTATAAGAGTGTCAAACCATATTATATGATATACATGGTATATAAGTTTAAGCTTCTAATTAGTAGTTGAGCCGGTTTAAATGATGCTTTATTGTCGATGTTCTTTTTCCTATATTGAGAATTCAGTTTTGTGTATAGTATATATTTACGAATTTTTAATTCGATTAAACTACTTTAGTCTATAACTCTAATTGTCTTTATTTTAATAATTTCTATGCAATCATCAATATTTGGCACTACAAATCAAATATTGACTTTGTGTTTTTGACAGATGGCCGTTGTATCTTTTCTGATTTTTTGAAAAAGAAAATCTAAAAGATGTACATCTCAATTGGACTTATAGAAGGTGATTTTTTAATATATGGACAATCGATCTTGAATTCTTGATCAAATTAAATAATGCAACTTTTATTAATCACCATTTTAAGATAAACCCCATGGAACAAGTTTGGACAATATAATTTCCTCAATCTAAATGCATTGAGATTAATCATCATTTTGTACAAAATCTAACATTAGTTGAGATGGTGTGGCTGAAGCAGCTAAAACATGTAAACATGTGGTAAATTATGTTATAAATTAGTTTATAAATTAGCTTTCTGTTAATATATATAGCGTGAGATATCTAATTGATAAATTATGTTATAAACTAAAAGCAAGTTTTTCCGCTACTATATCAAAGAGTATCTGCCTTCATGTGCACAACACATGAGGAGGGTTAACGGTTGTGGGGAGATAGAGGTTAGGGTGAGGGACCATTGGTGTTACATGTTTGAAATAGAGACCAAGAATGCATGAAATGAACCTTTTGAACTAAGTGTGTTACTATCAGGTAACTATAAGGACCAAAAATGTAATTTATTCTTTCCCTTGTGTATTGTAATATACTTTTCGTAACAGTTAGGTCCCACAGTGGACTCTCAATTTTAAATTACATGTATGCACACAAGAACTACCAACGACGGAATGATTAGCCATTTAATTAATCAAGTCAAACCTTACTATCATTCTTCATTATGGGTATAAATATGTTTCTCAATATCATCATCTCCCAAGCACCTTTCGAAACCTTTTCTTTTATCATCATCAATCTTCTACCCTTCCATTCAAATTCCCCACGAAGATGGAGTCTTTCGGATTCTTGTTTGATGAAGAATGGGAAAGTTTGAGAAGAATGTTATCTGATGATCAAGATTCCGGCCACTTTTCCGGCCATGGTTTACTTTCGTGTGAACAAGATCGTGGTTTGAACTTTGAAACTCATTCCATTGTTTCATCTATTAATAACTCATCGTTCATCAACGATCATGATTTATGTTACGCTTCTGAAAATATCAACCCTAATCTCTGCCATTACTTCTCTCATGAAAGTAACGACAATGGATGTGTTGCTTATGATGGTGCAGTCTCTCTTCCCTACCAATCTTCTAATACTATTCCTTTACCAATAAATGGTGTGTGTAATAATCATCATGATTCGGTTTATCTCTATGATGAAAACGATTATAACTCCTCATTACTAGCCCAAGTTTTTTCCGATGATTCTATGGAAGAAATTCTATGCTCGAGACAAGAAGTCAACATAGAGAATACTGTTGATCCAACTGCGCCAATTGCTGATAAGCACAAGCACACGCCCTCCAAGAGAAAGATTGAAATCCTCGAATTGCCAAATGAAGTGGAAGACAAAGTCAATGACGAAAAAATCAATGAGAATCCCAAGAAGAAAACTAGGGTTTCAAGAGATAGTGTGAGTATAGTATTTTATGCAAGTTATTGTGAGATTGTGGAATTAATTTAATATCTTGAACATATCTTTAAAGACATTGAACTGAATATATTCTTATCTTTTTTTTTTTTTTTTGCACAGAAAAATAAGAAGAAAGTGCAACCAAAGAAGAAACAGAAAGTGATGACTACTAGTGTAAATGACAATGGAGTTGAAGGAGAAGATACAAACAACAATAAAGGAGGAGGGAATGCACCCATCGCTAGTTCAAGTTCTTGCAGTTCTGAGGACGATTTGACTGGAGGTGCAGACAACTCGAACTGGAAAACTAGAGCCGGTAGAGGTGCAGCCACCGATCCTCAAAGCCTCTATGCACGGGTGAGTGTTGATGATCACTTAATTGCTTCGATTTTTGCTACTGGATCTTGTGTTCTCTTATGAAATGATGTGTAATTAATATTGGTTTTTGCTTGGATTTGCAGAAAAGAAGAGAGAGGATAAACGAGAGACTGAAAGTCCTTCAAAACCTTGTGCCAAATGGGACGAAGGTTGACATTAGCACAATGCTTGAAGAAGCTGTCCACTATGTGAAGTTCTTGCAGCTTCAAATTAAGGTATATACACATCGTTAAGCTATGATAAAGCTATAAATGATCGTATTATATATTATGAGTATATAACCATACTTCACTTTTTCTATATTAATTTAAACACATGATCATCGAGGTGATTGATTTTTTTTCCTAACTTTATGCAGTTGCTAAGCTCAGATGACATGTGGATGTTTGCTCCAATAGCATACCATGGGATGGACATGGGTCTCTACCAGAAACTTTCACAATCTTAAAATTAGGAACAGTTTTGTTTCATTGTCAATTACTTATTAAATAAAAGTAAAATGACAAAACAAAACTTTATACACATATATTCTGACTAATTGTAATTATCAAATTCATATTTTTTTTCTGGTCATGAGAATTTATACCTCATGGTTTTGATTTATATATTTATTAACAAAATGTTGTATTAATTGCATGTTTGTAATCAAATATGTGGTCGGTTATTTATTTGAGAAAACGAACCAAGTTCAAGAATAAAAACCATTAACACATGTATGAGAAACAGAGGCAAAAATTAATCAATTGTAAGGAGTACTATATAGTATCAATCACATATAAGGATTTTGGTTTAAACCAAAAATTAATCAATTGTCATGCTTATAGGTTGCTATGAAATAAACCCACAAAAAATCCCAACAACTTTCCCAAATGATCAATGGGTTGTAATTGTTTTCTTAACATAGTATCATTACATGTTTATGTACAACAATGAAAACGGTTTTACAGGCTTCTTGGTATGTGACAATGTTTCGGTTCTAAGACTAGTTCATCCTTGATCACACATGGTTTTTTTCTATTAAGGTTGATAATGTTTTAGAGATATAAATCACATGGAGGTGACCAAAAGACTTGGAATAGAAATGTGTTTGGTGTATTTGTAACATTACAGTTCCAATAAAGGGAAGAAAATGTGAGATGGTTGTTCGAACCCAATCATCTATGTAACGATCGGAAAATTTGTTATTTCATTATTAAGAAATTAAAGCAAAATAGTTATGGATGTAGGAAATGAGAGGTTAAAAGTACATTGTTATTTGTAGCATTCGAGATTTTCAAGGTATTATTATTATTCATCCTAATTGAAGTGTGGTGTGGTTTGGTTTGGGCTTTGACCTTTGGGCCTTGCTAGTGGGCTGAGGAAGCTGCGTACGCGGGGAGTACATTGTCGTGTATGCCCAGCGTACTTGTGGAAAGAAAGCATGGAGGCCAAGGACGTACACCCAGCGTACCAGGATTACGTTCAGCGTACGTGTGCAGCTCTTTAAACCCTAAAATTTAGGGTTTAGTCCCTATATAAAGAACATTACCCCTGTGGTTCAGCCTTCCTTTACCCTCATACACCCTCCACGAAAACCCTATACTACTTTTGTGTGTTCTTGTGATTTGGGAGCTATTTGAGAGTTTTTTGGTGTAGTTTTGGTGCTTTGGAAGAGGATGGAACTTAAAGGAAGAGCAAGGATCCACCAAGAGCTTATATGTAACGACCAAATTTTCACGTCCAAAAATTTTCGTTTTTTAAAACATTACTTTAGAAAACGTTAATAATTAAAAACATTGTTTGATCAAACTACATCACAACGTAAACCATGTCTAAAAGCCAAATCATACAACCAATCGAAATATCAGAGTATAAATCCCAGAGAAATCTAATAGATGCGGAAACCAGTGTGTGTGCATGATGTGCCGCTACCGTGCCAGCTCCTTCCCCTTTGATGAAGAGGTACCTGAAACCAAAACTGTAAACTGTAAGCACAAAGCTTAGTGAGTTCCCCCATCGTACCACATACCATACAATACATAACATACATACTGCCAGGCTATTCTGGGGTGCCTGACTACCCGGTACGACCATTCTGGGGTGCCGACTACCCGTGCGGCCATTCTGGGGTGCCGTCCTACCCGTGTCAAGCCATTATGGGGCGCTGACCTACCCATGTCGAGCTATTCTGGGGTGCTGACTACCCTTCGGTCCTAACAACCGAACCTCGGGGACTATTTCACCCCCTACTACTACCATCACATATATCATACCACAAACATAATATCAAACATATCTGGGGTGTCTGACTACCCTTCGGTCCTAACAACCGAACTCTACTACTATCACATACAACATATCATGCTAGCATATAACATATCAAGTAGTAGCAAACCTAGATGATATCACAAAGACGATCATCTATCATACATCTCCTACTAGTGGGTCGGAATTGTGGCCTTAGACCCACCGCTACTGGAAGGCAACTCACCTTGGAGTAGCTGCTGATCTGATCGGGAACTGACTGTCTACTGCTGCTGCTGCTCCGGAAATCCTCCGGCTGTAATTCCCACAACTTACTCAATCAAATACTGCTAACTGTCCTTTGGGTAAAAAGACCATTTTACCCCTGATCATGCCCTAAGTCAAAGTCAGAGTCAACTTTCAGTTGACCCGACTCGCCGAGTTGGCTCTCCAACTCGCCGAGTCCCTGTCCAATCTACTGACCTGGATTCTATTTCTACTCGTCGAGTTAGGTATTGACTCGACGAGTTCTCCATCCAAACTGATGTCCAAGTCCTTCATCCTACTCGCCGAGTTGTATGAACAACTCGGCGAGTTCATCTTCATCCGATGAACACTTGTGCTGTGACTCGCCGAGTTGTATGAACAACTCGCCGAGTCTGATCTTGATCTAAGGAGATTGCCTTGAACTCGCCGAGTCTGGGCATCGACTCGCCGAGTTCCATTATGGGTGAGTTTTGGCTTCCAACTCACCGAGTCCACCCTGGACTCACTATACAACTCGACACAGCTAAAAGGGGACAATCTCGGAGACTCGCGACTAGACTCGCCGAGTCAGATGAGCGACTCGCCGAGTCTGTTTCATGCAAGAGTCATATACGCGATTTTGCTCGAATCTAGTCCATGCCATTCATAGATCTGGGTTCCTAGAGCATGAATAACACGTAAAGTTTCCAACTTTACGTGTAAATATTCATCCATGAGGGTTTTAGGGTTCAAAATGCACCAAAAGAGTAGATCTAAGGTCTTCATGCAACATGGGTCCATAAAGGTAGTAGACCTGAGCTCCTGGAGCTCAACCATGCCTAGATCTAGAGGCCAATCAACTTATTATGAAATATAATGCACATACAAGCTTGGGGAAGAGCTCAAGGAAGACTTTAATGGAGTTATAAGCATAGAGACAGGGGGAAAACGAGTTTTACCTCAAAGAAATCAAGGAGAGAACGCTAAGATGCTTGGCTTCCTTCCCTTCCTCTTGATCTACTCCACTTCCTTCTCAAAATCTTCAAGAACATACACTAAAATGCCTCAAACTCACAAGAACAAGAGCTAGAACGTATGGAGAGCTTCTGGGGGTGAATGGGGTGGAGTTGGGGCGCAAATGGTTGTTTAAATAGGGTGCAAACCCTTGGAAATTGGGGTTTCATCAGACAGCGCAGACTCGCCGAGTCCATAATATGGACTCGTCGAGTCGCCATCTTAACCCCGCCCCAAAGTCTCGTCTCTACTCAGCCAGTTGGGCCTCCAACTCGCCGAGTCCACAGCCAAAAACACAAAGTACTTAGGCAAAACTCACGTACCAGGAACCAGGTGCTACATTGTAGATCCAGAAGATTAGCATCATTTCTGACTTATTTGAGGTATCAAGTTCCAACCTTGGCCATTATATTCTTAGATTTGTTTATGGGGGTGTTTAAAGTTACTTTTGGACTCCATTATTGAGGCTTATTGCATCTTATTGATTTTAGACCATAATAGTTTTCCTTTTGGGCTCTTGGTGGTTAAGCCATAACTGTGCAAGTGTTTGTGGGTCTTAAAGTTTTATAAAAGGACCAAAATCATGTTTTGACCCCAACCTTGCATCCAAGCACATAAAGCTCGTGACTTTATGTTTAAGGAGGTCTAAAAGGACCTAGATCTGCATTATGGACGTAAAGACTTAATGGATTAAGTCATGAAGGAATTCCCAAAGAAGCTGGCCAGTACGTCGCGCGTACTACGTTAAACTCCCCGTCTTGGTTAAGGCCAGCATACGCTAGGCGTACGTGCCGGGTACGCCGCGTGTACACATGCAGATTGGAAAAATTAGGCTTTTGGGCCCTAAGAGGATGGGCCTAGACTTTTGGGCCCCATGGCCCACTATGAAGTATCATTTTGGACATAGGAATAAGGAACTTGAGTATTGGGCCTTTTTGGGCCAAGATTGGTCCCTTGAGGATTATTATATTAGACTTAGGAGTTTTTGCGCCCATTTGGGGAAAATAAGGTCTAATTCAGAAATTGAACAATAAGTGGGTCCTTAGGGAATCCTTAATGGGCCGTAAGAGAGCTGGGCTTGATAAGCTAGAATCGGGACTTAAGTATGTCCAAATTGGACCAAAGGTTAAAACGGTAATTTTACCCTGAGTAATGCTATAGAATCTGATCGAGTGTTATGTGTCTTTGATAGCCAGGAGTCATCGGAGCAGCTGTTAGAGATTTCCTCCGTGAGGTTTGTGACATCCCCAAAATCACGGCCAGAAAAGACCGCTTTTGTTTATGTTTTGTTTAAAAATCAGAGTAACATTTTAAATAAAAGTGTTGCGGAATTTGTCCCAAAACAAAATATGATAAAGATTTATCAAAAGCATTTCCATAGAAATGTATTTCATTAAAAGACTTGGGATGTCATGTTCGTACAGATCAAAAGCATAAACAGTACAGTATAAGCCTTACTACATTATTTCATATCTACAGGCCTATATCCGTAATCCCTCGTCCAAACATCATATCTATGCTCAAGCGCCACTACCTGTAATACATAAAACTGAGTGGGTTAGGCTTGGGAGCCTGGTGAGCACATAGGGTTTTCAACCCACAATAAATAAGTTTATTAATTCCATCAATCAACAATAACCCGATTACTCGTTCCCGTTATCCTCAAATTACGTCCCTAAACACCTATCCTAAGGATCATCATCGAGATGGACACTACCGCTAAAGGGGTTCCTCAGCAATAAATATCCTAAAGGCAACCATGTGGGGGATAGAGTACACCGGTGAACACATCGTTCACAAACACCTACAGGTTTGTCACACCCCCGAACCAGACGGCGGAAACGTCCGAGGGCTATTGTGACTCAATTGAATACCATCACAATGAATATACATGAAACATAACATCATACAATACCAAGCATTGGAATAGTACAACTGGTAGTGTTTACATTTAATACATTGTTTCATAACATTACATTCCCAAAAAGTAAATTGTTCGATACTGAATAGACAAACAACAAAACATCACTGGGTACATTTTTCCCTTCGATTTACCTGTTACCTGAGAATACAAGTATTTTGAAAAACATCAACATATGAAATGTTGGTGAGTTCATAAGTAATGTTTTAAATATAGTGGTTTGTATTGTTTTGAAAATCACCAGAAAATCTGATATTTTCTGAAAAGAACTTAGTATAAAAAGTGTGAAGATCCGTAAGTATGCTTGTTTGTTTCTATAAATGTAAAAGAGCGATTTGTAAAACTCGGTATGTAACTCGTAGGTGTATTAATTGAAAACCCTAGGAAAACCTGATTTTTTCCTAATACTCGCATCAAAAAAATTTTGTATCATGTTATTTCGTTACGACAGGTGTATTCGTTGAGTCCCGGTGACGTTGGATTAATTATGGATTGTGAATTGTTATAAACACACATTAATGAAAATGACTAGTTTACAACCATACAAATGATCCCTTAGGCGTCGCTCGCACTATTCACTTAATCCAAACACCCGGACTTCATGTAGCCCCACGACCGAGCAGGAAAAGAGGGTGAGAAGCCCCGATATTTTTCGTAAGTCGTTCAAGGCTATCGTGAATGCGAAGGGCCCTTAGCCCGACCCGCATTTGGTGAATTCTCGACTTTACTAGCAGCACCAGAAGGCCCTTGGGGTCCAACAGCACAAAGCCCGTAAAAGTCCTTTTACACGAAATTAGGTCATGTAAAACCCAATTACATGTAAGCGAGTTTCCTTCGGGCCTAAAGATCATGTCATTGGGCTAGCTAGGCCCAACAAACATGATTTGAAACTTTTGGGCCCAAAGACGGTGTATCGACGTCTGGTGTATTCTCACGTGTGTATTGACTTCCCGAATTTTCTGCGTGTGTATTGAAGTTTCATCGTGTTAGTAAATTCGGATTCATTATTGATTCGAGACCGAATCAATTCGTTTGATAACGATTTTTGGTGTTGAAGGTGTATTATAATTTGCTGATAGACGAGATGCTAGTATTTCATCATGACGGATTTATTATTTAACACTTTAGGATATTTCTTTATAGCAGCCCCTTTTCTTTTGAATAATTTACACATTTAACCCTTTATATAAAATAATTTCTATTTTAGTCCTCAAACTATTTTTCTTGACACTTTAGTATGAAAACTTGTAGAAAAGTTATTTTTCAGCCCAAAGTTATTTGAAGAACAGTTTTAGTCCACCAAATGAAATTTTTCTCGGTTAGAACACTCAGTTTTGCAGTTTTTACACTTTTGGCCCAAAATAGAAAATTTTTGCATTTTTGGTCCCTTTTAAATATGAAAAGCATTTTTAACCCTTGAAATGGATTTGGAGCACTAGTAGTCCCCTGTTTTACAGAAAATCACAGTTTCAGCCCCTCTAATTTGAAAATCTCACATATTGGGCTTTATTGGGCCGAAAAATTCATTTTTGGCCCATTATGCTTAAAAATTTCACAATTAATCCTCCAAAGAGAATATTTCCAGAAAAATACTTTATTAAAACTGTTTTGACTCATTTCATCCATCAGAATTTGTATTTTGTCATTTGGGCCCTTTAACTTTATATTATTTAGCATTTTGAGTCCAAAAATAGGATTTTTAGCCCAATGAGTTCATTTTAACCAACTTGGTTATTTTTCTAAAAATGATTTGTGTGTAGTAATATGTTTAACACTTGTTTCCTACATCCTAATGCAAATCTCGATTTTTAAGGTCTTTTGACTAGTTTCAAAACCATAATCACATATAAACATGTAAATAAGCATAGAAATCATACAAAGCATACATATACTCATAGATCTACATATTTGCTTGTATTCCCCCCCCCCCCAAAAAAAAACTTATAAAACCGAAAAATAGGGGGTATGAAGCTCACCTTTGGGTGTGGTTTCGGTTTTGGAGAAAAGATGGAAGAAAATGAGGTGATTTTCGGCCCTAGCAACCTTCCTTGGATGATTTCGAACTTGAATGCTTCTTAGGTGCTAGATCATGAGTTTGAATGAATTAAGAGGTGATTTTTGGATGAAATGAAGTAGCTAGCTTAAGGATCTAAGAGATTTCTTACCTTAGATGATGATTTTTGTGTAAAAATTCCCTTGATTCCTTCTTAGATCTCGAAATATGAGTGAATTATGAGATAGTTTCCTTGAGAGAAAAGTGAGTGAATTTTGTGTGTGTGTGTTGGAATCGGCCGAGAATCAAGAAGGAAGGAGAGAAGAGAGAAGTATGAAAGGATGGTGCATGGAAGTATGAGTCCCCTTGCATGGAAGTCCCTTGGATAATTGTGAGGTGTCACTCACAAAGTCAACCCCCTCTTCTTTTGGGCTTGGGCCGAGAATGGGGAGGGTGTGAGGAGATTTTTGGGCTTGATGACCTTAAGCCCATGTTATAGCTAGGGTGGATGATTTTTGGCTTAAAAAAAATATAAATATGATTTTTATGACCCTTTAGGTTAGGTTAGGTTAATTATGGTCCAAATGGTTCATAAAGTTAATCTATCTCATTATAGGCCCAATATGGCCCAAAATATTGAGTTAAATGGAATTGGGTCCAATTAGAGCCCATTTAAAGGTTCTAAGCCCATGATAGTCAAATTGGAAGCTTATTGGTCCATTGAGTCCAATAAGGAAGTCCTAGTCCAAAATGGACCTAAACAAGAATTTCTAGGGTTTCCAACTGCTTGTTGACTATTTGTAGTACTTGTATGGTGTATTGGATTGAAATTTTGTTGTCATAGAGTAAGCATCATACATGCTCTTAAGTTTTTGATTCAACATCTTACTTGAGTATAGTGATTACAAGACACAAAAATTTCTAGTTGTGACATCATCCCCCCGTTAGAGGGAATTTCTTCCCGAAATTCTGTTTGAAAGCTAGATTTGAGAATGCTAAAATAGGTGAGGGTACTTTTGCTTCATTTGATCTTCGCATTCCCACGTGAATTCTGGCCCACGCTTCGCGTTCCACCGTACTTTCACGATCGGGATGCGACTTTGCTTAGTACGCTTCACCTCCCTGTCCATGATTTCAACCGGTTCTTCAATGAAAAGGAGATTCTCGTTAATTTCGATCTCGTCAAGGGGAATGATGAGTGTTTCATTCGATAGACACTTCTTTAGATTAGAGACATGGAACACGGGGTGTACGCTGTTTAGCTCTGCGGGTAGTTGTAGTTTATATGCCACTGGACCTATTCGGGCGACGATCTCGAAAGGTCCAATGTATCGTGGGTTCAGCTTTCCCCGTTTTCCGAAACGAATAACTCCTTTCCAGGGTGAGACTTTCAACAGTACTCGATCGGCGACCTGAAATTCTAAGGGCTTTCGCCGTTTATCGGCATAGCTCTTTTGTCGGTCACACGATGCTTGTAATGGAGCTCTGATTTGAACGATCTTTTCCGTGGTTTCACGAATGATCTCCAGTCCCATTAGTGTCTTGTCCGATGTATGTGTTGTTGCTAGTTGGGTATCACGCACCTCAGCCCAGCATAACGGTGATCTACACTTACGCCCGTATAGCGCTTCGAAAGGAGCGACCTTGATGCTCGAATGGTAACTGTTGTTATATGAGAATTCTACTAAGGGTAAGTGGGTATCCCAAGACTTCCCAAAGTCTATCACACATGCGCGGAGCATGTCTTCGAGCGTTTGAATGGTTCGCTCACTTTGACCATCCGTTTGTGGATGATAAGCAGTGCTCATGTCGAGATGAGTTCCCAATGCCTTCTGGAGAGATTGCCAAAAACGTGAAGTGAATCTACTGTCCCTATCCGAGATAATAGACGCTGGTACTCCGTGGAGTCTTACGATCTCTCAAATGTACAAACGTGTCAATCTTTCCATCTTGTAGGATTCCTTTATGGGCAGGAAATGGGCAGATTTCATCAGTCAGTCGACTATTACCCATATGGTGTCCAGGCCATCCGACGTCTTGGGTAGCTTGGTCACGAAATCCATAGAAATCCCCTCCCATTTCCACTCAGGGATTACCAGTTGCTGTAATAATCCTGAGGGTTTCTTGTACTCCACCTTTACCTTGGCACACGTAAGGCACTTACTAACATAGGTAGCAATTTCCGCCTTCATGTCAGGCCACCAATAGTGTTGTTTAATATCCAAATACATCTTGTCTGAACTGGGATGAATGGAGTATCGCGTCTTGTGGGCTTCCTTCATAACAACCTCCCTAAATCCTCCGAGTTTAGGGACCCAAATACGGTTCATGAAATAGTATACTCCATTCTCCTTTGCCTCTAGGTTCTTCTCCATTCCACACAATGCTTCGCTTGCTCTATTTTCCGTCTTCATGGCCTCTGACTGGGCTACTACAATTTGAGTGACTAGGTGAGATTGAATGGTTATTGAGAGAGTTTTCGTACGACGATTAGAGTACTCCTTCCGACTTAATGCGTCAGCTACCACGTTGGCCTTGCCTGGGTGGTACTTGATCTCACACTCATAATCGTTTAGTAATTCAACCCATCTTCGTTGCCTCATGTTCAGATCCTTCTGGTTCAAGATGTGTTGGAGACTCTTGTGGTCCGTGAAGATGGTGCACTTCGTACCGTAAAGGTAATGCCTACAAATCTTTAGGGCAAAGACTACGGCTCCCAATTCTAGGTCATGGGTCGTATAGTTTACTTCGTGCGTCTTTAGTTGGCAGGATGCGTAGGCTATCACCCTTCCACGCTGCATGAGAACGCAACCTAAGCCCTAATTTGACGCGTCACAGTAGACCACGAAATCTTCCGTGCCCTCCGGTAGTGACAGTACCGGGGCACTACAGAGAGCTTGTTTCAGGGTTCGGAATGCAACTTCTTGTTTGTCCGTCCATTTGAATGGTACGCCCTTTTGTGTAAGCGAGGTAAGTGGTTTGGCGATCTTAGAGAAGTTTTGAATGAATATCCTATAGTAGCCTGCTAGACCCAAGAATTGACGGATTTTCATGGGTGTTGTCGGGATTGCCCATCCTTCAACAACTTTGACCTTAGAGGGATCCACATGAATTCCATCTTGGCTAACTACATGACCTAGGAAGTTCACACTCCGGAGACAGAACTCACACTTGGAGAGTTTTGCGTATAGCTTCTCCGATCGTAGAGTTTCTAGGATTTGTCAGAGATGTTGGCCATGCTCTTCTTCACTTCGGGAATAAACGAGAATGTCATCAATGAAGACAATGACAAAGTTGTCTGGGAATGGTCGACAGATTCGGTTCATCAGATCCATAAATGCAGCAGGGGCATTTGTTAGACCGAAGGGCATTACGATAAATTCATAATGTCCGTAGCGAGTTCGGAAAGCGGTTTTTGGAATATCCTCTTCCCAGACTTTGAGTTGGTGGTATCTGGACCGTAGATCTATTTTGGAAAAATAACTAGCTCCTTGGAGCTGGTCAAATAGATCATCGATTCGTGGGAGTGGGTAACGATTTTTAACGGTGAGTTTATTTAACTCTCTATAATCGATGCACATTCTAAAGGATCCGTCCTTCTTTTTGAAAAAGAGAACTGGAGCTCCCCATGGCGAGTAACTAGGGCGGATGAATCCTTTGTCCAAGAGTTCACTGAGTTGGCTGGACAATTCCTGCATTTCAGTAGGAGCTAGCCGATAGGGTGATTTAGCGAGAGGAGTTGCTCCTGGAACGAGGTCAATTCGGAACTCCACTTGTCTCTCCGGGGGTACTCCTGGAAGATCTTCTGGAAACACGTATGGGAACTCACATGCTATGGGAATGTCTTGAACGTTAACCTCTTCCTTCATTTTATCTACTATGTGAGCCAGGAATGCCAAATTGTTCTTTCGTAGATGTTTTTGTGCCTTGATGCACGAGATGAGGCGAAGGTTCATGCTAGGTTTGTCTCCGTAAATTACTAGGGTTTCGTGATTGGGAAGGCGAAGGCGAATAGCCTTCTCGTGACACATAATTTCAGCATGGTGGGGGCTTAACCAGTCCATGCCGATGATCACATCAAAACTCCTAATTGATACCGGCATTAAGTCTATTCGAAGGACGTGTTGATTAAGGGTTAGGGTACATCCGATGTAGATTTCCCCGGTGGATTCGGTTTTCCCATTGGCCATTTCCACCGTAAAGGTTTCATTTAGCTTCTGGGGCTGTTGTTTTAATAAATGTTTAAACTTATTGCTTACGAAACTTCGCTCCGCTCCGGTGTCAAATAGGATGCATGCATAAGTGTGGTTTAGGGGAAACGTATCGGTAACAACAGCGGGGTCCTGAATCGCCTCTCCCTGACCCATGGTCAGCATCCTTCCTGTTCCTCCGTTTCCTGAATTGTTGTTGTTAGGGCAGTCTCAGCGGAAATGCCCAGTCCTCCCACACCCATAGCAGGTGTGGCTAGGCCCTGCATTGCTGCCGCCGGTGATGACGTTGTTGTTGTTGCGATTGTTGTTGTTGTTGTTGTTTCCCTGTTGTTGGTTCTGGGGAGGGTAGGTCCTACAGTACTTTGCCGTGTGTCCCCTTCGGTTACAACTGGTGCACTGCAACTCCTTGCATTCTCCCTTCTGATGGAAACCGCACTTGTTGCACTTGGGAAGATTACCGGAATAAGGTCTGGAAGCATTTGAAGCAGCTGAAGCTGGAGCATGTGGTGTGGCTGGAACCGGTGCGGTGACAGCATTAACTGTCACTGTCTGCTGCTTTTTAGAGGTCTCGGGGCCCTGACGCCCCTTCCTTTTATTGTTCTTCCCCTTCTTGCCATCACCTTCCTTCTTTCCTTCAGCCTCCGCTAGCTTCTCACCCTTCTTGTTTTTATGGTCATACAGCTTCTTTACCAATCTTTTTGCACTGTCAAATGTTTCGGGGTTTGCAGCTATCACATTTCCTTGGGTTGGTGATGTTAGTCCCCAAATGAATCGCTCAATCTTCTTTCCTTCCGAGGTGATCATACCCAGGCATAACAGAGACAGTTCACTAAATCTCGATATGTAGGCATCGATATTCGCATTCTGCACAGTGAGGTTCCACAGCTCTTGCTCCATTTTCTGAATCTCACCTCGTGGGCAGTATTCAGCCATCAACA